>NC_074699.1:20594192-20936126 GCF_029448725.1 Salvelinus fontinalis
GGGGCATGCCAATCCTCACCAGGTCCTGCTCATGCAACCCTCATTTCCTTCACCAGCAGTACAGGGAAGGCAGAATCACTGCTTTGATTAGAGATCTACTACAATTGCTTTTCCCAAATGACTGGTGATGGATGCCTCACTGCATCAGGAAGATCATTAAGTACAACTATTCAATAGAGAATCTCTCTGCATGATGGTATTATTGCATTTCTGCATAATCGTTTTATCTCCTTCCAGATACCGCACATAAATGATGTACTGTTGGCTGAACATATGTGACTGTTCCATGTAGTAAGGTGTAGTCATGGTTCTATATGGCCTCTGTCAATGCAGCTGTGGGCTCTAGCCATGGCCTTCTATACAGCTAGATAAAGCAGATGAACACATACTCACACTGATCCACATGGTAATGAGATGAGGAGTCCGGAAGGCTGACGGACGGAACACCCCCAGCATAACCTTACCACACACAACCGCCGTCCGACTCGCTGCTCTACACCCAGCACCCCCTCATAAATTTAAAACGCTGCTCCCCTCATTACCATACGCCAATCATCTCACACTTCATTCAGCCAAGCAGGCAGAGCTCCTCACTCCCTCTCACTTTTAGTGCCCAGTTGTCCCCCTCTCCTTTGCCTAATGGTCTATTTTAATGAGAGGGGGGGGGCTGCACACGTTGCATCAACAGCCCATCAAGTCATCAACCTTGCCTGATGCCGTTTGTGGTCTTGCCCTGTCCACAAAACAAACACAGCTGTAGTCAGTGCTGCTCTAGGTGCTATGTTCAATCTTCCAGGGACACATTGGCTGGGAATTTCTACGTTTGCAGGTTTCATGCCACGTCACCCTGTGAAAGGCCTTTTCCTCCCGGCAGGTTTTTGATTTGGGTCTGAGGGAGTTAAGGTCACGCAGTGCGTCACCAAGCTGATAAGAGACAGCGGATGAAGCATGTAAAAACTACTAGTGAGGTGGTTGATCTGGTTGTCAAGATAATGTGTTTACAACAGCCTATGCAGATGTCAAAACACTGTGGTTTTCCTGTAGCCACATTGGAGGTGGTAGTGTTCTAATATCACACACACAGTGACTGAGTACTCACTACCAGTGTGAAAGCTAACAGCATAACAGGGTCAACTTTGTCCTCTAACTGGAGCCCACTGCAATTGAGTAAACATGAAGGCCAAATATATACCATTAGAGCGGGTGCAAACACCACAGAAGTGACATGCTTGTATTGAGGAAGTTGGCTGCCTTATTCCTCAAGAAGAGTCCCGAGGGCAATGGAAGAGCAATCTAAATGTCTGTTAAGACTCCAATACCACATTGCTGCGGAGATAAAAATGTAACTACATTTCAGACAACTCTAAAGTGGAGGACAAGAGCTTATAAAAGCTGAAGTGTTGTCATTACAACATGTCCCTTCCCGCTGTAGGTCTGGGACTGGGCCAGGTATAACCATGTAGAGAAAATAGTGTTGTTTTTTGACAGAGCAAAAGGTCAGAGTAAAGCACATTAGCTGAGTAGAGTTACTGATCTGACCAATGAGGCTTGGCTAAACTTGGCTTTGGTCAACCGAACAGAGGCCCAAAACGTTTCACCATTTTGGCTCTAAACAGCTTTTTAAGTCTCCAACATGTTCAGATCCCTTTATGGTGATGGGACAAGTCTACTCAGCAGTCATACAGACAGAGAGGCCCACACACAGCTCACAGTATCCTGAAAACAGTCTGAGTAAGTGTCTCTAATGGTCATGTCTGGATTCCTTACTCCCTTATGGCCAACACATAGTTAATGGCTTACCAGTAATCACAGTAAAAACAAAGCCATTGGACATTTCACAGTGAGATTACTGATTAGTTTGCAACATTCCTAATGATCAGTAAGAAATGCTGTCAGAATACAGGACACTAATCAAAAATGGATGCCCTGTGAAGAGTGGTGGGGTCTAGTCTTTAAAATGGAGAAGCCTAACATCTGTCAACAGAGAGACCCACAGGCCAAGCCTGTCCCAGGGCAGGAAGCCTGGCTTCATGTCCGACCAAGCTCTTCAATTACTGTCATATCACACAGGGGAAAGAGGGGTCAGTTGATGTGGAAGAAGGAGCTACAATCTCTTACCTTGCCCCCCAAATATCCACTACTGTCCCTGGTTGGCTGACCGCTACAGAGGTAAGCTAAGCTCAGGGACTGCGGTTGAAAATTAGCCAGCTGGCTAAAACCGGCACTTTTACTGAAACGTTGATTAATGTGCACTGTCCCAGTAAAAATAAAATAAACTCAAACTACCACATGTTAGGGCCAGTCACCGGTCACACTGGCAGGGCAGGCTGATTAAACTCTCCTTCGATTCCCTCAGAAGGAAGAATTACTGGGTCCCCCTTTCCATAAGAACCAATCAGTAACCCACACGTCAGCCAACAAGCACACACCACTAGCAATTACTGACATTATACACCCACTAAACACAACCTAGGAGTCAGTGGGAGGGAAGGTTTATCGTCTGACCTTCCCATAGCCCAGAATAGAATCTGTTCATGGATGCAATGTAAACATATTATAAAGAAATCAACTAAAAAGGATCATATTTTCTTGCAACCATTTTGTGTTCTCTCACTAGCTAGTGATTTCACAATCCTTTCCAGTTATTTTCCCAACATTTTCCCCAAAGGGATTAAGCAATCTTATTTCATCTCTCTCTGGTGAGTTTTCAGAACCCCCCCCCCCCCCCCCTTTGCAACCTTTATTGAGTCGGTCTGCGCTCTAAAAAGGGCTAAGCTGATGTCTACTATGTGGTTCAGATCATTATTTGATAAATCAACATTATTGCCCATGGCATTAGTATAAAATAGACCTTTAGGCAAAAGAGCATTTTAAAGGAAATTGACTGACAGCCACTACATTTCCAAAGTAGGCAGCATTCAAAAAATCTGTATGGAAACTACTACAGAGAGACATGTCAGAATGATAAAAAAACCCAACTAAAACAATATCTCCGGAATAATTATTATCTTACACTCAGATCTATTCCATGAACAGATGCATCATGAATGATCTATACCTGGAAGATGTGAAATCTAGTTGCCTAGCAGGATACAGGCTAATAAGGAAGGAAGCTATAAAAGTTCAATGTGAAATGGATGCAAAAAAAACAGAGGCAAAAACACAAAGTAATTCTACTCATTATGCCCACATTGAAGTCTTCTGATGGAGCAACCAGAGAATATAATGGCCCACTTACAAACAGGAAATGTTTAATTTCTTGCACCCCCCACTGGGGCACCAACAACAAACTATCCCAAGGAGAGCTTAATTATTCATAGATTGTCCTCAAAACGGAAGGAGAGGAAAAGTGAAAACCTAAAACCTGGTGGTGCTGCTCATAGGATTGGAGTCCCATTCCTGTCAGTCTTCCCTCAGCCGCACTGTGCAATTCATAGTTCAAAGTCCCATCTCACCCACGCTCTGATTGGGCGTTCCGGTCAGGAAGCTCCTATAGGATCATCTGTTCCTGACAAACACACAGCTCCTCTATGCAAACAATGCCACAACACAACGCATTGAGTAGACGAGCGGGAAGAAGTTCTGTTAACGCCACATGAAATGTACCATGACTTGCCTGTCATCTGCGACAAAGGAAGACCACCACAGAAAAAAGTTTGTGGGATGTTTCATTGAACAGAAACTGAAAAGCATGGAAGACTGTGTTAGTGTTGAGAATGCTAACATGTTAGAGAGATGGAGGCCATTTTTCTGATGAACTCATTTACCACAAACAAAACAGCAGGCTGAGCATATGGGGGACTTTGAAGGCCTCCTCCCCTTAAGCAATGAGATCAAAAGCTGTGTGAAAAGCAGAGTGATGCTTTCAGGACAATGCAGAAATCTCCACAGACACACACAGGTGTATGATTCAAGCATTTCACTACACCCGCAATAACATCTGCTTAACACATGTATGTGACCAATAAAATGTGATGATTCGTATGGAGGTTGTGGTCAGCCACTCTCTGTAAGAGAGTAACAGAAGAGGCATCTTACCCAGAAAGGCAATGCTGCAGTCGTTCAGGTAACTCTGTTTAGTCTTTTGGGTGAGTCATTTCTCTGGAATGGATGAACTGAAACTAAACAGTCAAGGGGTTTCTATAAGGACCACTGCCTCTGGTAAACTAATATTTAGCCTAAATCTCCAGAAGAAGCAATGGTTTTTACAAGTTATATGGAACATAAATATCAAACACTGTCAATATTACTCCAAAATATTATATTTTTTAAAAGATAAGTATTTTTTCTGCTATAGTAAAGTGATATAATTAAATTGGTTCCGAGTGCATCAGACTTGGAAGATGCCAGCCTCTAATAAATATTTAAGCCAATTTAAGGTCAGGTATTTTGGCACTAACAGGCAATGTGGGAAAAGGGGTCTAGAGCAGCACTTTCTGCAGAAGATGTTTCCTAATTATTCACTTAGACAAAACACAAAGAGACAAACAAAAGAGGGTGAAGAATCCCCAAAAACTCACATTGCCATGGTTGACGAAGCCGTGTTTACTAGCAATGCGGTCAGCCTCGTCTGGTCCTCCAGCGATGTGGACGGCCCATGTGTTGGTGTAAACCCTCTGACCAAGGGCCATGCCCAGCCCAGACACCAGCAGGACAAGCAGGGGCACCAAAAGCAGCCGCTCAGCAAGCCGGGACCAGGGGCCCATGGAGGAGGATGGAAGGCCCAGAGCCATGGGGTCCTACAGCAGCGCAGTCCCTGAGCTCAGCGTCTTTATGATAGGCCGGGGGTGGCCGGGGGACATACAGGGGTGCAGAGAGACAGCACAGTCACTGCACCGGGATCACCTAAGAAGAAAGAGAGAGTTACAAACATGTAGCAGAGCTCAGCACAATGAGAACAACAACTCACAACTTATTTTCAGACTGCTGTAATAGTGTGCTGAAGCAGCATGTATTGTCAGAGGGAAGTTAATCCTGCCAAGGTTTGCTCATTTGTTACATTGCAACCATGACAACAGCATTACAAAAGGAGAACGGAGTGATGTGAAGATATCAACATTTACAGGGGAACAATACCAGATTAACAACAGACTTGAGTTAAAGGAGTCCAAGGTCCTTACTTCTCCCTTTCAGTGAAGCTATGACAATTAAACACGTATTGTATTTGGAATTACAAAAGGCACTTTAAAGAAAACAACAATCATTAGTGGAAGGAAACAGAGTCCATACCAATTTCTATAGCATGATAATGTGGATTGCAAATGCAGACGGTTTGTGTGTGGCAGACTTTTCAACAGCCTGTTCACCTGACAAACTAGTAACAAATACGGAATTATTTTTCTCCTAACTTTGCTTCTTGGCTTTTCTCAGCACTAGAGGTGGTGGAGAAGTGGATTGTCTCTTACCATGTATAATGCAAAGCTTATGATCAAACATGTACAACTCTACTTCCCCTCTCACTCTCCTTCTGTAAGGCAAGATAGACTTTCGCCCCAGCAATGACTAGAAGTCACCCAGCAATGACTAGTCTAGGTTTTCACTCATGAGAAAACTTGGCACTCCAATTTCAGACAAACTTTTCCAAGTAAAGAGCACTGTGAACTGGAATCATGAAAATAATAATATTAAAAATGTCCAACCCCATAGAGATCCCTAACCACTAGTATGAGAGGTGTTCAGAGTGAAACCAATTAAGAAATGTAGCCTGCTGACTTCAGAGAATGTGGTTGAGGCTGCTTTGAGACATCCGTTCTTCCATTACCTCCCCAAAAAGCTACAAAGAACACTGGCCCTACCTGTTCCTCAACTTTCCAAGAAGATTTTTCATCGAACAAAACATTTCATTTCCAGCTCGGTCTTTCAAAAGGAAATTGGATGATGATGAGTCACAGAGCGGGTCCAAGAGAGAGAGAGTGATGGGACGACCAGCTGAAATCTCCCCTATGAGGATGAGTGTTAGCCATTGGCAGTCAGTTATGAGACCTCAGCTGGGATGAGGCTCTGGGTGAGGAACCTTGGAGGCTCAAGCTCCACACAGGAAAATTGAAAGAAGAATATATGAAAAAACATGCAACGCTCGGCTCCCCTTTGAAGCACTTCTGGCAATTGAAACCCAATAATTGCAAATTACAGATCGGCTGGAAGAAAGACTGTCTTGAAATGCAGAAACAAAGCAGAGAGATAGTGTTGCATGGCATGAATATGCTAAATGAGAAGCTGGGTGAAAAATCTTGGAGGATTCAACCCATTAAAGATAAAAATAGCAGGCAGAGGTACAAAGTAGCATGACACAGTTAAAATCGCTTCAATACTGATCTAGCTATAAAACTACTTCTGACTGCGCCTTTCAGAAAATGTATAGGGATGAGGAAAAATCCCTCCTGACTCATAACTAAATGTTTAAATTTGTACTAAAGCATCCTAATTCCATCACAAATAACATTACAAAAAATCAACATTTACTCAAGCACACAAACTTCTTCGTGTCCAAAGATTTATGATCCACTTACAGAATTATATGCAATGCTAAAGACACAATGCAGAGTAGAAGTCGACCGATTAAATCGGTATGGCCGATGATCCAGAAGAAGATTGGGAGAATGTCAGATGAAACCAAAATAGACCTTTTTGGTAAAAACTCAACTCGTCGTGTTTGGAGGACAAAGAATGCTGAGTTGCATCCAAAGAACACCATACCTACTGTGAAGCATGGGGGTGGAAACATCATGCTTTGGGGCTGTTTTTTTGCAAAGGGACCAGGACGACTGATCCGTGTAAAGGAAAGAATGAATGGGGCCATGTATTGTGAGATTTTGAGTGAACCTCCTTCCATCAGCAAGGGCATTGAAAATGAAACGTGGCTGGGTCTTTCAGCATGACAATGATCCCAAACACACCGCCCGGGCAACGAAGGAGTGGCTTCGTAAGAAGCATTTCAAGGTCCTGGAGTGGCCTAGCCAGTCTCCAGATCTCAACCCCATAGAAAATCTTTGGAGGGAGTTGAAAGTCCGTGTCGCCCAGCAACAGCCCCAAAACATCACTGCTCTAGAGGAGATCTGCATGGAGGAATGGGCCAAAATACCAGCAACAGTGTGTGAAAACCTTGTGAAGACTTACAGAAAACGTTTGACCTCTGTCATTGCCAACAAAGGGTATATAACAAAGTATTGAGAAACTTTTGTTATTGACCAAATACTTATTTTCCACCATAATTTGCAAATAAATTCATTAAAAATCCTATAATGTGATTTTCTGGATTTTTTTTTCTCATTTTGTCTGTCATAGTTGAAGTGTACCTATGATGAAAATTACAGGCCTCATCTTTTTAAGTGGGAGAACTTGCACAATTGCTGGCTGACTAAATACTTTTTAATCGGTATTGGCTTTTTTTGGTCCTCCAATAATTGGTATCGGTGTTGAAAAAGCATAAAATTGGTCGACCTCTAATGCGGAGGTCCAGATTAAGCATTGTCTTAACCTGCTCAACCACATGGTCAGAGCGATTATTAGCTTCTGGCAAAACAACTTGTTTATTGAGCTCAACAGCGACCAAAACTTTACAGTTTAAGAGGCAACAAACAAGACAAAACAAATCTGAATAAACATGTGATGCATTCCAGGTTATTTCCTTCAATGAGAACTTTTCGAAGACCTAGTTGAAATACTACTAGTCACTAGGAATTGTTTAATCCATTGGCAGAGTGGCCGTCAAATCCCTGTGCAGTGCTCCAGGCAGTGTGTTCTGTTACAGCTGTTACAATAGACCCGACAAAACATACCCACCTAACAAGCAGCAACATTTCCACTTTATGTAATGCCTTGTTCTGCTGTCGTACTGGCCGGCAACATGATTATATTTTAGAGGGGGTGATGAATCTTTTCATCACTAAACAATTAAAAAACAACTCCACAAAAAGTACCAGTATGAAAATACTCAGATGGATCAACTTCAGCTTTCAGAACAGATGTATTATTCTGACAGAACACTTGGCCAAAGCCACCAAATACAATGCAATCTTAACTTTAACTATAAATGGCAGAAAGAACCTCACTGTTATAATAGCAGGAGTATGCCCGGATTGACAGCTCAAGAAACAAGAAACTGACATTCCAATTATCCCACAATGACAATTGACATTACTAGTTTCACAGAAAAGGTTCAGAGAAAAAAATGCCTGGCAAAAATATGAAAAAGCCTTAGCTCAGAAATGGGAAACATTTTAGCCACACGGCCCATTGTTCCCTTAACCTCAGTGCATGTGGAACCCTGCAGGGAAGAAGAACTGCGGTGCTGCCACAACTATGAGAGGAGAAGAGTTTGCTCTGCCAACTGCAGCCAGTGCTATCAGAGCAGCAAACACAAAGTTAGACAGTCTGTAAAGTCAGACCGTTCCTCTGAGAGGAGCACGAATCAGTCTGATTCTCTACGGTTAATTTATTTATTCGGGCACGCCAAAGATTTATGATCCACTTACAGAATTATTTGCAATGCTAAAGACACAATGAAGAGGTCCAGATCAAGCATTGGTTTAAAACCTGCTAAACCACATGGTCAGAGTGGTAATTAGCTTCTGACAAAACAACTTGTTTGTCGAATCCAGAGACCAAAACATTACAGTTTAAGAGGCTGCAAACAAGACAAAATACTTTTCTGAATGAAAATTTGATTAAACTCACTGGGTTTTCTCTGAATGCCCTAAAGAAAACTACAGTCTTTAGAGCATAACACTTTCAAGGGGAAAAAGCTGTAAGATATGCAGCTCACCTTTGCGCTTCAGACTAATGTTGTTGTTGTGATTCTGATGCAGTCCGATCTGATGCGGAGGCAGCACACACAGACAGAGGTATCCACCTTCCCCAAGCCTCCCTTTAACGTTCACAGACATGCATGGCTCAAAGTACACACACCCCTAGTGACCTCATCTGGGCACTCAACCGTTCAGCCGGAGTTTAATGTCAGTATAAAAACCATACACCGTGGAATAACAAAAGCTCAACTATTTTACTGCTCGCAGGAGAAACTGGGAAACCAGCCATTTTGCTGCCAGTGCTCATAAGTGTTAGCAGAGTAAATGATACCATACGTCAAAGTTTGGCAGCAAATCTTATACAGCTGCACAAGTGTTAACAGATAGATGTGAATCAAAATCAGCAAGTAGTCATACATTTCATAACTCTGCTTGAAATTATCTAAAAGGATAACCCAAAGGCCAAATGGAAAACACATTACATTCTTGGGTGATAATTTCACAAAGTGTAAGTCAAACTGCAGATGGGGGTGGTGATGCAGCTATTGCCCTTGACAGGAGATAACATTGGCAAACCACAGAGCAGTGCCCAAAGTTAGAATCCTTCAGCATTTTCCCCTGCCAGAGGTGTCAGGTCTCCCTACTAGCAATCAAAACATGGCCACTGGCTCAGGAGTTGAACAATGGCTAGAAAGTCAAGAAATCAAGAAATCTCAAACAGGAACAAACTTTCACAGAGCCCAGTGGTTATTTGCACAATTTGCATTTTCCCCATAGGCAAATTTGAACTCCGGGAGAGGCCTGCTGTGCTCTGACACACACTCTAACACGGAGACATGATAGGGGCACTTAAAGGTGATAATCCCTTGAATACGTGATGAAGACAATACATTTGTATCACAATCCACAAAGAGTATCCAGGTCCTAAGGTTTGAACATTTACAGCATACTACAATATCCTGTCTTCTTGTCTTGAGCTCCTCTAACACTCCACTGTAAGTTGCTTGCAGATAATGAATATTCCCTGCCATAAGTATTACATTACCATGTAAAATGATTACTCATATACAGTAGCAAAGCTACAGTAATGGCGTTTTCTCCACCGAATAGATCCTAATTCAAATCATGAGGAGCCAAGCTACAATTCAAATCAAAAAGTATTTCAAGACGTCTTTCTTAATGTTGGTCGCAAAACAGTGAATATCTCCTCTTTTGGCAGTTATACCAGTGAGTCAACATGCCCAGTTAGGCTATAAAATAAAACTTCTGCTCGTGTCTCAAAAAGTTATCCCACGTTTCACTAAACCATTCAAGTTTCATTATATTTTATGACAACAATTGTGGTTCATAGCAGAAATGGCGTATTATTGCTATTTAAAAAACCGACAACTTACCACAAATATCCTTGACAACTGCATACAGCTGGGCGATCAAATTCGAATACAAGACGTTCCTGAATCGTCTCCCGCTGGTATTTCAGTAAAGTAACACAGTGTCTCGTTATCAGCTACAATTACTTGATACAACGTAGCCTACTGCGTTTCTGCGGCGCTCAGAGCACGCGCTCTTTCACACAATTTTTCCCGTGTCTAATCCCTGCCTGTTTCTCTGATTTTTCCGATTTGGACGGCAATCGGAATATAATTTCAAACAAATCCACTCCACAGAACAACAACAACCGGGATCTACGTCGACGGCGTCATGTTTCAGCTAACGTTACAGCCAGGCTCGTAATGCCCTTTTGGCAGACACAGACAGTTACAGCCCGAGTGTCTCCGTTGATAGGGACAAGGCAGTACCGATAACAGGCAAAGCACACTATTCACACTAAGCAACTAGTCTGGCCTCTTCCAGGGACGAAGGTACACCAGTACAAAACTCCCCATGAGCGCCTCAATTATCAGGAAACTTTCCAATGCTTTAGGAGGGTTTATTCTGTAGGCTTACCAGTTCCCGTTTACATTACGCATGATCCCCTGTCTTCTTCGATAAAATAATTCATCGAATATAGTCTTACAACTACCATACTACATTGTTAATGGTTAAAAAAAAACATGATTGTATGAACCCTCTCAAAACAGCTGAGGGGTCCACATCACATAGCCCCTCAGGAAATACGTCATGGCGAACGAGGGCAAGGAGAAATGCACAGGATTTGGACACACCTACTGCTCAAGAGTAATATACACAGTAGTATAGCGCCATCTGCTGGAATAATCTATAACAAATATTGTCTGCACAGTGTTAATAATTGTTTTTTTAGGGGGGGTGCAAAGACCAGATGTTTTCATTTTGATGAGCATCAGATATGCATCATAATATAGCCTATATGCATAACATTATGGTTTAGGTTTAAAATAATAGGGCCCTCACTCACAACCCTAAAACAAGCAGTGATGTGCACCACTTCAAATTCGTTTTCAAAAGCTCTGAGCTGAGGAGCCTTTCAAGAAGAACTCAAACGAAGCAAACCCTTCCACCCCAGCCTTTTAAATTGTCTTTGCCCAGACAAGTGAGGATGGAAAACCCACCTGGCTCTGTTGAAGTATATTGGTGCTCACTGCCATTTAATGGCTGCAAAAGGATGGCGCGTGTAATCATGCACACGCTGTTGAATAGCCTACCGCGTGACATGCAGGTCGCACCATTGGTGCAAACTATAGCTTATTTACGCCAGCCTACTCAGCCAATCAACGACATTATTATACTTTTCAATCTGGTCACTTTCCTTGGCTTGTCTGATCCAAGGCTAAATACAATTGCAACCCTGTTAGTAGATAGATTGAAAATAAAATTTGAAAAGTGTTTTAATCTTCCACCGAACATTGGTCAGTGGTCGACTCAAATAAAAGTTTAGCTAAAACCTTTAGGAATAATACCTCCATCTTGCGACTGGTTGGACTACTGGCAGTGGTTACGTTCAGCGCGCCCCCTGATCAGTTGTGTTCTAGAATGTTAAATGAAATATCCCATTTGTTTAGTGTTAAACCTATCAAACCAACGTGTCATTTCCGGTCACAACTTGTAGACTTGTTTACGTGCTGCTGTGCGTTTTGTTGCGAACCTTACTTTGCTACCTGACAACTTTACGGTTTTTACTTTTTAATTACAGTTTATATTTTTAGTTTTCCCCCCACTCAACTTTTTTTCATTCAACTTTTTCACTCCGGACGCTTTATCTGGACATGGTTCGCCAGGACCTCCAACAGCCGAAGCTAAGTAGTAACATTAACATGATGCCTTATAATTGCAGTCGATGTACTCATAATATACAGGAGAATGATCGCCTTACGGCGAGGATAGCTGTGCCACAAGCCCAGCTTCAGGCGCAATCGTTAGGCAAGGGTAATTTCAGTGTAGGAAAGGATGAAACAGCGTCTGTGTCACCAGTAAGTACAGATAGTAGTATAAATCCCATCGCTTCTGGAGGGAAATGCTGTAGGAATGCTCAACCGGTGTCGCTCATTCAGCCGACAAACTTTCAACCGGTTCTCCCCATTAAGCAGCGAGTCAGAGGCCGAGCCTTCTCTGGTCTTTACTCCTCCCGTTACGGGGTCTGAGACACCGAAGCCTCACACCATTAGCTCTGACAAATTGAAAACCCTAGTCATTGGCGACTCCATTACTCGCAGTATTAGACTTAAAACTAATCAGTAGCGACCATACACTGTTTACCAGGGGGCAGGGCTACCGACGTTAAAGCTAATCTGAAGATGGTGATGGCTAAAGCAAAAACTGGCGAGTATAGGGATATTGTTATCCACGTCGGCACCAACGATGTTAGGATGAAACAGTCAGAGGTCACCAAGCGCAACAGCTTCACCGTGTAAATCAGCTAGAAAGATGTGTCGGCATCAAGTAATTGTCTCTGGCCCTCTCCCAGTTAGTGGGAATGATGAAATCTACAGCAGAGTCTCACAACTCAATCGCTGGTTTAACTGTTTTCTGCCCCTCCCAAAAGATAGAATTTGTAGATACATTGGCCCTCTTTCTGGGACTCACCCACAAACAGGACCAAGCCTGGCCTGTTGAGGAGTGATGGACTCCATCCTAGCTGGAGGGGTGCTCTCATCTTATCTAGAACATAGACAGGGCTCTAACTCCCCTAGCTCCACAATGAAATAAGCATGCAGGCCAGGCAGCAGGCTGTTAGCCAGTCTGCCACTACCACGGACCCCAACCAAGGAGCATCAAAGGTGGTGCTATAAATTCTCAGACAACCCAAAGATTCCTTGATGCCCTTCCAAACTCCCTCTGCCTACCCAAGGATGCCAGAGGACAAAAATCAGTTAACCACCTAACTGAGGAACTCAATTTAACCTTGATACCCTAGATGCAGTTGCACCCCTAAAAACAAAAAACATTTCTCATAAGAAACTAGCTCCCTGGTATACAGAAAAACCCGAGCTCTGAAGCAAGCTTCCAGAAAATTGGAACGGAAATGGCGCCACACCAAACTGTAAGTCTTCCGACTAGCTTGGAAAGACAGTACCGTGCAGTATCAAAGAGCCCTCACTGCTGCTCGATCATCCTATTTTTCCAACTTAATTGAAGAAAATAAGAACAAACACTAAATTTATCATCAAAAAGAAAGGAGGACCAAGGCACTCTTCATAAATTAATTAAAATGCCTTTATTAGTATGGCATGTTCAATAGAAACAAAGTTGTTTAAAAACCGACGCGTTTCGGCTGCATGGCCTTCGTCAGGGAGTACAGAAAAAAGAGAATACAATGTCCTCTTTTGAAAGTCTTTTCCAATTAGCCCTAATTAGAAGAGGGAGTGGTTACCAAATTGGACACACCTAGTAAGCAATAATATACACATGAAAAGGTAAAATACTGTAGCTATGTTATCATGAGCATACAACTCCAAGCTAGAAGCATCAGAACACCCAGAGAGGCAGTTCCAACCCTAACCATGACTGGGAGAAGTGTCCAGAACAAGAAAGCAATATATTCCACAGATCACAGCAAAACATGAACAACAGTCCAAACACAGCTAGAGGGCAATTGAGCAAAATGTCCACTAGATGACAGCAAATGGACCCATAACGACCCTACAGGAAGGGTGAGAAATCCATATCTTCATTTAAACCAGGGTACTTAGTGGCCTGTAGTTTGTAAATCCAAAAACTTTCCCTTTGGTTTAACTGTTTAAGACGGTCCCCTTTTCTAATAGAGGCCGGAACATGATCAATACCCATAGCTTGTAGGGAGGCAGGGTTACCATGGTGTAAGGACTTGTAGTGCCTTGCCATGGGGTAGTCTTCATTGCCTACCCGTATGGCGTACTTGTGTTCCGTCAAGCGATCTTGAAGGCGTCTCTTTGTCCGTCCAATGTAGAACACCTTGCACTGTGGACATTCCAGTCTATAGATGACATGAGTGGTTTTGCAGTTAATAAAATGCTTGAGGTAATACTCCATTTTAGAAGCTGTGTCAACAAAATACTTTTTCTGTACAATATTACTGCAATGGTTGCACTGGTAACATTTAAAAGAGCCCTTGGGTTTGTGGTCAAGCCAAGTTTTTTGAGAGTCACCCGGAAGGTAACTGTGGACTAATTTGTCATTTAGGGTAGGACATCTCTTAAAGCTTATGACTGGTGGTTCAGGAAAGACTTGGCGTAGTAGCGTATCACTTTGGATGATTCCCCAATTATTTTTAATGATTCTTTTAGATTCTTTTAATGTTCTCTGCTTCAGTGCTGTATTTTGTAACAAAATACACTCTCTCTGATGTATCACGGGGCACTCCTCTTCGTAACAAGTTCTCTCTGTCAAGTAATCCAGCCCTTATACCTGCATCATGTTCCGGCCTCTATTAGAAAAGGGGACCGTCTTAAACAGTTAAACCAAAGGGAAAGTTTTTGGATTTACAAACTACAGGCCACTAAGTACCCTGGTTTAAATGAAGATATGGATTTCTCACCCTTCCTGTAGGGTCGTTATGGGTCCATTTGCTGTCATCTAGTGGACATTTTGCTCAATTGCCCTCTAGCTGTGTTTGGACTGTTGTTCATGTTTTGCTGTGATCTGTGGAATATATTGCTTTCTTGTTCTGGACACTTCTCCCAGTCATGGTTAGGGTTGGAACTGCCTCTCTGGGTGTTCTGATGCTTCTAGCTTGGAGTTGTATGCTCATGATAACATAGCTACAGTATTTTACCTTTTCATGTGTATATTATTGCTTACTAGGTGTGTCCAATTTGGTAACCACTCCCTCTTCTAATTAGGGCTAATTGGAAAAGACTTTCAAAAGAGGACATTGTATTCTCTTTTTTCTGTACTCCCTGACGAAGGCCATGCAGCCGAAACGCGTCGGTTTTTAAACAACTTTGTTTCTATTGAACATGCCATACTAATAAAGGCATTTTAATTAATTTATGAAGAGTGCCTTGGTCCTCCTTTCTTTTTGATGACCAATTTACACCTTTTACCAAAGAGCACCTTCTATCTACCAAAATATACTATAGTGTACCTTAGTAGCGCTTCCCTTCCTCCTCTCCAAACACTAAATTTATTTTTGATACTGTCGCAATGCTAACTAAAAAGCAGCATTCCCCAAGAGAGGATGGCTTTCACTTCAGCAGTGATAAATGTATGAACTTCTTTGAAGAAAAGATCATGATCATTAGAAAGCAAATTACGGAATCCTCTTTAAATCTGCGTATTCCTCCAAAGTTCAGTTGTCCTTGACTCTGCACAACTCTGCCAGGACCTATGATCAAGGGAGACAATTAAGTGTTTTAGTACTATATCTCTTGGCACAATGATGAACATAATCATGGCCTCTAAACCTTCAAGCTGCATACTGGACCCGATTCCAACTAAACTACTGAAAGAGCTGCTTCCTGTGCTTGGCCCTCCTATGTTGAACATAATAAACGGCTCTCTATCCACCGGATGTGTACCAAACTCACTAAAAGTGGCAGTAATAAAGCCTCTCTTGAAAAAGCCAAACCTTGACCTAGAAAATATAAAGAACTATTGGCCTATATCGAATCTCCCATTCCTCTCAAAACTTTTTGAAAAAGCTGTTGCGCAGCAACTCACTACCTTCCTGAAGACACAATGTATATGAAATGCTTCAGTCTGGTTTTAGACCCCATCATAGCACTGAGACTGCACTTGTGAAGGTGGTAAATTACCTTTTAATGGCGTCTGACTGAGGCTCTGCATCTGTCTTCGTGCTCCTAGACCATAGTGCTGCTTTTGATACCATCAATCACCACATTCTTTTGGAGAGATTGGAAACCCAAATTGGTCTACACGGACAAGTTCTGGCCTGGTTTAGATCTTATCTGTCGGAAAGATATCAGTTTGTCTCTGTGAATGGTTTGTCCTCTGACAAGTCAACTGTAAATGTCGGTATTCCTCAAGGTTCCGTTTTAGAACCACTATTGTTTTCACTATATATTTTACCTCTTGGGGATGTCATTCAAAAACATAATGTTAACTTTCACTGCTATGCGGATGACACACAGCTGTACATTTCAATGAAACATGGTGAAGCCCCAAAATTGCCCTCGCTGGAAGCCTGTGTTTCAGACATAAGGAAGTGGATGGCTGAAAACGTTCTACTTTTAAACTCAGACAAAACAGAGATGCTTGTTCTAGGTCCCAAGAAACAAAGAGATCTTCTGTTGAATCTGACAATTAATCTTGATGGTTGTACAGTCGTCTCAAATAAAACTGTGAAGGACCTCGGCGTTACTCTGGACCCTGATCTCTCTTTTGATGAACATATCAAGACTGTTTTAAGGACAGCTTTTTTCCATCTACGTAACATTGCAAAAATCAGCAATTTTCTGTCCAAAAATGATGCAGAGAAATGTATCCATGCTTTTGTTACTTTTAGGTTAGACTACTGCAATGCTCTACTTTCCGGCTACCCGGATAAAGCACTAAATAAACTTCAGTTAGTGCTAAATACAGCTGCTAGAATCCTGACTAGAACCAAAAAATTTGATCATATTACTCCAGTGCTAGCCTCCCTACACTGGCTTCCTGTTAAGGCAAGGGCTGATTTCAAGGTTTTACTGCTAACCTACAAAGCATTACATGGGCTTGCTTTTACCTATCTTTCCGATTTGGTCCTGCCGTACATACCTACACGGACGCTACGGTCACAAGACGCAGGCCTCCTAATTGTCCCTAGAATTTCTAAGCAAACAGCTGGAGGAAGGGCTTTCTCCTATAGAGCTCCATTTTTATGGAATGGTCTGCCTACCCATGTGAGCGACGCAGACTCTGTCTCAACCTTTAAGTCTTTATTGAAGACTCAACTCTTCAGTAGGTCCTATGATTGAGTGTAGTCTGGCCCAGGAGTTGAACGGAAGGTGAACGGAAAGGCACTGGAGCAACGAACCGCCCCTGCTGTCTCTGCCTGGCCGGTTCACCTCTCTCCACTGGGATTCTCTGCCTCTAACTCTATTACAGGGGCTGAGTCACTGGTTTACTGGTGCTCTTCCATGCCGTCCCTAGGAGTGATGCGTCACTTGAGTGGGTTGAGTCACTGACGTGGTCTTCTTGTCTGGGTTGGCGCCCCCCTTGGGTTGTGCTATGGCGGAGATCTTTGTGGGCTATACTCGGCCTTGTCTCAGGATGGTAAGTTGGTGGTTGAAGATATCCCTATAGTGGTGTGGGGGCTGTGCTTTGGCAAAGTGGGTGGGGTTATATCCTGCCTGTTTGGCCCTGTCCGGGGGTATCATCGGATGGGGCCACAGTGTCTCCTGACCCCTCCTGTCTCAGCCTCCAGTATTTATGCTGCAGTAGTTTATGTGTCGGGGGGCTAGGGTCAGTTTGTTATATCTGGAGTATTTATCCTGTCTTGTCCTGTGTGAATTTAAGTATGCTCTCTCTAATTCTCTCTCTCGGAGGACCTGAGCCCTAGGACCATGCCTCAGGACTACCAGGCATGATGACTCCTTGTTGTCCCCAGTCCACCTGGCCGTGCTGCTGCTCCAGTTTCAACTGTTCTGCCTGCGGCTATGGAACCTTGACCCGTTCACTGTGATTACTATTATTTGACCATGCTGGTCATTTATGAACATTTGAACATCTTGTCCATGTTCTGTTATAATCTCCACCCGGCACAGCCAGAAGAGGACTGGCCACCCCTGGTTCCTCTCTAGGTTTCTTCCTAGGTTTTGGCTTTTCTAGGGAGTTTTTCCTAGCCACCGTGCTTCTACACCTGCAATGCTTTCTGTTTGGGGTTTTAGGCTGGGTTTCTGTACAGCACTTTGATATATCAGCTGATGTAAGAAGGGCTATATAAATACATTTGATTTGATCCAACAACCCAACATTCGCTATCCGATGCGAACCAGTCTTGCTAGCTATCTAGGTTAGCAAACCAGCCTGTGTTATTGGATTAATACGTATAGCCATAGTCCTCCATTCAAGAGGCTAGTTAGGTAATTTAAGGTATGTTGGCCTACCTACCATATGAATCTACTGATGGAGGGACAATAGGCATAATATATGACCTAAACACTCATCATAATGTGAAAAGGAAGCTAACAGTACTGTAGACTTTCTGATATGTTAGGGTGTTTGATACAGTTGAATCCCTCATGAAAAAGTACTATGGGATTACTATACAAACCTATCCTTGTTGTAGAAGTGACTATGTAGGGACTTGTAGGGATTGTGTAGTGAATGTGTAGTTCATGCACTGCTCAAGATACACAAGTAGAGTTCAGTTGGAAAACCAGTGTTTCAAGTAGTAATCATGTAGAGTTTTACTACTTGATGTTGTATTCAAATAAGTAGTCAAAACACTACAGCTTTACTACACAGCTTTTCATTAGTAATCAGGTAGAGCTTTTACAACTTGATGTTGGTAGTAAATAAGTATCACAACACTACAGCCAGACTACACTGGCTTTTTGCGATCGCAGAAAAAAACATAACAGGAAGTATTTGGTTGTTGTTGTTAGATAGCTCACGTAAACTCGTACATCGCCTTGGTCCGTACAATTTCCCTTATTTTAGCGCCCCAAAAACGTAATACTTCCAGATCAACTCTAATGTCAATACCATTGTAAAGCACAATTTCTCCCCTTTCCAGCAAAATCAATTACATGACCTAAACACTGCCCGTTTCTGCATAATTCAAGCAGGCAATGAGCCCCGTCGGGTCTTTTTAAAAATGGCGGGTGGGGAAGCGAAACTAATGCGTGATAGTGAGAAGGACAGATGTACTGCCACAGAGCTCCAGTAGGGTGGCGTTGGTGAAATGCTGCAGGCTCCACTTCCTGTAGTTACATGTGTCTTCTATGGATTCAGGGTGGGAGGAGTTGTGGAGCCTGGAGCAGTACTCTGCAGCCCAGCTGCCCTCCGGAAGGGATGGGTGGGAGGGATGGGCCTCAGGGGACTCGCTGCCACACAGGGCTGAGACCAGAGCAGAAGTGTTGGGCAGGAAGCAGTGTCTGATGTCCTGGGTGCTGAGAGACCTGGTGCCCAGCTGGGCCAGGCAGGCTTCGTCAGGCCCTGGGCTGCCCCCGCCCTCCACCACCTCCCCTGACAGCTGCACACACAGGTCACCTATACTGGACTGGTTGAAGTAGTGGTAGTCCTTCATCTCTGCAGCCTGCAAACATCACAGGCAGAATGTAGTTAGACATTGTGGAGAAGTTAAAAAAGTGAGTTGGGAACCCAACTCTTTTGCATTCAGTAGTGGGGTTTGATCATGGACTGTACCTGGTGTGTTCTCTGCAGCCAAAAGGAGGAGTTGGCACACACAGTATTGTTGAACTGGTGAGTGAAGAACTCGCTGCAGACGTGGACCCACAAGAAGTCATCCTCGGCTGCATACAGGTACCAGGCGGCGTCAGAACATGTGACGTGTAGGTCGGATCCCACCTGACCAACCTCCGGGTTCACAGACCCGTCGTCATGTCAAACAGGTTACAGTAGAGGAACACAGTGAAGTTGGACACCCCAGTAAGGCCTGGGATAGAGGTGTTGCATGCTGCTTCCAGGATCTCTGCTGAGGCAAAGTACCCCATCTCTCTCAGGTGGCTGTGGCCAACTTCTACTGCCTCAGACTGGGGCTTGAGGAGACGGGAACGGCGGGGTACTGGGGTTGAGCTGGGTGGTTGTTTCTGTTTTGGCACCCTGCGGGGTGACAGGGCTGGTCTAGGGCGAGAGGGGCGTGGTGGGGGTCTGGGGTCCCCTCTCTCACTCTCTATGGAGGGGCAGGAGAGGAAGGGAGGGGTGCTGGGAGGGCCCTGCTAGTTGAAGCCCAGAGCCTGAGCATTCCACGTGATATTATGTCTGATCCCCCTACAAGTCACAGACAAGGAGAGAGAATTGTAAACTATGGTACAACAAACAACATGTATTTTCTATTAACCTCATATTCTTTGTGAGGGAAAATGATCAAATGAAACCATCATGATGTCTGATATGTTTGTCCATACTGTAGTTTATATTATAAGCATAGTTTTTTTCCTCGATTACTTACCATAAGATTAGCTGTCTCAGGTCACCTTTGCAAAGATGGATAAAAGGGACTTTAATGGAAAATCACATACAGTATAAGAGAGCTAGTGAATATTATGGTAGATCAATGGTGGAAAAAGCGACTTGCACCATACAATCAGGCCTGATGTAACAGCATAGCTGGGCTCACAATGCCCAGGAGATAGTGTTACTGGCATCAATGAGAGGGCAAAGAGATTAGCTAGGGCATGGGATGCAGGGTAGCACCAATCCTCTCAATGACTAACATGGCCATTATGATTTAAAGCAGTGTCAGTCCAAACACTCATGTGTCATGCATTTCACTCTAATCATTCATGACTAATGAGTAAGAGCTGTTTGAGACATATTATCACCTTAGTACGAATGGAAATGAAATTCAAGAGACTTTGATCAACATGTATGACATGTATGTGTTTTATAAGAACAGTAAAAGTAAGAGCATGTCTACTGAACAAAGATATAAACGCAACATGTTAAGTGTTGGTCCCGTTTTTCATGAGCTGAAATAAAAGATCCCAGAAATGTTCCATATGCACAAAAAGCTTATTTCTCTCAAATGTTGTGAACAAATTTCTTTATATCCCTGTTAGTGAGCATTTCTCCTTTGCTGAGTTGACGATGATGGTGAGTTGACGTTGCTCTTATATTCAGTAGTTCCTCCCGACTGTATGTAATTAAACCTAAGATTACCTGGGGTACCAATGTAAGAAATAACACACAAAATACTGCATAGTTTCCTAGGAACCCGAAGCGAGGCGGCCATCTCTGTCGGCGCCGGAAATTCATGGATTATTTCAAGGTAGGGATGATTTAAGGATGCATTTTCAACGTGAACAAGTGTTCATGAAATGTAATCACAAAATGACGGACGAACAGGTGGAAACCATTGATTTAAAGAGCTCACCGTTTTGGTGGCAGAGTAGAGCGAAGGCCCCGTCCGATCGTAGCTATACATACCCACTACAAAAGGAAAATTGCCTTGTTACAACAGGGTAGGGAATTGAAGAACACTCCCATTCTCTATTAAAGAACAATTTCCTCATGAAATAGTGGAGAGACGACGTGCCCTGTACCCCACTTTCAAAAGGCTCCAAGCAGAGAAGCAGAATGTTCGTCTAGTGGTCGATAAATTATATGCAAATAATCAAAAATGTTACAGGACTCGAATATTACAACGTGGCTGTGAATGATAGCTACCTCCTGTTGAAGTAGTCCCCGATACATATTTGCACCGCATTACAAATATGGATTCATTGATTTTTTTTACAAAAACAATTTTTTTGCATGAACAACTTTTTTTATTTTTTATTCATGCATTATGGAACCGTGGACTTAAAACAAGGTTGGATTTATGGTAATGCAGAATGGGTATGATGAACTTATCCTTTTTCTATTTTGGCAATATGGAACTTTGGACTATATGGACGTAATATCAGGTTTTGATTTAGGGGAAGGCGAGGATGGTTGAAGCTGACCCTTTTTTTTTTTTTAGGTATAGGCCATGTGCTCCAAATGAGAACAAAGAGCTGCTATGAAATTTAAATCGCCACTAGGGGACAGTACACTCAAGATAATGAAAATGGTACATTGGTCCTGGCAAATATTGTGAATCACAATTGTTATCAATGATGGAGTCAATTGTGGTCTCAGTCTCAAGACCATTGGAGACCACACAGCCTAAATGTGTTTTGCCTAGATCTGTGACTGAAGAAATGTGGTATTGGTCCGACCATCCCTGGCTGCAACCTGGTCTCAGAGCATTTCATATTATTCTTTATGTAAATGTAAGACACTTCATTTAGTATGATATGTTATGTTTCGTATGGTATGTATTAATTTGTGGATGTTCATCATCCATTTTGTATGATACTGTGTGTTATGAATTGCAATTTGTTGTGACTAACGTTAGCTAGCTGGCAAACGTTAGCTAGGAGTTAGGGGTTAGGGTTAAAGTTAGGAGTTAGGTTAAAGGGTTGAGGTTAGGATTAGGGGAAGGGTTAGCTAACATGCTAAGTAGTGGCAAAATAGCTTAAAAGTAATACGTAGATGACAAGTTGCTAATTAGCTAAAATGCTTATGTTGTCCGTCATGAGATTCGAGCCCGCAACCTTTGGGGTTATATGCCCACTGATTCACCCCAACCAACCACCCTAATTTTTGCCTAAAGTAACCTTCTGTCTTATGTAACAATACCAAACTTAACATATCATACTAATTTGATTGTCCTATATTTACATTTACTATGTTACGTCTATTCTATGAGACCAGGCTGGACCCATGTTATAACAGCTCTATTTTCCAAATCATCTGTATACTAATTCCTGGTGATTTTATGAATCATTATATTACCTTTTATTGTGTCAACAATGTTCTTGGACCACATGAAGAAGTTGTTAGAGACTAAATTAAAATGTACTGAGCTCTGTAATTTTACTAATAGGACCTACAAAGACAATGTGGGTACAGTCTGAGCTTCTCCTTGTGAACTTGACTGGTTATGTGATGTTTATCTTTTCAGGAGCTTCATTTGTTTACCAGGAAAAGAGGTCATTTGGCTTCAGCTATCTTTCACAGATCACAAAAGAGAGCTTCCTCATTGGTGGACTGAACAGGCACAGGCACTGAGAGACATCTCTGATTGGTGGGCTGTACGGGCACAGGCACTGAGCCAACTGATTTGTGGGTGTGTACACGTACTTGATGTCAGGTACATGATAGACAGAAGCAGCAAAGGCCTGAGATTCCATCCACCGGGACTGAGCACTGGGGCATCATACAGAGGAAGACCAGCTTCCCTGGGCTCCTCATTACTCCTCTGTTTGCAGTGGTTTCCAGTCTGGAGAAGGAATACATCTATGTGAAACAAGAAATGACCTGGCAGCAGGCTTAGAAGTACTGCAAAGAGCACTACACTGACCTGGCCTCCTTCAAAAAGCTGTATGATGATGAGCTCGAATCCGTAGGGAGCAAATATGGCACCTATACCTAGATTGGCATGTACAGAGATGACTTGACTACAGAGTGGAAGTTGTCTGGAGGGGAAAGCTTACTCTTTAAAATGTAGGCTCCGTGGCCTCCCGGGTGGTGCAGTGGACTAAGGCACTGCATCGCCACCAGAGACTCTGGGTTCGGGCCCAGGCTCTGTTGCAGCCGGCCGCGACCGGGAAGTCCATGGGGCGACGCACAATTGGCCTAGCGTTGTCCGGGTTAGTGAGGGTTTGGCCGGTAGGGATATCCTTGTCTCATCGCGCACTAGCGACTCCTGTGGCGGGCTGGGCGCAGTGCACGCTGACCAGGTCACATTTGTGCGGCTGGCTTCCGAGTTGGATGCGCGCTGTGTTAAGAAGCAGTGCGGCTTGGTTGGGTTGTGTTTCGGAGGACGCATGGCTCTCGACCTTCGTCTCTCCCGAGCCCGTATGGGAGTTGTAGCGATGAGACAAGACAGTAACTACTAACAATTGGATACCACGAAATAGGGGGTAAAAAATAAATAATAATATATATATTTTTTAATTGTAGGCTCCTCAGCCACCAGATAGGGGCAAAAAATAACTGTGTTGTAATGCAACATTTGCTGGGTTATGTGAGAACTGTGCTGAAGTACACCCTTTCTTCTGATATAAGGAGAAGCGTGACAGTGATCTGGTCCTGGTAAAGAAGAAGAAGGCTCTAAAAAGATTTGGCATGGGTCCTGGGATCCTCAAAAGGTTCTACAGCTGCAACATCGAGAGCATCCTGACTGGTTGCATCACTGCCTGGTACGGCAATTGCTCGGCCTCTGACCGCAAGGCACTACAGAGGGTAGTGCATACGGCCCAGTACATCACTGGGGCTAAGCTGCCTGCCATCTAGGACCTCTACACCAGGCGGTGTCAGAGGAAGGCCCTAAAAATTGTCAAAGACCCCAGCCACCCCAGTCATAGACTGTTCTCTCTATTACCGCATGGCAAGCGGTACCGGAGTGCCAAGTCTAGGACAAAAAGGCTTCTCAACAGTTTTTACCCCCAAGTCATAAGACTCCTGAACAGGTAATCAATTGGCTACCCGGACTATATGCATTATGTGCCCCCCCCAACCCCTCTTTTTACACTGCTGCTACTCTCTATTTATCATATATGCATATTCACTTTAACTATACATTCATGTACATACTACCTCAATTGGGCCGACCAACCAGTGCTCCCGCACATTGGCTAACCAGGCTATCTGCATTGTGTCCCACCCACCATCCGCCAACCCCTCTTTTACGCTACTGCTACTCTCTGTTCATCATATATGCATAGTCACTTTAACCATATCTACATGTACATACTACCTCAATCAGCCTCACTAACCGGCGTCTGTATGTAGCCTCGCTACTTTTATAGCCTCGCTACTGTATATAGCCTGTCTTTTTACTGTTGTTTTATTTCTTTACCTACCTATTGTTCACCTAATACCTTTTTTGCACTATTGGTTAGAGCCTGTAAGTAAGCATTTCACTAAGGAATACCTGTTGTATTCGGCGCACGTTACAAATAAACTTTGATTTGAGTACTGCAGGCAGCATCACAGTAACCTCTCCAGCCTGCTCTCCAAGACAGAGCAGCTCCAAACCCAACAGCAGATCTCAGAAGCCCAGACGGACCACGTGTGGATGGGTCTGCTCTTCCTGGCTGGCGAGTGGCTGTGGGTGAGCGGAAACCCCCTGGAGTACCAGGCATGTACCAGGGGGAAGCTGCCCCACTGCCCCACTCAAAACATCCGCTGTGGGACTCTGGCCAAGATGGGAGGGCACTGGGGAACCTGGGACTGTGAGGACAGGCTGAACTTCCTCTGCTCCTCGAAGAAAGAAGAAAAGGCCGAGCCTTCTAGGCCTCCCATCTTTTATCATGATGACCAATGTTCCCGCTAAGCTGCACGTGAGTGCGCAATAGCACCGAGACTGCCACGCAGATCCCCCAGGACTGCCGCAGAGAACAAATATCAGCCCATGGAGAGAAGCACGAGATTGAACTTCACTGAACTTTCTAGAGTTTTCCTTGTTAGTTAACACTATCAATGTTTCCCTTTACTGTGGCAAATGTGATTGAATCAACACAATATTAGCTGAAAGACTTAAAGTGTCTGTTCATCCTGGCCTTTCTCCACTGGGTCATAGAAGTGGCAGATTCAGCAGACTGCTAGCACTCCATGACTGTCTGAAAGTCTACCATTGATCCGCAGGCATTTCTTTAATCGAGAATTTTGATACCTATTGGCAACAGAAAATATTTTTCAGGAATGATGGAATTCACCCAAATCACCTTGGCGCGTGGACACTATCTAATCACTACAAGGCAGCTCTAAGAAATTGACTCTGCTATGGCTAGAAAGGAGGGTACATTCCATTAGCACTTTTACAAATGACTATTCTAAAGTGAAGTCGCTGCTGTCATAGATAATCACTATTACGTCTCAACGCCCCCAGCAAACAGGAATAGATAAACAATATGTAGGGCGGATTGGGGTCAATTTTGACAATGTAATTCCCATTGCTATGCAGCCTTTGGTTATGAATAATAAGTTGGCAGGTAATGATCTGGCTTTTATTGACACTCCAGGTGATTTCAAACCCCTACAAAGGTTAGAAATTCATGCACCTAAATGTTCGCAGCCTTTTGCCAAAAATGGACTAGTAGAGGTGATGACGTGACAGCGTGGTATGGCAAGGCTTGTCCCATGAATTAATCACAAAAATTGAGAATTAGCTGAAAACTACGAAACAAACATTCTGGATAATATAGAGAATCTGGAACGATTTATTGATCAGCGTTTTGAAATGCTCGAGAAAGAAACGGATACATCGAAGCGAACCAGACAAGATCTTTCCTCGAGTTCTGCGAGCGAAACGGGAGGAAATCCGCAGTCTAAAATTCCAAACTCAACATTGGAGGGGGACGTTTTTATAACTATGTCTCCAGAAGATAGAGCATTGCTTACAAGCATGAACGAGCAGTTAACAAATCTGGATATATTGCCTGGGCTACTGGGGGAGGTTGAGGCCTTAAAAACAGGACTGGATTACAGTAAAACGGATGGAAGAAATACGAGCGGAAAATAAGATATTGAAAACTACAGTGGACTCCCTAAAAGACACTACAGAGAGGCTACGGTATGATTTTTTAAAATGTATTTAATTCAAAGATTGTACATTAGAAAAACCAAGGTAGTTTAAAAAAAGTTTAATATGATATGTCCTAATTGTAGAGGTCGGGTATATTATGAATTAAAAGCCGGTATATAGTGCGGCCCTTGTTCGCCGATGTGAATCGAAATGATTAGCTTTTAAGATATAATTTAATAAATATGAATACGTATTATATAATTAAAAACCTGCCTAGGTTCTCTATTGGAATAGACATACGATCATAAAATAATTGGTATTACCCTTTTATATTTAAAAAAGAAATCTCAATATAAAAATATAAAGGATGATTATTCTTCCGATACACACCGGCAAATGGATGGATTGGGTATTGTCAACAGGGTTGTTGTCTCTAGTGTGTGTGGGCTGGTTAACACTGGGATAAAGTGATTCAAGTTGACGGTAGAACTAATACAATAATTGGCTTATGGAAGCACTTCTCTAAGCGCAGCCCAACCTCACATTCAATTCGCGCATACATGTACATCATGCATTTCACAGCCAGCCCATAATGTTGACCCTGAGGACTTGCGTATTTGCACTCCAAATGGAGCCCAAAATGAGAAAGTTTCTCACTATCAGTATTTGGGTATCTGGCTTGATGCCAAGTTGTCTTTTGAAACACATTGAAAACTTGACAAAGAAGCTGAGATCTACAATAGTTTTTTATATAGAAATAAATCCAGCCTCAGTTTTGAAAATAGAAGGAAGAATGTTCAAACAACGCTTCTCCCTGTAATAGACTATGGTGACATTATTTATATGCAAGCGGCAGCCTCTGTTTTGAAACAATTGGACTCAGTATTACATTCAGCAATACCTTTTATCACTGGGGATGGTTTTAGGACTCATTATTATTTTCTGTACAAACATGTGGGATGGACCTCTGTCTGTAAGAAGAGAACTGCACTCTATTCTATTTATTTAGTCTTGCAGAAACTTTCTCTGTACATTACATTACCTCATTGATTCATTTTAGACGTACAAATTACCAAACCCGTTCTCAGGGATGGTTAACTCTGGAGATCCCTTTGGTCTCCACAGAGTTGGGAAAATATGGTTTTAGTTTGTTTACCCTTGTGTGGAACAATACACAAAATTCTTTGCAATTAGATGTTCTGGTACCTTTCAGGCATTTTAAATGATTGATTGGAGACTTTTATGTTACAGAATTCGATAGCTTTTCTTAAATATATGTAATGTTGTGTATTATGTATTTAATTATAGTGGGTTTTGTAGGGCTGTTGTGTTTTATTTATGTATTTGTCACGATCATCTTCTTGAGAAAGAGAGGACCAAGGCGCAGCGCGTGAAAAATACATCTTCTTTAATGAAGGAAAAAACAAACACTTACAAAATGAACAAAACAAACGTGAAGCTAAACAGAACTACGTGCACACATGCAACATAGAACATAGACAACACCCCACAAAAGCTATGGGGTGCCTTAAATATGGCTCCCAATCAGAGACAATGAATGACAGCTGTCTCTGATTGAGAACCAATCTAGGCAGCCATAGACATAACTAGACAACATTACTCTACTCTGCCCCATACACATACAACACCCCTAGACACTACAAAACACATACATTCCCCATGTCACACCCTGACCTAACTAAAAAACATAAAGAAAACAAAGAATACTAAGGCCAGGGCGTGACAGTATTGGGTTTTATTTGTAAACTTATACAAGGCTCTCTTGTACATATTACCTCAAATAACCGGTGACCTCGCACACTGACTCTGTACCCGTACCCCCTGTATATAGTCTGCCTATTGTTATTTTACTGCTGCTTTTTAATTACTTGTTACTTTTATTTCTTATTCTCATCTGTATTTTTTAAAACCGCATTGTTGGTTAGGGGCTCGTAAGTAAGCTTTTCACTGTAAGGTCTTGTATTTGGCGCATGTGACTAATAACATTTGATTTGTCGAAGAGTTTTATCTCAATGTGACTCTGGTTAAATAAAGGTTAATATCAAAAATTAAATGTGAGTAGCTACTTGTAATATTCATATGTGTAAACATACTGAATTATAATTGGATGCCTTTTATCGCCATATCATACTGTGCTATGATTGGTTATGACCACCCAAATGGTTAGGTCATTGTCAGTTTGATCCTGGTTGGCGATACGTGAACATGCCAGTTATAGCTAGCTAATAAAGAGCTACGTTAACTTCTTCAGGCTGCAGGGTGAATATTGAAAAAACTGGAAAATATGTGCACATTTTCAAACGGCCTCTTAAGAAATTTTTACAGCCATTTTCCCAGCCGAATTGAGATTTCCAAAATGCGATGTGTCTCTTTAAGACCTTGTCTATACAAGGTCATGACACTTAGGACCGTAGAAACACGTCATACGCCTTCATCTGGGTGTAATGCGGAAGTGAGAGTTGAAAGGAGTCGAATATCTCTTCCATGGACTGAATACCACATCTTCTTGTGAGACCTGCGCAGTTTAATTTTTTTTCCGGGCGCGAGGCAGAATCTGGACTCGGCTCCTGGAATCCGCTCGTTAAAGGTGAATATGACCTCTGCCTACGATATTATTTGATACATGTCACAAAATCATCCTAAAGTATGTTTTTTCAATATACTTTAATTATATTATTGCAATTTATTCTGGACTTTAGATGTCATGCGACGGAAGAATTTTTTGAAGAAAGACAGATTAGCGCCGCACGGCCGTTGTGCTTGCTAACCAAAGAGGGAAATATTTCGTTCTGGAACCCAACTAAAGACTTTACTGGACAATGGACCCCGTTACAACATTCTGATGGAAGATCAACAAAGATAAGGACCCAATTTGGGATGCTTTTTCATATATCTGTCGAACTGTGCTATGCTAGCGCTTGACTAGAATCAATGCTGCCGTATGCTAGCTAATGTTGTAAGCTAATATAACGATATATTGTGTTTTCGCTGTAAAACACTTCAAAAATCGGAAATATTGGCTCTATTCACACGATATTTGTCTTTCATTAGCTATCCACCATATGTTTTTCTGAAATGTTTTATGAGGTGTAATTAGTAGTTGACGTTGGTGTCTGTATTTTCTCTGGCTACTCCCGTCTGATTTCAGACTGTAGCTATGCTGTAGCAATGATGGGAGCAGTAATGTAAAACTGATTTATAGCTAAAATATGCACATTTAATGAACAAAACATAGATTTATTGTGTAACATGTTATAGGACTGTCATCTGAGGTAGTTTTTTCTAGGTTCTTTAGGTTGGTTTTAGGTTATTTAGGTTGGCTTGTGCATGCTACTTGAATCATAATTCATACATCATAATCATAATCATACGTGTCTGTCCACTTTTGTATTTGGTGGTGAGCTAACATAAATATATGTGGTGTTTTCTCTGTAAAACATTTTAAAAATCGGACATGTTGGCTGGATTGACAAGATGTTTATCTTTCAAATGCTGTATTGGACTTGTTAATGTGTGAAAGTTAAATATTTTTAAAAAATAGCTTTTGAATTTCGCGCCTTGCACATGAGCTGGATGTTGTCATATTTGTACCGACGTCGGGAGAGCCCGCCTAACAGGTTAAGAAATATCCTGTAGTACTGTATTTTATTATTTTGTACAAAGCGTGCAAAACAAGACATGGTGTCAGAGTAAAAGGTCTTAAAATATGGATTTTTCTGGAGTTCCTTCACCTCGAATGGACTAGTGGTCTACAAACTTACCTGATGCATGGCGTAAGTACAAACATCATGTGGAGCTAATGTTCACGGGTCCTCTGAAGGTAAGAGGAGAAGAGGAAAAGTGTAGCTTATTAGGGATTTGCGTCAATTCAAATCTGGTATCAGGACAAAATGTGATTCAGAGTCACCGAATATACTTTAAGTATTTTTATTAAACTCAAGCGATAAATGGTAAATGCAATTTTCGTATATATGGGTTCACTGTAACACCTCGCAGGGTAGAACAGGGAACTGACAGGATGTAAGTAAACAGCTGTTCTTATACTGTGATAGACGTAGTTCCAACCCGTCTGTTGGCCTATCACAGTAGAGGCTGAGCGTGGTTTAAACTTGATCAGCCTATCGCCGGCGCTCAGGCTGGTCCCAGCCTCTTGGCGCTCCTTGGTGTCCGGCGCTGTTGCTGTGTAGATTACGCTCCCACACCCTGGAGACTGAGGTCAGACAGTTCTGTAACATTGTTTGAGCTATTTGCACCTGCATAGAAAGCATACTGTTCTCGCTCAAGGTTAACCACAGCTTCTCAGCACACTATCTGGGGCACAATGTTACTTTCAGCACACAGACACCCAGGCGCCCAGGCTAACAGTTGCTAATATTATATATCACATGTGATATAGTATTGGGTTATAGTGTAATAAACACAGATCCTCACAAGCTACTTGCTCCTCTGGATCGGTGAAAAAGGGAGAGATATTTACAACACATGGACACCCTCCGAGGGTGAATCAAAGGTACTGAAAACATACTACGATCGTTTTGAAGCATATGTTGTGCCGAAGACCAATACGATTTTCGCTAGGTACAAATTCCATGAGAAAGTACAGGGAGTTAGCGAGTCTTTTGAACAGTTTGTGACAGAGCTGTGTCTGCTTGTGAAAGACTGTGATTATGCAAACGAGGATGAGATGGTCAGGGACCGTATTGTATTTGGAATACACTTACCGCGAGTGAGAGAGAAACTTTTGAATGTTGGGTCTGAGCTAACGCTGGACAAAGCTATCGACATAGCCAGGACTTACGAGCTAGCACTGGCTCAGATGAAAACCATTTCGCGCTGCAGCACGAGCGCATCACGTGAACAAGCAGTGCACGCAATCAGGCAGACATCAACGCACACCTCTGGTGCACAGAGAGCGCGTTTTAGAACGGAGAGAGACATAACTCCAAAACAGAGCGACACAAACTCAAAACGCCCCAAAACATGTGGATATTGTGGATACAAAGTGCATGGCGAACAAGGAAATTGCCCAGCTAAAGGCAAACTGTGTACTAAATGTGGAAAATGGAATCACTTTGCAAAAGTGTGCAGAGCTTACCGTGGAAAAACAATACACACAGTGAGTGAAGATGAAATGTCAATCAAAGAGTCAAACACTGATGAACTGTTGATTGATTCAGTGACACAGAAAAGTCAAATATCAGAGACAGAGCAAGCCTTTGCTGACATTGAGATAGGAACACAAGGCCCAAAGCTAAAGTTCAAACTAGACACCGGTGCACAAGTAAACATTATTCCTCTGAAAAAGTACTGCAGCTTGACATCTGAGTGCGAGCTACAGCCCACCACGCGCAGACTGACTGGTTATGGTGGTGAACAGCTCCCAGTAAAAGGCACATGCACTTTCAAATGCAAATACAAGGAAAGTGACATGATGTTGGACTTTTACGTTGTTGACACTAGAGCACCTGCAGTGCTAGGTCTTAAAGCATGTTTAGACATGGAACTCATCAAGCTAGTTTTATCAGTGACTTATCAGAGAATGTACCATTCAACTTGACCCAGATGCACCCCCTGTGGTCTACCCACCGAGAAAGATTCCCCCTGTTCTCCGTGCCCGTCTGAAGAAAGAGTTGGAGACCATGGAGCAATCTGACATAGTCACCAAGATTACAGAACCGACTGACTGGGTAAACGCGTTAGTGGTGGTGGAGAAACCACGCACAGGCAAGCTCCGAGTATGTCTCGACCCAAGAGACTTGAACAAGGCTATCAAACGCCCCCATTATCCTTTACCAACGCTAGATGGCATCACACACAAGCTAGCGGGAGCACACTACTTCAGTGTCATGGACGCTAGATCAGGCTACTGGGCTATCAAGCTCACAGAAGAGTCATTTAAGCTCACAACATTCAACACACCGTTTGGACGCTACAGGTTCCGTCGCCTGCCTTTTGGGATTATCTCAGCCCAAGACGAGTTTCAGCGAAAGATCGACGAAGTGTACGAAGGCCTCGACGGAGTTGTGGCAATTGTGGACGACATCCTTGTCTATGGTCGAACCAAAGAGGAGCACGACCGAAACCTCCGCGCGATGCTGCAAAGGTCCCGCGAGAGAGGAGTCCGGCTCAACCCCGAGAAGAGCACAGTCGGTACTACAGAGGTCAGCTACTCCGGACATCTTCTTACAGAGACTGGAATCAAGCCAGATCCACAGAAGATCTTAGCCATAAAAGAAATGGAGCCACCAAAGAACCGTGCAGAGCTAGAAACAGTGCTTGGCATGGTCAACTACTTAGCCAAGTTCGCACCCAGCCTCTCCAATGCTAATGCACCCCTGCGTCAATTGCTAAAGCAGTCCAGTGAGTTTCTCTGGGACAAGCAACACGACATTGCTTTCCATAATGTGAAAGACTTGATCACGAGAGAACCAGGACCAATCCTTGCCTACTACGACCCCGACAAAGAGCTCAGACTCCAAGTGGACGCGTCGAAGTATGGACTAGGTGCAGTGCTACTGCAAGAAGGAAAGCCCATCGGCTACGCTTCCAAATCTCTCACAGACTGTGAAATCAACTACGCTCAAATTGAAAGGAGCTCTACGCCATTCTGTTCGGATGTAAACGTTTCCATCAGTAAGTATATGGACGACAAGTCATTGTGGAATCCGACCACAAGCCCCTTGAGTCAATCATGAGTAAACCACTAGCCGCAGCCCTGCCAAGGCTACCGAGAATGATTCTTCAACTACAAAAATACGACTTCACAATCACACGCTCTCCAGGAAGTTTCTTACCTATAAGGACAGCAGCCTCAGTGAAGGCATGGACATGCAAGTGCACACTGTGTACAGCAACTTACCAGTTAGTGACACAAAACTGAAGGAGATCCAAGCAGAAACAGAAAAGGACTCACAACTCGCACAGCTGAGGAAAGTCATACAGGATGGATGGCCTGAGGAGAGGAGAAAATGCCCTCAGAGCGTCTCAGAATTCTGGAACCATCGTGAAGAACTATCACAGATCAACGGAATCATTTTCAAAGGAGAGAAAATCATTATTCCTACCAGTCTCAGAGAAGAGATTTTGACAAAGATCCATGCTGGACACATGGGCATGGAAAAGTGCAAACAGAGAGCACGGGACATTTTGTTTTGGCCCGGAATGTGCAAACAAATAGAGGACTTTGTTGGTAAATGCGCCATATGTCTTGAACGACTGTTGAGGGAATTAAATAATTCCTCTAATGTACTCATTAATTAAAATCAATCTGTCTATTTATAAGAATTTGCAAGATACTTATTAACATAAAATAGACAGGATAGTCTTATTAAAATTAGATAATAGTATTTATTCTCGGAGCACGCTACCATTTGACCATAAACAACAGTTTATATACAAGATATGACGTCATAGGTTACAGAATAATTCTCCTCCTTCTGACCAATATAAAACAGGTTCAAAAGTTCATTCCAACTTCCCAGCGCACACACATGACACACAATATAATCTATTCTCCTGAAGGCTCACTATAATTTATTACCACTTTAGCAGACAACTCAAGATAATGGAAGACCTAAAAAGTTACTCACTACCTTATCTAAACATCTCAGGGCCAAGTTGGGTCAGTTCAACCATAGTTTAACGACCCTTTCTGCTTACTTTATAACCCACAGCACAAATCTCTTTTCACTAGGCGTGCAGAGTTCAATTAGTTATAGTTTTATCTAAATCTAGAAATTGTTTTAATTATTATTAACAAAATTCCTAACAACGACGCCCCTCAAACACCAAAGAGCCAATGTTACCTCACTGTATCCCAGACCGACCCTGGCAGGTCGTGGCAACCGATCTGTTCACCTGGAATAACGAGGACTACATCGTAACAGTGGACTACTACAGCAGATACTTCAAACTCGACAAGCTTCACAGCACCACATCTGCAGCTGTGATATACAAGCTGAAAGCAGCCTTTGCCAGGCATGGCATTGTAGAGACTTTAATATCTGACAATGGGCCCTGTTACAAATCAAATGAGTTTGAATCCTTCACAAAAGCATGGGAGTTTACACATGTCACCACAAGCCCACATTACCCTCAAAGTAATGGCCTTGCTGGAAAATCAGTGCAGATTGCTAAATCACTCATGGACAAAGCAAAAGCAGACAAGAGAGACCCCTATCTCAGTCTCCTTGAATACCGCAACACTCCAGTTGACAACTTCAAATCACCAGCCCAGCTGTTGATGAGCCGCAGACTTCGCGCAATCCTTCCCAGCACCAACCAGCAGCTACAACCTGAGGTCGTCAGCTACAAGGAAATGTATGGAAAACGTGCACAGAGACAACAACAACAAAAGCGATACTACGACAGGTCAGCCTGACCACTGCCACCACTGATCGACGGCGAGTCAGTTAGAATCCAGGAGCATGGCCTCTGGAAGCCAGCAGTCGTCATCCAGCCAGCTGACACTGAACGTTCATATCACGTCCGCACCACAGAAGGAGCGGTGTACCGCCGCAATCGTCGTCACCTACTGAACACAAAAGAACAACACACTGATGAGATGAACTGTTCCCCTGAAAGAGAACGTGATGGACTAAACACACACACAGCACAACATACACCATACTTACCTGCAACACCACAAGAGCTGTTGACTGACACAGAAGCATGCTCAGCATCATATCGCACAAGGTCAGGAAGAGAGGTCAAGCCCAGAGCTGTCCTAGACCTGTGAAATGTCAAAGGGTGTAGGCGGATCGCTGCCCTAAAAGAGTTCCAGACAGTAAACTTGTTATTGAAAGTTCACTTGAAATGCTTTGGTATTGTATTTGTTTGAAATGTTGAGATGTCATTTCTACTGTGAAAACTGAGTTGCTGAGAATCCCTTGTTCAAAAAGTAACATTATGTTGGATCATTGTTCAGAGTATATGTTGATTCAGTTGGTGTAGTATGCAATATAAATGGTTACTTACCTTGAGTTCAAACTGCAGAGCATGTTTTCAAAAGAAACGCTTAGAATATGTTAAAAAAAATGTTTTAAAAGAAGGGGGATGTAATATTCATATGTGTAAACATACTGAATTATAATTGGATGCATTTTACCGCCATATCATACTGTGCTATGATTGGTTAAGACCACCCAGATGGTTAGGTCATGGTCAGTTGATCATGGTTGGAGATAAGTGAACATATAGCTAGCTAATAAAGAGCTATGTTAAGAAATATCCTGTAGTACTGCATTTTATTATTTTGTACAAAGCGTGCAAAACAAGACACTACTGTACTTGTGCTTTGAAAAAACGAACATTTATTCATATAGTTTGATCTAGGCCTTAAAGATTACTTTTACACACCTTTGTATATACCGTTTCTACAGTCAACTAGTATTCTGTATGTTCAGAGGCTATGAGCATTTTCTTTTAAAATTAATAAAATAAAGAAATAAAAATACTTAAATGGTTCTTTTGTTTGAGTGTTGTTTTTAGGATTTTTACATTTCATTCTATTCTCTAGTTTCATTTGAAATGTTTGTATCGTGTGTGGGTCTGTTTACTGTCTCTGTATGGAATGTGGTTTGAAGAGTGATGGGTGGGAGAAGAGGAAACACAAAAATCACTATCCCATTTATTTCTGGACTGGCTGCAGGATATGACATAATTTTACATGTTATGTGATGTTTACCTGTTGAGGAGGTTAATTTGTTTAGCATGAAAAGAGGTAATTTGATTTTGACTGTCCATCACAGATCACAAAATTGGTTATCAAAAACTATAAGGCACTCAATGGAGGGTATAGCATTGTTTAATGTGCTGCTTTAGTGATATTGCCGCTCAGTGAAAACTTTCGGTAGTACACTGAGTGCTTCTCAGACGCACTCCCAGGCGGTAGGGTTTTTGCGCCTTTGCAATGCCAAAAATCTGGTGGAAGTCAGGCGCACCTTCTTGTTCAGGCGAGACAAATTGGAAATGTCTAAGGTTACCATTATCAGAAAGAGCTGCGTGAGCGCTAACCCTTCTCCTAGGCATACACGAGAGCCTGTGGAACACAAACACAGTTATTTATGTTGACAACACCTTCATACACATGCTGTAGTAAACATGGTGGACAAGCCGTTTCTACATGTACAGTGCCTTCGGAAAGTATTCAGGCCCCTCCACTTTTCCCACATTTTGTTACGTTACAGCCTTATTCTAAAAAAATAAATCTCAGCAATCTATACACAATACCCCAGAGTGACAAAGCGAAAACAGGCTATTCGAAATGTTTGCTAATTTATTAAACATAAAAAAACAGAAATAACTTATTTACATAAGTATTCAGACCCTTTACTATGAGACTCGAAATTGAGCTCAGGTGCATCCTGCTTCCATTAATCATCCTTGAGATGTTTCTACAACTTGATTTGAGTCCCCCTGTGGTAAATTCAATTGATTGGACATGATTTGGAAAAGGCAAACACCTGTCTATATAATGTCCCACAGCTGAAAGTGCTGGTCAGAGCAAAAACCAAGCCATGAGGTTGAAGGAATTGTCCGTAGAGCTCCGAGACAGGATTGTGTTGAGGCACAGATCTGGGGAAGGGTACCAAAACATTTCTGCAGCATTGAAGGTCCGCAATAATACAGTGGCCTCCATCATTCTTAAATGGAAAATGTTTGGAATCACCAAGACTCCTCCTAGAGCTGGCCACCAGGCCAAACTGAGCAATCGGCGAAGGACCTTGGTCAGAGAGGTGGCCAAGAAGCCGATGGTCACTCTGACAGAGCTCAAGAGTTCCTCTGTGGAAATGGGAAAAACTTCCATAAGGACAACCATCTCTGCAGCACTCCACCAATCAGGCCTTATGGTAGAGTGGCCCGACAGAAGCCACTCCTCAGTAAAAGGCACATGACAGCCCACTTAGAGTTTTCCAAAAGGCACCTAAAGACTCTCAGAACATGAGAAACAAGATTCTCTGGTCTGATGAAACCAATATTGAACTCTTTGGCCTGAATGCCAAGCATCACGTCTGGAGAAATCCTGGCACCATCCCTACGGTGAAGCATTGTGGTGGCAGCATCATGCTGTGGGGATTTTTTTAAATCGTTTTTGACTAGTCAGGATTGAGGCAAAGAGCAAAGTACAGAGCGATCCTTGATGAAAACCTGCTCCAGAGCACTCAGGACCTCAGACTGGGTGTCACGACTCCCACCGAAGGTGGCTCCTCTCCCTGTTCGGGCGGCGCTCGACGGTCGTCGTCGTCGTCGCCGGTCTACTAGCTGCCCCCGATCCTTTTTCCTTTTCTTTTGGTTATGTCTGTTTTGTGTTTCACCTGGTTTCATTTTGGTTAATTAGGGGGGGTATTTATCTCGATATTTCCTTTGGGTTTTTTGTGCGGGATTGTTTTCGTTTGACTGTCAGTTAGTTTGGGTTGCGTTTTCGTTAGTTCATGTTTAACAGGTGGGTTTTTTCCCTGGACTGTGTCTGAGTGGGGTTTCGTGGCTACCGCTGTAGTCCGATGTCCTGTTATTTTTGAGCTGGTTAATAAAACACCCTTTTCTTCAGAACTTGTTTCTCCTGCGCCTGACTCCACACCCACATCTCCTTGGGGAGATCTGACAGAATCCCGCACCGAAAATCATGGAGTCAGCAGGAGCGGACCAGCCCACCCCGTCCATGGAGGAGCGTGTTCAACAACATACAGCGGTATTACACCGTTTGGGGACAGGTATGGATCAGGTGTTGGCGAGAATGGAGAGATGGGAAAGGAGCGGCCTCCCTACCCCGTCTTCAGCCACTCTCCAGCCTGCACCACCACCTTCTCCGGCGGCGTCCGGCCCCAGCGGGACTCGGCTCGCTCTCCCGAGGGACTAAGATGGGACGGCTGCCGGGTGTAAGGGGTTCCTGCTCCAGCTGAAGCTTTACCTGGCGACCGTTCACCCGACCCTCGGGAGAGGAGAGTGTCAACGTCCTCGTCTCCTGCCTTTCGGGTAAAGCCCTGGAGTGGGTCAACGCGTTCTGGGCGGGGCCCGGACTCCGCGAGGGACCATTACCCAGAGTTAACCCGCCGCTTCCGGGCGGTGTTCGATCACCCACCAGAGGGCAGAGCAGCGGGTGAACGGCTGTTTCACTTAAGGCAGGAGACGAGGAGCGCACAGGATTCCGCAGTGGAGTTCCGGACCCTGGCCGCCGGCGCGGGGTGGAATGACAGGGCCCTAATGGACCATTATAGGTGTAGCCTGCAGGAGAACGTCCGCAGGGAGCTAGCCTGTCGTGACACCACTCTCACTCTAGACCAGCTAATAGACATGTCCATCAGGCTGGACAACTTGCTGGCTGCTCGCGGGCGTCCTGATCAGGGTCTGTTCGTTCCACGTTCTTACAAATTCTTATGAATGGGCAGAGTGTTTTAATTGAATTGGTTGATGAACATATAGGAATTAAATTCCTTTAACAACCAGTTGTGGTTGGAAAGGACACACTGCTGACTGGTGCTGGAGGAGCTCGTCTGGGAGTCGAGAGGGCAGGCAGAGCACGGCTCGAACATCTCAGGTGAGTCAGCACCCGGCTCACCCAGAGCCCCCTGTTGGTCATATGTATGTGTTGATTTCCTTTCCTGAATTGTGTTTTCTATCCAATAGTAATAATAATATGCATATTGTATGATCTAGAAAAGAGTACGAGGCCGTTTCATTTGGGCACAATTTTTTCCAAAGTGAAAACAGCGCCCCCCTATTGACAATCACCTCTACTTCTACCTACACCAATACAATTATATCACAAATTATAAAACTGACCCAGGACCAGCCTAGGGGACACAAGGGGTTAAAAACACAGTACCTTTGCATTCTGTGATGTCGCTGATCATGAGATGGTTTGGTTGTCCTGAAATTCAGCTGTGCATATCACCAGTGCCTCACAAACCGCCTCAAGGCCATTCAGAACCACGACAGGCCGTGATCCGATGTACAGACAGAACACGTTACCATAGCGCCTCTTCAGCTGAAACACAGAGGTAGAGAGAGGGAGAGAGAGTTCCCAAGCTGAACAGTAAGTTGTGTGACAAGTCAGACACATCTGAAGATGAAACTAAACCATAGCAACTACTGACAGTTCCAGCGGAGGACAGCACATAATAATGGCTGGAACAGAGCAAATGGAATGATTAATTTGATACCATACCACCTATTCCGCTCCAGCCATTTACCACGAGCCCGTCCTCCCCAATTAAGGTGCCACCAACCTCCTGTGAAAAGTTATTGTATTGTATCATTGACACTCCTCACTATCTGGGTTAAATTAATATGGATGAACAAACTTCTGTAACAAAACAAATCCCCATCAAGAACCTTTTTGAGGGTTTTTTCAAAAGTGGAGACAGTGCATGTTGATTTAGGCCTGATAAAACCTTTTGGAACCTGACCTATTTTGGATCAAACACAGTTTAGTGGCTGTTGCTGCTCTGACATGAATCACAATGGCATTTTAGTTAGTATCTAAGATGCTTTAGTTGAAAGTCTTCTAAAAACATTGTTGTTTGTTCAAGCTTAAAGGTCTGTAAGGACGCTACAAAACCATATATTTCTGCACACAGTTTGGGCAACTTCAAACAAAACCAAATTACTGGTAACTATTCAATCACTGACAACATACAGTATATGACACAAAAATAAACCTAGTGTAAACCAGTGTGGATTTTTTGTGAAGTTCTCTTACCCTTTCCAGGTCTTTGAGGGGGTTGACAGGGTCCAGCTGTAGCAGATTGCCGAGGATGGGCAGGGGACGGGGTCCTGGGGGGAGGTCGGCGGACCCTGATCAAGAAGAACAGGAGGAAAAATAGCAACAACATCACCGAGCCTATCATGGTGACTGGGCTGCAGGAAATGTGTTCTTCACCATTTAAAGATACCAACCACACCACCCAGGGATATTTGCTGACTCTTAGATGCCACCCACACACATTGGACTGCTTTGAAAACTAGCAGTCAGACAGTGTTCATGAGGGATATTTGCTTACTCTGAGTTTACAGCCTTGATATTGACTAGCCTATTTAGCGTATTAGGGGATTACGAACCTGTGGTTGAACACAGTGTTCACCACTAATAATTGCACTCAAATGGAGTTCATTCAACTTTTTGATTAGAGTTGTTCACGATTTAAAGAGAAGCCACCTACACACATTGTCTGTTTATGCTGCCTTTCCATTTTATTATGTATTATAATTTTTCTAATATTATCATAATATTTCAATTTTAATATGCATTATTATATGACCTAGATCAGGTCATAAACCACAGCACTTTAAACAAAGTTATAGTTGGATTTTTTTTTTTAAGGGAAGCAATTGAAGGCTGTGGGCGCCCAAACCTGACTCCTACTGTTCAACTCACTTAAGGGAGGAATCTGTAACATGCAGTAACACAGATAGGACAGCAGTCTGTGCCCGTACTTGACTGGCCAGCACCCATTTGAAGTCATCAGCCAGCACTCAGAACAGCTCATTTCAAATGATAACATGTTAAAAATAAAAACATAAATATATGTCAGCTACTTCAATAAAATAATTTCTGCATCAGTCATACCATTAGATATGAGTTCAGACAATGTTTTATTTTTATATAGATTAGGCTATGCTTTAAAACTGTTAAAAACATTTGATATGGGCTAATGGGTTTTTAAATTGTCACACAAAAAACTATCAGTCAACATAAAGTACGTGTCTGTGACATTTGAGATCTAAGAGACAGAAATGACTAATGTAAACGTTTAAGTTCTAGTAAGTAGTTCATATTGACTTCATAGAGACTAGGCGATATGTAGTATTTTTATTAAATATATGGACACTTATGAATAATAACCTATAGGCTACAGCTGTTGAGACAGCAGGTGGTATTAAATTAAACTAAAAACAACCACAAACAAGTAGAGAGGAGATCCGATCAGGGAGAGTTGAGTTTGAGTGTAACCATTTCTCCAGCTCAACCTATTTGTGGAGCCAATTGAGTAGTGAGCAGGGTGACTCTTATCTTTCAAACCACCGCTACATCGTGTTTGACAGGGGGCCAAATACACTTTGGTTTCATTTCTTCAATTGTGAAACTCCTCAGCTGCTTCAGTTACACTGCTTCAACAAAGCTCAAATGTCGGTCTATCCCCTTCAGTCAGATAGCCCTAAAGAATGTGGCAAGCAGTCACAACTCTAAGAATTGAAATTAAAGAATTGAATTGAATTTAAATTGAAATTCTGATCAGGGAAAGTTGAGTTACGTTTGAGTTCAACCATTTCTCCAGCTCAACCTACTTGTAGAGCGGACTGAACAGTGTGCAGAGTGACTCTTATCTTTCATACAAATCAAATGAAATGTTATTTGTCACATGCGCTGAATACAACATGTGTTGTACCGTGATACTCTTAATTACAAGGAAGAAAAATTAGCAAAATAAAAAAAGTTTATAGTAACGCAATAAAATAACAACGAGGCTAAATACTGTGCAAGGAGTACCGGTACCGATTCAATGTGCAGGGGTACGAGGTAGTTGAGGTAATTTATGTATGTATGTATTATGTACATGTGGGTTGGGCTTAAAGTGACTAGGCAATCAGGACAGATAATAAACAGAGTAGCAACAGGGTATGTGAAAAGTGTGAAAGTTTGTCTGTGTGAACGTGTGTGTGGAGTCAATATGCATGTGTGTGTGTGTGTGTGTGTGTGTGTGTGTTGGAATGTAAGTGTAGTATGTGTGAGTAGAGTATGAGTGTGCATAGAGTCAGTGAAAGATAGTCAGTGCAAAAAACAGGGGGTCAATGTAAATAGTCCGAGTAGCCATTTGATTAACTGTTCAGCAGTCTCATGGCTTGGAGGTAGAGGCCTTTCAGGAGCCTTTTGGTCTCAGACTTTGTGATCCGGTACCGCTTGCCATGTGGTAGCAGAGAGAACAGTCTGACTTGGGTGGCTGGAGTCTTTGACAATGTTTAGGGCCTGGCAGGGAGCTCGGCCCCAGTGATGTACTGGGCCATATACACTACCCTCTGTACCACCACTACATCATGATTGGCAGGCGGCCAAAAACCCTTGTTTAATTTTCTTCAATTGTGAAACAGCTCCGCTACTTTAGCTAAACTGCTTCAGCCAAGCTCAAATGTCAGTCTGTCACCTTCAGTCAGATAGCCCTAAAGAATTTAGCAAGCAGTCACTCACAACTCTGAGAATTGAGCAAGTCATGAATTAGTTGAATTAGTTACCAACAGTGGTATAAAAAAAAAGTACCCTATTGTCATTCTTGAGTAAAAGTAGAGATACCTTAATAGAAAATGACTCAAGTAAAAGTGAATGATCCAGTAAAATACTTGAGTAAAGGTCTAAAAGTATTTAGTTTTAAATATACTTAAGTATCAAAAGTAAAAATCATTTCAAATTGCTTATATTAAGGAAACCAGAAGGCACAATTTTATTGTTTAAAAAAAATGTACAAATAGCCAGCGGCACACTCCAACACAGACATAATTTACAAACAAGGCATTTAAGTTGAGTGAGTGTGCCAGATCAGAGGCAGTAGGGATGACCAGGATGTTCTCTTGATAAGTGAGTGAATTTGACAGTTTCTCTGTTCTGCTAAGCATTCACAATGTAATGAGTACTTTTGGGTGTCAGGGAAAATGGACCAAAAGTACATTACTTTCTTTAGGAATGTAGTGAAGTAAAAGTTGTCAAAAAACCCAACTTAAATTCTACTTTAAATAATTTTTATACCACTGAACTCCAAGGTTGTATCCTTGACTCAATCTAAATTGCCTCAGCCTGTTTGGAAGCTACTGACCACTTGCCAGCAACATAACATAATATTATGCTCCTCGTGGTATCAACTAAGTAGACAAAAGTGTGTAATGTTGTGTGATGCAAAAAAAGAAAGACAAAATTCTAAAAAGTTTTCATATATTATTTTTAATTCATACAGGTAATCAGGAGTGACTGCCCATTTTAAAACAAATATCCTCTGAGCCTCACTTAGCCTATAAAAACATAGGCAGGTTTACTCAGTGGATATGTGGCTACACGCTGAGGTTGTTTGCACATATGATAACAAAGACGGGTGTGTGAGTGTCAATCTGAAACTTATACATTGTAGAGATAGGGGTTACAATTAGTATATGCCTGATAATAGAAAAAAAAAGGTTATGCACATTTATGTATACAACCAATATATCACCTGCAGAGTAGTTCAGCCTCTCCATTTCAATTTATCTCCCACAATAATTTTGCTTATTTGCTGCCATCCCATTTCACAGACACTGACCAAAAATATACGGTCCCGAACTGATAGGCAGGAGTGACAAAATTCCCATGCCCATTTCTGGTTCCAGTTTGCCCCGATGTGAACTTACGTCAGAACATGAGCAGGTTACAAACATAAATATGCAATAAAACCAAACAATACAAATGAAACAGCAGATTTGACACTAGTTTGAAAAATATTTACTGCTGAACGAACACATATCATCATAGTTGAATCTGGATCCGGATGTAAAAAAACAGAGATAGACAAAATATGTATGTACTGTCCTTGACAGTGTCAGTTCACTATAAAAATACACCAAAATAAAGAGCATTTTACAATAGAATTCAGAGTTGAGACTTGTGAAAATTACAAACACAAAAAATGTGCTCCACATGCACACGCATTCACTGAGGGAGAAACAGACAAGATATAAAATGCACCAGCAACTGAAGAGAACTGTAAGCCTCAACAATAGTGTCAAAAGATTAGGACTGGTAAAGGCTTTGAATGGATTTACATGTTGTCAGTATATTGTGGTGTTGTGGCTGGTCTTGTGTACCTGACTCATAGGAGACTAGGTTGCAGCAGGTGAGGGAGCTGATTTTCTCTTCCTGCTGTGACTCTAGCACCACTATGTGGGCAATGGAGTAGCTGCACTCCTCACAGCCCATTGACAGTAGAATACAAACAATGCAGCTCCTCACAGCACCTATCCCACCCTACCCTAAGTCACCATGTAGATCTGAAAGGATCAAATAGGTCTGCAATATGGTAATAGCTCTACCTTGCCCTCTAAAAGACTAGATGTAATTTTCACTATATTGCTTACTATCCAACCGTTTCAGATGTACATAAGTACCTAGGTGTAGTGGTTGATTTTGCCTTGAGGAAATTAATGGGTTGCTATCTTCACCTCAACCCATCTTTACTCGGTCCAAATGGAGCACAACTCAACTTTTAAAAACACATCCACTGTTACTTAAGTAGCACAGATCCAAAAATATATTCCATGACATCCTTAAAGCTTATCATTCCTGTAGGGGAGGGATGCTCTCCAGGGTAAATTGCATCATCTCCCTGTTCAAACATCAACAAAGGGGACGCAACAAAAATAAAGAGTATGAAAATTATCAAAAACTGTTTGTTCATCAATTCAGCTTATATTACAAGACTCCAAAAATAGACCTGTTTGTTAGTACTCAAAGAATTGTTTAAAAAAAGTGTTCTTAGCTTTCTTTAAAAAAGGGCCTCTTCATGTGAGCCTTGTGGCAGGGTTCATAGGTCAAAGGTTGAGGATGGAGACGTCGAAGAGGTCGCAGAGGCCCTCGCTCTCATCCAGGTTATAGATGTAGTCATGGTCACCCGGGGGAGGAGAAAGGCGGAGGAGTGGAGAGAACACTGGTAGAGAGAAAGTGGGATATAAACATGAATAACTGGAATCATCAAGTCAAAGTAAAGGTGTTTATAACATAATCCATTTTAGACTCTTACCTTCTGAAGCCATAAGTTCCTCTAGTAGATCTGCACTCACCATCTCTACACACACACACAGACAGAGAGGTGAGAGAGTGTCTCCTGTACACAAAGTCATAGTTTATCATGTGTTTTATTTGAGGAAATTAAGTTCAAGGGTCTGTTCGGATACATTTAAATAAAGTTTAAAACATGATACACATGCACACGGGGTCAAACACAGTACCTTTAGCGGGGTCAAACATGTCAGAAAAGTATTTGGGGAAATCCAGCACTGAAAAACACAAGGCACAATATAGACACCATACAAGTACATTAGAGGTTGTTTTTATAAGGCAGAGCCAAGTTACACACCGTTTTCCTGTGTACATTTATTAAACAACCAAAAATAAAACAGCTTGCACAGACACACATTTCTATAGCAGGCAGGCATTGTACATCATTTGTTGCCACACAGATGCTTCCTGTGTTACAGAGCATTGGGCATAGCCAGGGTTTTAATGTTTAAAAAAAACTTTTACAACTCTGTGGTCGGAAGTGTGTGCTTACTAAACAGATAAACAATGTACGCACAGTACCAGTCCACAGTTTGGACACACCTACTCATTCAAGTTGCATTTCATTTTATTTATTTAAAAAAAACTATTTTCTACATTGTAGAATAAAAGTGAAGACAAACTATGAAATGACACATATGGAATCATGTAATAACCAAAAAAGTGTTAAACAAATCCAAATATTTTAGATTCTTCAAAGTAGCCACCCTTTGCCTTGATGACAGCTTTGCACACTCTTGGCATTCTCTCAATCTGCCTCACCTAGAATGCTTCTCTAACAGTCTTGAAGTAGTTCTGACATATGCTTAGCACTTGCTGGCTGCTTTTCCTTCACTCTGCAGTCCAACTCATCCCAAACCATCTCAGTTGGGTTGACGTCGGGACATTGTGGAGGCCAGGTCATCTGATGCAGCACTCCATCACTCTCCTTCTTGGTCAAATAGCCTGGAGGTGTGTTGGTTCATTGTCCGGTTTAAAAACAAATGATAGTCCCACTAAGCGCAAACCAGATGGGATGGCGTATCGCTGCAGAATGCTGTGGTAGCCATGCTGGTTAAGTGTGGTTTGAATTCTAAATAAAATCACTGACAGTGTCACCAGCAAACACCCCCACACCATCACACCACCTCCTCCATGCTTCGGGAACCACACAAATGAGGAGATCATCCATTCACCTACTCTGCATCTCACAAAGACACAGTAAGAACCAAAAATCTCAAATTTGAACTCATCATAGCAAAGGACATATTTCCACAGGTCTAATGTCCATTGCTCATGTTTCTTGGCCCAAGCAAGTCTATTCCTCTTATTGGTGTCCTTTAGTGGTTTCTTTGCAGCAATTCGACCAAGAAGGCCTGATTCACGCAGTCTCCTCTGAACAGTTGATGTAGAGATGTGTCTGTTACTTGAACTCTGTGAAGCATATATTTGGGCTGCAATCTGAGGTGCAGTTAAAACAAAAGATAAGTTCATTAGAGTTATTTAACTAAGCAAGTTACTTAACGACAAATTCTTTATTACAATGACAGTCTACACTGGCCAAACCCGGACGATGCTGGGACAATTGTGCGCCGCCCTATGGGACTCCCAACCACAACCGGTTGTGATACAGCCTGGATTCGAACCAAGGTGTCTGTAGTGACGCCTCTAGCACTGAGATGCAGTGCCTTAGACCGCTGCGCCGCTCGGGAGCCCATTTTGCAGCAGAGGTAACTCTGGGTCTTCCTTTCCTGTGGCGGTCCTCATGAGAGCCAGTTTCATCATAGCGCTTGATGGTTTTTGCGATTGCACTTGAAGAAATTGACATTTTCCGGATTGACTGACCTTCATGTCTTAAAGTAATGATGGACTATCGTTTCTCTGTTTATTTGAGCTGTTCTTGCCATAATATGGACTTGGTCTTTTACCAAATAGGGCTATCTTCTATATACACCTAACTTGTCACAACAACTGATTGGATCAAAAGCATTAGGAAAGAAGGAAATTCCACAAATTCACTTTTAAGAAGGCAGACCTGTTAATTGAAATGCATTCCAGGTGACTGCCTAATGAAGCTGGTTGAGATAATGCCAAGGGTGTGCAAAGCTGTCAAGGCAAAGTGTGGCTACTTTGAAAAATCTCAAATATAAAATATATTTTGATTTGTTTAACAGTTTTTTGGGGATATAACATGATTCCATATGTGTTATTTCATAGTTTTGATGTCTTCAGTATTATTCTACAATATAGAAAATAGTAAAAATAAAGAAAAACCCTTGAATGAAGAGGTGTGTCCAAACTTGACTGGTACGTGTGAGAGAGAGACCGTTGGAATTCTAGCCCAGTGCCAAGGTTTATCTCCCTCCATCACATTCCTGCTTATGGTTAGGCGGTCAACCTTTGTCTTATCGCGATTAAGTACCCATAAAACATTGTAATGTACGATGGTATCGCCCCCTAATGGCCAACCCCACAAGTGTATTTAAAAAATATATATATATTTTTAAAGGTAAAAAAATCCTTTAAAAAAAAAAAGACTGCTAAAAAGGACCACTAGCGAGAGGAATCATGATAAAATATACATTCTGTAGCTACAGAACAGCCAATGGAGCGTTGTTTTTACAATACGGAGGCGGCGTGGTTTACCCAATAATAATTTAATCTAAATAGTTTAACCTGCTTTTTTGCAATAATCACTGATCTGGCTTTCAAGTCAGTCTATGAAAATTCCCTTTTTGTAACAAATTTTTACCAGAACTATGTATAATGCACTTTCACTAATAATGACTAACTTCTTGTAGCAGGCATTTATAGAACATTAACACAGGTCTCAAACAAATTAGACAGCTAGCAGAACAATCTTTGACTAAAATGCTGCTAGCTGTACGTGGTACCGCAATGCGTGCGTGACAAACTGAGCATTCATTTTCCAGAACCAATGTTCATTGAAACTCCTGTTTTAGTACTGTCCGCTCTGTGAGCAACTCGAGGAGTTGAGACATAAAAAGGGTATCATTTAGAAAGGTTAACTTCCTCTATTACAGTAAAATAATGTCTCAATGTGTTTCAGTCTCCATATGACCGATTCTGTTGGATCAAAATTCAAATAACGAGTTAAAACATGTTTGTCTGAGAGGAAGAAGTGATCTCTCATCTTTGATGTTCTGAGTGGCAGGGGGGAGGGGCTTGGTGTGAGTGTGTAAATAGAGAGGAAGAGGCAGAGTGAGAGGTTTCACAAATGTTTCTCGCAAAAATCTGTCCAAAATAAGCCCAATGCGTTTCTATGGGCTTATTTTGGAGGTAAGCTTGTCGCATGTCTTCCCACCTTTGGGACGACTCCCCCATTGTTAGGGCAGAGACATGAGAATCTTGTCATATATATATATATATATCTCTGGTGTAAATGGGAAGGTGCACACAGGACAGAAGGAACGAAGGAGACGAGACCAAAAAGACGAGAACAAGCGAACATACACACTCAAAAAAAAAAATCCGCGATACAGGCATTAGAAATATCGTGCAAAAACATAAATTCTAATTTATCTAATTAATTTGATATCGCCCAGCCTTAGTCTGTGTGCCAAAGTGCAAGTGACAGTCAAGGATCCTCGCTGGCTGTGTGTCGTGTGATGGGTTGTAAATTATCAAGGGCTCAGCTGCAGAGCATGCAACGCCGCTGTCCCCATAACTGGATAATTATTAAATGATACACATTTTTTTCCTAATCTTCCTCCCTTATTAGGCTTAGATTTCTTTCTATATGTTGTATAGGTAGGTTGTAGACTACATTGCGAATTATAGTCTATGGAAATTGGCCTACTCTACACATCATTTCTTTCATAAGCTTTGATCAGCTGTAAGTTCTTTTGACATCATTACATTTTTCCATCTTGATATTGTTTCCTCAATTTGACTTCTTGTTGCCTATAACATTTGTTATTTAAAATAAAGCTGTGATAGAGAATCGCCTATAGACTGCCTTTCACAGATGTTCGCATTTGAAAGCTGCAACTTTAGGACTTTAAACACTTCATTAGAATAGCCTATTTGGTTAATTGTATTCATAATTTTTACTTCATGCTTTTGATAGGCTATTTTAAATTAGTGGGATTTGGATTTTAGCCGTTTGGTTCACAACAGAAATAGGGAGGGTTGCATGCATTATTTTATAATAGACTAAGCTTTCTTCAACTGTACGGTTTGTACAAACTACTGATTAGATTTTTTCTATCTTGTTATTGTTTGTTCTACCTCTTTCATTATTACCTTAGGCCTATCATGTTTTAAGGTTATTCAAAAACAACCTAAAACTTAGATAATTTATCTCTAACGGCATTCAAGCTAATTGTTTGATCATGAAGTAGCACGGCGGGAGGGGCAGGAGAAAGCAAGCATGCATAAAAACTTAAGTCATATTCATATCAAATTGAATTCTAACTCACAGTCAGATGAATCAGATTTGATTGGTTCAAAGACAGTCAAGTTGTTGTCCAATGAAGCAGAAGACTGGAGGGATCGGGTGTCCAATGATGGTGGTTGCTGAGCAGGTTTTTCAGTGCTGGAGGTGTCTGGTAGGTAGGTAGAGGTAGAGATAAAGAGAGAAAGAGATATGTATACAGATGTAGACATGGGACAATTCAATGATATTGTATTGAGAGTTTAGCAGACAAAACATTTTCATAGACCATGAGATATAACAGTGAGGTCACCTGGTGGCTTAGCTGCTGTATGTGCTTTAGGCTTGCTGGTGGCCAGACTCTGGGTGGTGTTAACAAATGTGTGAGTGGGTGTGTTAGTGGTTGTGTCTGCAGAGGCTGCAGGAGACTTGGTGTTCTGCAGCATTTCCTCAGGGGGCGGGACTGGCAGCACCACGGGGGTTGAGTTAACTGGGTCCTTGTTGATGAGCAGAACATCAATGGGCCCAGCAGCGCTCTTCAGATGGATCTGATACGTCCTCTGACCGCTTTGAACCTAAAAGTGGAGACAAACACACACTTACTTTTCACCCTGAGAAGACTGACTCTGACTAGGAGGGGAGGAGGCAGAAACAAAACTAACTTACAGCTTCAGGTATGGGCACCTCCAGCTGCGTACCAGAGGGAGCACGCACCGCCAAGAGGGTATCACCTTTGAAGCAACTGCAGATGTCCTCATGATTAACATAGGCTAGAGTTGGTCAGAGTTAAGGTCAGACACACACCTTAACAGAGTATTATAACAGTGTTAATGCTGGCAAGTGTATCCTCTGCTATTGTACAGACAAGACAGAGCTGCAGCTCTTTTTCTATACTTTTCTACTGGTGTGGACTGTCATGGATACCTATGTAAGGTTAGGTTGGGGTAACCATTTAGATGTTGGTGTAGGTATGAGAATGTGGGTACATAGTAAGGATATGGGCTATTGTGTGTGTCCTCGGTCACGTTCTTGATGCTTTGTTGGACCCACACCCTCTGCTGGTCCAGCTCACTTTCCCTCATATCCAGATCTTCAAGCTCCAACTTCAGGTCAATCAGCCGGTCACCAATCTCCCTTGAATTACAGCCTGGCCCAACTCCCCTTAGACAGATAGTGTACAGAAATGTAAGCACATACTGTGTGCATACCTATACACATACAAGCCCGCGACCGTACACTCACTTCCACTGAATACTATTCTTGGACTTCTTCTCGATCAGGCCGATGCCCTCCAGTACATTGGTGATGTCATAGATGCGCCTCTTCTGTCTGACGGCCAGGGTGTCTGCTGCCTACAAGAGCAGAAAAAACGACATTACTCACAACACAACTGTCAAAGTACACCCTCTCTCATCAGAAGCAAAATAACTTAATTAATGATTTTAAAATGCAAGCACTCAAATCCCTACCAAGGCTATTTTCCTTAAAGGGAAATGCATATCCAGCGTGGGGTTTACTAACAAATCACAAAAGGTCAGAGCCTGTGAGAAAGGGGCCTGTCAACCAATCACTGGATGGGTCATTGCCCTGGTAGCCAATAATAGGAGAGGTCACAACCCTATGAGCCTATCAGAGGGGGGACTAAACAATGCAGACAATAATGACAGACTGTGACAAAGCTACCCGCTGAGCGATGAGACACAGCTTGTCTCTTTTACACACACACTCTTTCTGTGTTTTACCCTCTTTTATTCCTCGAACTCCTTACTGACATTAACCTAGATAATGTAACAGTTTTACACTTAGTTTTATATTAGAGTTTAAGCTTCTATTTTAGAGTATAAATCATCACGATCACAGTGCATGTGTAATTGCTGGCTTTTGGCCAATAAAAAAAATTAAAAGACAATAAATAAAATTGTTGCTAGTCAATTTGACCGTGAGAATAAAATTACAAATCATTTTTATTCGTTGATGGAAATACATTTGACTGTCATGCTTATTGGTCTATAGGCTAAAGCTGCAATATGTAACTTTTGGGCGACGACCAAATTCACATAGAAATGTGAGTTACAGATCGGTCATTATTGAAAGCAAGTTTAAGAAGCGGTAGATCTGTTCTATGTGCTCTATTTCTATGCTTCCTGTTCTTAAGTTTCGTTTTTGCCTTTTTAACTTTCAGTTTTGTACACCAGCTTCAAACTGCTGAAAATACAATATTTTTGATTATGGAAAATACACTGCTCAAAAAAATAAAGGGAGCACTAAAATAACACATCCTAGATCTGAATGAATGAAATATTCCTATTAAATACTTTTTTCTTTACATAGTTGAATGTGCTGACAACAAAATCACACAAAAATTATCAATGGAAATCAAATTTATCAACCCATGGAGGTCTGGATTTGGAGTCTCAAAATTAAAGTGGAAAACCACACTACAGGCTGATCCAACTTTGATGTAATGTCCTTAAAACAAGTCCAAATGAGGCTCAGTAGTGTGTGTGGCCTCCACGTGCCTGTATGACCTCCCTACAACGCCTGGGCATGCTCCTCATGAGGTGGCGGATGGTCTCCTGAGGCATCTCCTCCCAGACCTGGACTAAAGCATCCGCCAACTCTTGAACTGTCTGTGGTGCAACGTGGCGTTGGTGGATGGAGCGAGACATGATGTCCCAGATGTGCTCAATTGGATTCAGGTCTGGGGAACGGGCGGGCCAGTTCATAGCATCAATGCCTTCCTCTTGCAGGAACTGCTGACACACTCCAGCCATATGAGGTCTAGCATTGTCTTGCATGAGGAGGAACCCAGGGCCAACCGCACCAGCATATGGTCTCACAAGGGGTCTGAGGATCTCATCTCGGTACCTAATGGCAGTCAGGCTACCTCTGGCGAGCACATGGAGGGCTGTGCGGCCCCCCAAAGAAATGCCACCCCACACCATGACTGACCCACCACCAAACCGGTCATGCTGGAGGATGTTGCAGGCAGCAGAACGTTCTCCACGGCGTCTCCAGACTCTGTCACGTGCTCAGTGTGAACCTGCTTTCATCTGTGAAGAGCACAGGGCGCCAGTGGCGAATTTGCCAATCTTGGTGTTCTCTGGCAAATGCCAAACGTCCTGCACGGTGTTGGGCTGTAAGCACAACCCCCACCTGTGGACGTCGGGCCCTCATACCACCCTCATGGAGTCTGTTTCTGACCGTTTGAGCAGACACATGCACATTTGTGGCCTGCTGGAGGTCATTTTGCAGGGCTCTGGCAGTGCTCCTCCTGCTCAAAGGCGGAGGTAGCGGTCCTGCTGCTCGGTTGTTGCCCTCCTACGGCCTCCTCCACGTCTCCTGGTGTACTGGCCTGTCTCCTGGTAGCGCCTCCATGCTCTGGACACTACGCTGACAGACACAGCAAACCTTATTGCCACAGCTCGCATTGATGTGCCATCCTGGATGAGCTGCACTACCTGAGCCACTTGTGTGGGTTGTAGACTCCGTCTCATGCTACCACTAGAGTGAAAGCCCCGCCAGCATTCAGAAGTGACCAAAACATCAGCCAGGAAGCATAGGAACTGAGAAGTGGTCTGTGGTCACCACCTGCAGAACCACTCCTTTATTGGGGGTGTCTTGCTAATTGCCTATAATTTCCACCTTTTGTCTATTCCATTTGCACAACACCATGTGAAATTTATTGTCAAACAGTATTGCTTCCTAAGTTTGATTTCACAGAAGTGTGATTGACTTGGAGTTACATTGTGTTGTTTAAGTGTTCCCTTTATTTTTTTGAGCAGTGTATATATATCATAGCTGTTTAGATGGCAGAATGATTCCCCACACAGTACTTTCTTGTTTTGTCACATAAATTCAAATTATTTGCCTAATTTCAGTTTTTGCAACTAGGAAACGGGTTATTGATTTCTGCATAGTGCAGCTTCAATTGACAAAATGTTGTGTAATTAAATTGGGGTGTGTGTATTTTCGTTAGTCGCCATGTATCTTATTTATTACACGTGCACAGCATACAGAGCCAATTTTTAACAGAATATCAATTGTCAAACAGCGCTAGAGCTGCTGCTGCAGATCCTCAGCTCGATGCTTCTGGAGTGTCATTGGGCAACAATTCTAAATGCAATCACATGTTAAAAACGGTTTTGATGGTCATGATTAAAAATAGCTACTATTGCTTTATTACTCAACTGATAATTGAAGTATGCCTTGCATTTGCCATTTATTGAGAGACTTCGGGATTTTGGCAATGAGGCCCTTTATCTACTTCCCCAGAGTCAGTTGAACTCGTGGATACCATTTTAATGTCTCTGCTTGCAGTTAAGTAAGCTGATAACTAGTGCTAGCACATTTGCTAACTAGCGTTAGCATAAACACTGGAAGTCTATGGTATCTGCTAGCATGCTAGCAGATACCATAGACTTCCTGTCATTGCGCTAACACTAGTTATCATTGGCTCGCAAAACTACCTCCAACTTCCTTCATACTGGACACAGTGACATACAAATGTTATCCACGAGTTCATCTGACTCTGGGGAAGTAGATAAAGGGCCTCATTGTCAAAATCCCGAAGTATCCCTTTAAGCATTAGTGTTAGTCAACACCTATTACATTGTAATTAAAATCTTTCCGGACACATTTTTCTAGTGGAAACCCTGGTGTGGGTGTCTGAGTGCATGTCATATTCCACATCCATCTCCTCGGAGTTTGTTGCACATCTGTTACAACACAATGTAGCAATCAATATCAATCAAACAAGGCAGTGCTTAGACTTATATAGGTTATAAAATTGAAGACTGCGATTATACTAAAACATAAACAAAAAATGGCTAACCATTCTCACACAGTCAGACAGTCAAAAGAGATGCAGCCCATAACTCACTACTTTAAGATCGAGCACCCCGTCCTCCGCTTCCTGCAGCAAAGTAACGAACTTCGTGGTGAGAAGTCCGAGGCTCCTCTCGTGTCTCTGAGACTGGGGAACATCGGAACCTTCCAGCTCGGTTCGGCTCACCTCCAGCGCCATAACCAGTCTGAATCGGTTGGACGATATAACGTTAGTGAATGGGAGGTTTCCCTAAATGCTGTAAAGCACTGGGCCTATGCCCTCGGTCGTCCTAGTCCAGTACAACCGCAGGGATAGTTTCAACCCTAGAAAGGCTGTGCCGACACCGGGTCAGTGGTCGGTCCAGTTCGTCTCCCCGTGAGCCAGAACACAGTAAGCAGCCACCCAGCAATGAGGTCCTATGCTCGAGCCGTTGGAGGCGGGCTGAAAGCTGGGATGGTTTCAAGCGTAGAGAGCGTCTGCAAAGTGAGGACACCAAGGTAAAGTGAAACGAAAAATACACAACTACTCACTGTACCATAACCTGCTGTATGCATTGCATACGGAGACGAAGCTACAGTAGAGTAGCTAGCTATATCTCGTAGAGTTCCTACTCCAATTTGATTTGATCAGATTGTGTATGAGTGCAAAATACCAAGTTAGCAGTAAATGCAAACCGGTTTCGATTAGACCTCCGCCACTGGATTGGCTTGGCAACTCATTGACCAACCACCCATAGTTACGTTAGCTAACTACAGTAGTTAGCACAACAAGGTAGCTAGCTAGGTAGTGTACATTAGGTACATGTACAATAGGTACATGCATATCACTAAAACAACGATGGCTAGTGGCTAACTGGCTCTCGTTAACTAAACGTTAACTTAGGTGGCAAGATAACTAACTCACCCGATTAGCAACAGACTAGATAACGTTAGCTAGCTACAGTACCTAACTATCTCCTGTCACGAGTGTCCTGATGAATGGTCGTATGTACTTACCAATAAATTGTCCTCAAAACAGCGTTGGAATGCTATTCAAATTGAGTTTGTTTCATCGATATATTGTAAGCAAGCAATCACTCAGGGCATTTACTTAACTAATATTCGAAAGCAGTTTAAAAACTCCCTCCTACTGCATCTTTCATCCAACAGAACCAGTGCATTTTTCTTCCTGTTCACGAATGTCCTCGCGTACAGCGAATTTGACACCGAACGGGGCATGGAGCGACGCAGGAGATAGCCAATGAAATCACGTTAGTGCTAGGGAGCGTCACACATAGAAGAGTATCACGATACAGCGCAAAATGAAACGATATTGTAATATACACTGAGTGTACAAAACATGCAGGACACCGACTCTTTCCATGACATAGACTATCCAGGTGAACGCTATGATCTCTTATTGATGTCCCTTGTTAATTTCACTTCAATCAGTGTAGATGAAGGGGAGGAGATTGGTTAAGTACGTTTTTTTAAGCCCTGAGACAATTGAGACATGGATTGTGTATGTGAGACATTCAGAGGGTGACTGGGCAGGACAAAATATTTAAGTGCCTTTGAACAGGTTATGGTAGTAGGTGCCAGGCACACCGGTTTGTGTCAAGAACTGCAACCCTGCTGGGTTTTTCACGCTCAACAGTTTCCTGTGTGTATTAAGAATTGTCCACCACCCAAAACACATACAGTCAACTTGACACAACTGTGGGAAGCATTGGAGTCAACATGGGCCAGCATCCCTGTGGAACGCTTTCGATACCTGGTAGAGTCCATGTCCAGACGGGGGGGAGTTTTGTACACTCAGTGTATATTGACCCAGTTTCTTGAATAAAACACGGTATTAGAATGTCTTTCAGAACTATGTCAAGATGACATTCACATTTTTGGAACAATGCAGAGAATGAACAATAAACCATACACCCACAGACAAGTTTAAAAGCAGAAATAATTTTGACAAGTCAAGGACTCTTTTCCACTACTTTGCAAAGCCCCTACCCTCTTTGAGTCACTCATGTGTAAGTAGATTCCCTAAAAACATTCCACTTTGATACAGCTACGACTTTTCCGTAACAGGTTAGGAGAATTAACGTAGCAGTTTAGGAGAATTAGGTTAACGTCAGGAAAATGCTCTCCATACATTCTACAAAAAGTCACTTGTACTGAAGTGCAGTGTTTTTAGAAAGTACCCAAGTGTAAGATTGAAATGACCAGAAATCATGGATACCAGAAATCTCCAAAAGTCCCCACAAGGACAGCAAAACAAGGAAAATTCTCCCTCGTGGGGATATTTCCCAGGTCCCCATGAGGAAAAAGCCTATTTTAGGCATAGGGGTAAGCTTTAGGATTGGGGTTACAATTATGTTCAGTGTGTGTGTGTGTGACAGTCTTGGCCTTGTACTTTAACTGACAGTGTGGCCTATGGATTGTAATTTTATTTTATTTTTATTTTATTTTACCGTTATTTTACCAGGTAAGTTGACTGAGAACACATTCTCATTTGCAGCAACGACCTGGGGAATAGTTACAGGGGAGAGGAGGGGGATGAATGAGCCAATTGTAAACTGGGGATTATTAGGTGACCATGATGGTTTGAGGGCCAGATTGGGAATTTAGCCAGGACACCGGGGTTAACACCCCTACTCTTACGATAAGTGCCATGGGATCTTTAATGACCTCAGAGAGTCAGGACACCCGTTTAACGTCCCATCCGAAAGACGGCACCCTATACAGGACAGTGTCCCCAATCACTGCCCTGGGGCATTGGGATATTGTTTAGACCAGAGGAAAGAGTGCCTCCTACTGGCCCTCCAACACCACTTCCAGCAGCATCTGGTCTCCCATCCAGGGACTGACCAGGACCAACCCTGCTTAGCTTCAGAAGCAAGCCAGCAGTGCTATGCAGGGTGGTATGCTGCTGACAATGTATTTTGTATTTTGCTGGTAATGTATTTTGTGGATTCAAATAAAGTATTTCAAATGTGTGTGTTTTTGTGCATGTGTGTGCTATACCTCTGCATCCTACCACTGGATCAGAGGCAAAAGGTGTGATGGTCAAACACAAAGGGGCACAAGGTGGGGAGGGGCCAAAAGGGGCATCTCCCTTCCAAAATTACAGCCTGACCTATTTCTGTCTACCGTGGTTATAAACCCACAAAGAAGCCTTCCCAGGCGGCTCAGCCCAGACAGAGAAGACTGGAGTGGGACAGTCAATTGGAGTAGCATCCCCCTCACCTCAATTCAGCATGGAGGCCAAAATGTAGCAATGCTTCAAGATGCAGGAGCAGCAAAATAAAATACTATGGTACTATTTAGTTCAGTTTACTATATGCCACTTAACAGATTATTTTTTATCCAGAGCGACATGTATGACAGAGTGCATAATATATATAGATTTTTAAATGTGATCTTTGCGGGAATTGAACCCACGTTGTTCACATAACATGGACCATTTACGGTCAGAGTATTGGATCAAGCCAAGGTCGAAATGATTTAAACCCTGGTCTGAGGGTCACATTGGAGAGACAACCCCTGATGCATTGGTTGTGTGGAAACGGGTGCATTGGGGGTCAGGGACAGCCGTATGCTATGAATGCACAATGAACAACATGAAAGCCCAGGCCGCTGTGCTGTCCCTGCACTGTTGGGGCAGGGGCATTGTTTGACAGACAAAAGGCTAACGGTGCCCAGGACAACCCACAGTGCATTTGGCCCCTATGGGACAGAGGATGAGAAACTAAGGGGGAACAAGGGTATCTGGAGAGTACACCCAACCAGATGCCCCCCCTTCTCCTTCCAAAACCAAAACTAGAATTTCCCACCTCACATCCCCATCCTAAAGAGACAACAACACAATGAGAGGGCCTCTTCCTCGCAATAAAATAAGAATGAGCCAGAAGATAAAGAAGGAGAAAAATTTGAGAGCGAGTATGAGGGGGGGGTTAAAGGACTGAATGTGATTTCTATGATCTTGTAGGAGCTGATGATGGGTGACTAATATTCCAAGACAGAAGAACACAACACACCAATTGTCATACTAAATATGTCATAACCTCTACCCAATACCGTTTAGATTTTTCCCAAATTGAGTTTCTCTGTTTTATTTTTTCTAGTTTCAAATTCAGTTATTTACTCTCAAAATTCCAATTATTTATAGAGAAACATCAACATTGGATGTCCTGAGTCCATGTCAATGCATCAATCAAATCAAAAGGAAAAGAAAAAAACTAACAAATGTAGATTATTTTGTGTAGATTCCTTTTTTTGTGTAGATTCCTTTAATTGCGCACCTAAGGCCTGATTCCGGCCTGAGTTAAGCCATAAATTGAATGTTATTTCTTTTTATGCACCTTTACCCATATGCATATTCTGACCTTGAACTTAAACATGAAAATAGCATGCTGTTCACATCGCTTTTCTTTCAAGGTGGAGATCTAATAAATTAAGGTGTGGCAGACCGGTGTGTCTACAGATAAGCCATATTCTGACCTCGACTTATTTCCCTCATAATTCCACCACCTTTATGCACGAGGAAACCATGAATAAGGTCGAGCGAACTGGCTAACTGGCTATACAAAGTGATGGACAAGCACCCACCACACAGACAGGAATTCCCATGCTGTTGCTTCTTCAAAAAGTTACAAGAAATACCAATCACTGGTGCATTATTTTCATATCTTGTGAGAAACTTGTGTAGGTCAATAGATTTTCTAATAAGTTCAATACATTTAATGAATCTTCTAAATTCAACACATTTTGAACATTGTTGAATTCCGTATTAATGTTGGGACCTACTTGATAGTCTGGTAAAGTGCCACCCTGATTCACCCCCTTGTACAGTTATCACAATTTGTTGCTTGGAAAACTACTCCAATCAAAAGGTTTTGTTTAAACACAAGTCAGTATAGACTATCAAGGCTGTAGGGGAGACCGGGACCGGGGTTGCAGTTGTCACACTTTTTACTCTTGTGTGTATTTTCAGACACCAATATCCCTTACAATAATCTTTTCAACATTAATAGAAAGACCAAGTTCTTGGGTTGACATGGAGTTATTAGCAGGGTTGGATGTCACACAGAATGTGGTTGGTTGTCACAATGTTGCTAGTAGCTTATTCCTTTTGTAACAAGAAATTAACCTCTATTAACTTTCATTTGAATTGGTTAACCCCCTTTTGAGTGTTTGTCTCTTTGCGTGAGTGAGGGAATGAGTGTTAAAGGTAGATTCAACTATAAAAAATAAATAAAGAGAGTAGCACGCTCTACATACAAGCTCCAAGTAATTTATTGGGTAAACCACCAATGCTTCAGCATCACCATGCCTTCTTCAGGATAGACTCAGTCAAATGATGTTGCCACGAGCTGCACCGGAGATATTGAGAGAGAGATGCCACACTTTGCTCTCACACAGTCACACACAGTATCTGGCATGTGCATGGGTTTGCTTTAGACTGTGTACAGCATGGTAGCCACGGGACCAAAACAGTGAAGAAGTTGAGCCTAACACTTCAACGCTCTTAGTTGTTGCTGAAATTGATCCACTAAGCTGTTTACTTTCTGCATCTATGTCACATCCCTGAGTCTACCTTTAATAATGCTGCATTCACAACCTTCTTCTTTGGTGGAGTTTTAAGGGGGACTACATCCTGAAAAGTTGTTTTGGATTAGGGTCAAGCTTACTCAGAAAACAAATCCAAAACGGAAATGGGAAAACAAAACTTATAATGCCCTCTAACATCCGAAAACAGCATACAAAACAAAACAAAAAAATACTCAGTGCCCTACACAGATCCGGGGACCTGAGAGGATGCCATGCTCCTGCCAGTACTTCATGCAGCCCTTCACCCTTTACATCCCTCACTCCCAAGAATCTTTCATCTTCCGCTACGATAATAGCAATCCTTCCGAGTTCTTTACCACTCCTGTAGTGCAGTTTATCACCGTAACAATAAATGCCCAAAAGTCCATCTTTTTCATGATAAGGGTATCTGAATCCTGCAGCTGACTGCGTTCATAACCAAGTGGAAAGGTGGTATTCACCACAAGAGGCAATCTATCAATATGTTTTTTTAACACTATAATTTGTTTACAAGCATGATAGCTGTATTTTTAGTTTATGGTTGATGGAGCTTTTTGGCCATTAACCAATCGCCGTTTCTCAACGAGTTCAAAGCATGTGAAGGCATCCAACCGGTATTCACGACTTCACAACTAGTAATTAGCACCTTGCCACTTGGTTATGAACACAGATTTAGGGACCAGAGCCACGTCCCCCACATCTGAGGAGCATTGGGGTTAATGAGTTGCTACTGCACAATGGCAGCCCTGAGACAATGTTCTGCAGATTCAAGCCAGCAACAGGGTGCCACAGCCGTGCGGCATCCCAAGCCGTGTCCTCAGAGCATGTGTAGACCAGCTGGCTGGAGTGTTTACGGACATATTCAATCTCCCCCTATCCCAGTCTGTTGTCCCCACTTGCTTCAAGATATCCACCATTGTTCCTGTACCCCAAAAAGCATAGGTATTCTAACTAAATGACTTCTGTCATCATGAAATGCTTTGAGAGGTTAGTTAAAGATCATATCACCTCCACCTTACCCGACACCCTAGGCCCACTACAATTTGCATACCGCCCCAACAGATCCAACGCATTCACCATTGCACTGCACACTGCCCTATCCCACCTGGACAAGAGGAATACCTATGTGAGAATGCTGTTAATTGACTATAGCTTAGCCTTCAACACCGTAGTGCCCTCCAAGCTCATCACTAAGCTCACGGCCCTGGGTCTGAACTCCTGCAAATTGGTCCTAGACTTCCTGATGGGTTGACTCCAGGTAGTGAAGGTAGGAAACAACACCCCGCCATGCTGATCCTCAACACGGGGACCCCACAGAGGTGCGTGCTCAGACCTCTCCTATACTCCCTGTTCCCCATGACTGCGTGTCTCCAACTCAATCATCAAGTTTGCTGACAACACTACAGTGGTAAGCCGGATGTGGAGGTCCTGGGCCGGAATGGTTACACGTGGTCTACGGTTGTGAGAACGACTGCCATTATTCTCTAAAACGACATTGGAGGCAGCTTTTGGTAGAGAAATTAACATGAAATTCTCTGACAACAGCTCAGGTGGATATTCCTGCTGTCAGCTTGCCAATTGCACGCTCCCTCAAAACTTGAGACATCTGTGGCATTGTGTTGTGTGACAAAACTGCGCATTTTAAAGAAGCCTTTTATTGTCCCCAGCACAAGGTGTGCCTGTGTAATTATCATGCTGTTTAATCAGCTTCTTGATATGCCACACCTGTCAGGTAGATTAATTATATTGGCTAAAGAGAAATTCTCACAAATAGGGATGTAAACAAATTTGTGCACAACATTTGAGCGAAATAAGCATTTTTTGGTGCGTATGGAACATTTCTGGAAGTTTTTTATTTCAGCTCAAAAAACATGGGACCAACACTTTACAGGTTGTGTTTATATTTTGAAGGGGATGCTGGGTTGGAGCGAGTATTCGCACTACGCTTCGCTCCACAGGTAATATTACATTTCATTACATTTCATTACAGTACAACGGTTTGATGTGTTTGATCTGAGCAATTTTTCTTAGCTATCTACATAGCCGTCTTTGTATCAAAGATAATTGTGTAGTTTAGAGTAATTATCGAGGTTAGCTAGCCAGCTATTTTCGTCCTTCTAACGTAGTCAACACTGCTAGCTAGCCAGCTAGCCAACTTCTACGGAATAGCAGCACTGTAGAAACTATTACATTACAACGGAACAACTTGATTAGTGTAGTGTTAGCTAGCTACATAGTTGTCTTTGCTGTCTTTGTATCTAAGATAATTGTGTAGTTTAGAGTAATTATCGAGGTTAGCTAGCCAGCTATTTTCGTCCGCTGCGCCGCGCCACCGTTCTCCTACCTAGTCAACAACTGCTAGCTAGCTAGTCAACTTCTACCGACTAGCAGCACTGTAGAAACTAATACATTACAACGGAACGATTTGATTAGTGTAGTGTTAGCTAGCTACATAGTTGTCTTTGCTGTTTTTGTATCTAAGATAATTGTGTAGTTTAGAGTAATTATCGAGGTTAGCTAGCCAGCTATTTTCGTCCGCTGCGCCGCGCCACCGTTCTCCTACTAAGTCAACAACTGCTAGCTAGCTAGTCAACTTCTACCGACTAGCAGCATTGTAGAAACTAATAATACATTACAACGGAACGATTTGATTAGTGTAGTGTTAGCTAGCTACATAGTTCTCTTTGCTGTCTTTGTATCTAAGATAATTGTGTAGTTTAGAGTAATTATCGAGGTTAGCTAGCCAGCTATTTTCGTCGCCGCGCCACCGTTCTCCTACCTAGTCAACAACTGCTAGCTAGCTAGTCAACTTCTACCAACTAGCAGCACTGTAGAAACTAACAATACATTACAACGGAACGATTTGATTAGTGTAGTGTTAGCTAGATACATAGTTGTCTTTGCTGTCTTTGTATCTAAGATAATTGTGTAGTTTAGAGTAATTATCGAGGTCATCGAGATTACCTAGCCAGTTATCGAGGTTACCTAGCCAGCTACACTTTCAAACAAAGTCAACAACGCAGCAACTGCTAGCTAGCCTACTTCACCAGCCAGCAGTACTGTATCATTTTAATCATTTTAGTCAATAAGATTTTTGCAACGTAAGCTTAACTTTCTGAACATTCGAGACGTGTAGTCCACTTGTCATTCCAATCTCCTTTTCATTAGCGTAGCCTCTTCTGTAGCCTGTCACCTATGTGTCTGTCTATCCCTGTTCTCTCGTCTCTGCACAGACCATACAAACCGTTCACTCCGCGTGGCCGCTGCCACTCTAACCTGGTGGTCCCAGCGCGCACGACCCACGTGGAGTTCCAGGTCTCCGGCAGCCTCTTCAACTGCCGATCTGCGGCCAACAAGGCAGAGTTCATCTCAGCCTATGCTTCCCTCCAGTCCCTCAACTTCTTGGCACTGACGGAAACACACAGATAACACTGCTACTCCTACTGCTCTCTCCTCGTCTGCCCACGTGTTCTCGCACACCCCGAGAGCTTCTGGTCAGCGGGGTGGTGGCACTGGGATCCTCATCTCTCCCAAGTGGACATTCTCTCTTTCTCCCCTGACCCATCTGTCTATCGCCTCCTTTGAATTCCATGCTGTCACAGTTGCCAGCCCTTTCAAGCTTAACATCCTTATCATTTATCGCCCTTTAGGTTCCCTCAATGAGCTTGACGCCTTGATAAGTTCCTTTCCTGAGGATGGCTCACCTCTCACAGTTCTGGGTGACTTTAACCTCCCCACGTCTACCTTTGACTCATTCCTCTCTGCCTCCTTCTTTCCACTCCTCTCCTCTTTTGACCTCACCCTCTCACCTTCCCCCCATACTCACAAGGCAGGCAACACGCTTGACCTCATCTTTACTAGATGCTGTTCTTCCACTAATCTCATTGCAACTCTCCTCCAAGTCTCCGACCCCTCTCGCTCTCATCCAACACTTCCCACTTTGCCCCTACTCGGATGGTATCGCGCCGTCCCAACCTTCGCTCTCTCTCCCCCGCTACTCTCTCCTCTTCCATCCTATCATCTCTTCCCTCTGCTCAAACCTTCTCCAACCTATCTCCTGATTCTGCCTCCTCAACCCTCCTCTCCTCCCTTTCTGCATCCTTTGACTCTCTATGTCCCCTATCCTCCAGGCCGGCTCGGTCCTCCCCTCCTGCTCCGTGGCTCGACGACTCATTGCGAGCTCATAGAACAGGGCTCCGGGCAGCCGAGCGGAAATGGAGGAAAACTCGCCTCCCTGCGGACCTGGCATCCTTTCACTCCCTCCTCTCTACATTTTCCTCTTCTGTTTCTGCTGCTAAAGCCACTTTCTACCACTCTAAATTCCAAGCATCTGCCTCTAACCCTAGGAAGCTCTTTGCCACCTTCTCCTCCCTCCTGAATCCTCCTCCCTCTCTGCGGATGACTTCGTCAACCATTTTGAAAAGAAGGTCGACGACATCCGATCCTCGTTTGCTAAGTCAAACGACACCGCTGGTTCTGTTCACACTGCCCTACCCTGTGCTTTGACCTCTTTCTCCCCTCTCTCTCCAGATGAAATCTCGCGTCTTGTGACGGCCGGCCGCCCAACAACCTGCCTGCTTGACCCTATCCCCTCCTCTCTTCTCCAGACCATTTCCGGAGACCTTCTCCCTTACCTCACCTCGCTCATCAACTCATCCTTGACCGCTGGCTACGTCCCTTCCGTCTTCAAGAGAGCGAGAGTTGCACCCCTTCTGAAAAAACCTACACTCGATCCCTCCGATGTCAACAACTACAGACCAGTATCCCTTCTTTCTTTTCTCTCCAAAACTCTTGAACGTGCCGTCCTTGGCCAGCTCTCCTGCTATCTCTCTCAGAATGACCTTCTTGATCCAAATCAGTCAGGTTTCAAGACTAGTCATTCAACTGAGACTGCTCTTCTCTGTGTCACGGAGGCGCTCCGCACTGCTTAAGCTAACTCTCTCTCCTCTGCTCTCATCCTTCTAGACCTATCGGCTGCCTTTGATACTGTGAACCATCAGATCCTCCTCTCCAACCTCTCTGAGTTGGGCATCTCCGGCGCGGCCCACGCTTGGATTGCGTCCTACCTGACAGGTCGCTCCTACCAGGTGGCGTGGCGAGAATCTGTCTCCGCACCACGTGCTCTCACCACTGGTGTCCCCCAGGGCTCTGTTCTAGGCCCTCTCCTATTCTCGCTATACACCAAGTAACTTGGCTCTGTCATATCCTCACATGGTCTCTCCTATCATTGCTATGCAGACGACACACAATTAATCTTCTCCTTTCCCCCTTATGATAACCAGGTGGCGAATCGCATCTCTGCATGTCTGGCAGACATATCAGTGTGGATGACGGATCACCACCTCAAGCTGAACCTCGGCAAGACGGAGCTGCTCTTCCTCCCGGGGAAGGACTTCCCGTTCCATGATCTCGCCATCACGGTTGACAACTCCATTGTGTCCTCCTCCCAGAGTGCTAAGAACCTTGGCGTGATCCTGGACAACACCCTGTCGTTCTCAACTAACATCAAGGCGGTGACCCGTTCCTGTAGGTTCATGCTCTACAACATTCGCAGAGTACGGCCCTGCCTCACACAGGAAGCGGCGCAGGTCCTAATCCAGGCACTTGTCATCTCCCGTCTGGATTACTGCAACTCGCTGTTGGCTGGGCTCCCTGCCTGTGCCATTAAACCCCTACAACTCATCCAGAACGCCGCAGCCCGTCTGGTGTTAAACCTTCCCAAGTTCTCTCACGTCACCCCGCTCCTCCGCTCTCTCCACTGGCTTCCAGTTGAAGCTCGCATCCGCTACAAGACCATGGTGCTTGCCTACGGAGCTGTGAGGGGAACGGCACCTCCGTACCTTCAGGCTCTGATCAGGCCCTACACCCAAACAAGGGCACTGCGTTCATCCACCTCTGGCCTGCTCGCCTCCCTACCTCTGAGGAAGTACATTTCCCGCTCAGCCCAGTCAAAACTGTTGGCTGCTCTGGCACCCCAATGGTGGAACAAACTCCCTCACGACGCCAGGTCAGCGGAGTCAATCACCACCTTCCGGAGACACCTGAAACCCCACCTCTTTAAGGAATACCTAGGATAGGATAAAGTAATCCTTCTAACCCCCCCCCCCCCTTAAAAGATTTAGATGCACTATTGTAAAGTGGTTGTTCCACTGGATATCATAAGCTGAATGCACCAATTTGTAAGTCACTCTGGATAAGAGCGTCTGCTAAATGACTGAAATGTAAATGTAAATGTAATATTTTTGTTGAGTGTAATTAGAGCCTATTGAGCATAATCTCTCAGACACCCAGCGCATCCCCGAGGGGTCACAACCTTTGGGACAGTTGTTGCTGAAGCAGATGAAGCTGAGAAGGATCAAAACATTACGTTTGTGAATTTAGTGGAAACCTGCCCATTTGTAACAAGCATAGTAACAAGCATTCATTGTTACACCTTTGTAATTACAGACCGCAATTACTACCAGTTACATGTTGTTATTACACTATTGGTTTTTACAGTGTAATTACACATGTAATTACACTGTAATAAGGACCCCATGAAATTAAGTGTTACTGATTTAACCACAAAGACCAGGGAGGTTTTCCAATGATTTGCAAAGAAGTGTTATTACTATTCAGGTTCAGAAAACGTTAATGTCCTCAGAGAGGCAATTCATTTTGCAGCAGTCATAAAACATATCACACACAAAACAAATTTAAATTAAAAAAAATAGCAAAGGATGTTTACAAGCAACTAGGCTGGGTAAGTGGATTTTCATAATAAAATGTAAAAATGGGCTACATGTTGAAGTGCAATTAGTTCAACATTTTGTTCAATTACAGAATTGCATTCGGAATAAAAGAGTACTTGGCCCTGTCTATTTTATTTAACCTTAGGTAGTCTGTACTTGCGGCCAGAGGGAAGGAGCTGGAATTCGGGGTGCAGTAGTTGAGAAGAGTCAACCGCTATATCATTTGCAGTCTGGAGAGCTCTGCCCAGGTAGAAAGATGACAGTTTTTACTGTTGCTGCTCCTTGCTTTTTCCGCAAGTCCTGACTATCTTGCCTAACCTATTTTTTGGTTCAACCTTGATATTCCAGCAGTAGGACAAAATTCTCTCAAATAATGATTCATAAAAGAGAACCACGATGGTTAGGTCAACATTAAAAAAGTGCAATTACCATAGAAAATACAGTCTCTGTTTGTAACGATCTGAGTGTCGGGAGGTGCGAAGTCAGACGCAGGAACAGCAGAGCTTAAATATGCTGAGTCCTTTAATACTCAACTTGAAAACACAATGTCCAACACGGACATACTGGGTGTCACATACAACGGTCCAACGACACGAATAAACGAACCCAGTCCACAATAATAATATCCACTCCCGAAATCCAAAAGCCACAATGAAACAATCCCGCACAAAGAAGCGTACGGGCTGGCTGACTAATAAAGCCACACTAATTAACAATTAACTGAACACAGGTGATACAAATAAACACATAAGGAGGGGGAGGAAAAAGAGTCAGTGGCAGCTAGTAGGCCGGTGACGACGACCGCCGAGCGCCACCCGAACGAGAAGGAGAGCCTGCCTCGGTTGAAGTCGTGACACTGTTGGCCTTTCTTAAAAATAGTGTCAGTACACTGATCCCAGGACAGCTTGTTGTCAATGACTAGCACAAGATATTTGTACTCCACTATTTCAATGGGCTCACCTTTTATCAGTGATTGTGTGTGCATGGTAGTGTTCCTTCGAAAGTCAATCACCATATCTGTCACGTCCTGACCATAGTGCTTATGTGTTTTGCTTGTTTTAGTGTTGATCAGAACGTGAGCTGGGTGGGCATTCTATGTTGTGTGTCTAGTTTGTCTGTTTCTGTGTTCAGCCTAATATGGTTCTCAATCAGAGGCAGCTGTCAATCGTTGTCCCTGATTGAGAATCATATATAGGTGGCTTGTTTTGTGTTGGGATTTTGTGGGTGGTTGTTTTCTCTGTCAGTGTTTGTGCCACACGGGACTGTGACGGTTAGTTTGTTTTGTTATTTTGTAATTGTATATTGTTTTCATGTTATTAAATCATGGAAACTTACCACGCTGTACATTGGTCCTCCGATCCTTCTCGCCTCTCCTCGTCCGATGAGGAGGACGAAATAGACTGCCGTTACAGAACCACCCACCAAACCCGGACCAAGCAGCGTGGCAACGGGCAGCAGCGACAGCAGCAACGGTACCAGGAGGAATGGACATGGGAGGAAATTCTAGACGGTACAGGACCCTGGGCAGAGCCAGAGGAGTGTCGCCGCCCCAAAGCGGAGCTGGAGGCAGCAAAAGCGGAGAGGCGGCATTATGAGGCGCTAGCAAGGCAGAGCGGCTGGAAGCCCGAGAGGCTCACCCAAAAATTTCTTGGGGGGGGGCTAAAGGGGAGTGTGGCGAAGTCAGGTAGGAGACCTGCGCCAACTTCCCGTGCTTACCGTGGAGTGAGAGGGCGTTGTACTGGTCAGACACCGTGTTATGCGGTGGAGCGCACGGTGTCCCCAGTACGCATGCTTAGCCCAGTGCGGGCTATTCCACCTCGCCGCACTGGTAGGGCTAGGTTGGGCATCGAGCCGGGTGTCATGAAGCCGGCCTAACGCATCTGGTCTCCTCGGGCCGGCGTACTTGGCACCAGCCTTACAAATGGTGTCCCCGGTTCGCCAGCATAGCCCAGTGCGGGCTATTCCACCTCGCCGCACTGGCAGGGCTACGGGGACCATTCAACCAGGTAAGGTTGGGCAGGCTCGGTGCTCACGAGCTCGTGTACTCCTTCACGGTCCGGTATACCCGGCGCCACCTCCCCGCCCCAGCCCAGTACCACCAGTGCCAACACCACACACCAGGCTTCCAGTGCGTCTCCAGAGCCCTGTTCCTCCTCCACGCACTCTCCCTGTGGTGCGTGTCTCCAGCCCAGTACCTCCAGTTCCGGCACCACGCACCAAGCCTCCTGTGCGTCTCCAGAGCCCTGTACGCACTGTTCCTTCTCCGCGCACTCGCCCTGAGGTGCCTGCCCTCAGCCCGGTACCACCAGTGCCGGTACCACACACCAGGCCTATAGTGCGCCTCGAGAGTCCAGTGTGCCCTGTTCCTGCTCCCCGCACTAGCCTTGAGGTGCGTGTCTCCAGTCCCGTACCACCAGTTCCGGCACCACGCACCAGGCCTACTGTGCGCCTCAGCAGGTCAGAGTCAGCCGCCTGCCCAGCGCCGTCTGAGCTGCCTGCCTGCCCAGCGCCGTCTGAGCTGCCTGCCTGCCCAGCGCCGTCTGAGCTGCCTTCCAGTCATGAGCTGCCTTCCAGTCATGAGCTGCCCTCCAGTCATGAGCTTCCCTCCAGTCATGAGCTGCCCTCCAGTCATGAGCTGCCCCTCAGTCCGGAGCTGCCCCTCAGTCCGGAGCTGCCCCTCAGTCCGGAGCTGCCCTTAGTCCGGAGCTGCCTCTCTGTCCTGAGCTACCTCTCTGTCCTGAGCTACCTATCTGTCCTGAGCTACCTCTCTGTCCTGAGCTACCTCTCTGTCCTGAGGTGTCTCCTAAATCTAGGGGGGACCTTTGTGAAGGTTCCTAGACCAGGGTCGGGGGCGAGGGTCGCCACTCAAAGGACGCTAAGGAGGGGGACAAAGACAATGGTGGAGTGGTGTCCTCGTCCTGCACCGGAGCCGCCATCGCGGACAGATGCCCACCCAGACCCTCCCCTTGAGTTTTAGGGGTGCGTTCGGAGTCCGCACCTCAGGAGGGGGGTACTGTCACGTCCTGACCATAGTGCTTATGTGTTTTGCTTGTTTTAGTGTTGGTCAGGACGTGAGCTGGGTGGGCATTCTATGTTGTGTGTCTAGTTTGTCTGTTTCTGTGTTCAGCCTAATATGGTTCTCAATCAGAGGCAGCTGTCAATCGTTGTCCCTGATTGAGAATCATATATAGGTGGCTTGTTTTGTGTTGGGATTTTGTGGGTGGTTGTTTTCTCTGTCAGTGTTTGTGCCACACGGGACTGTGACGGTTAGTTTGTTTTGTTATTTTGTAATTGTATATTGTTTTCATGTTATTAAATCATGGAAACTTACCACGCTGTACATTCGTCCTCCGATCCTTCTCACCTCTCCTCGTCCAATGAGGAGGACGAAATAGACTGCCGTTACAATATCCTTTGTTTTGCATGTGTTTTAGATGGGATGACTCACACCAGCCAGTAAAATCATTCAGAGCTGGTCCGTGTTCGGTCTCATCCCCTTCGAGGAGACTGACCAAAGCAGTGTCTTCAGCATATTTGATCAGGTGGCATCCTGGAAACTGGCTCCGGCAGCTGTCTGTATACAATATGTATGTAACCGGTGAAAGAACGCTGGCCTGTGGGGTTCCAACTGAAGACGTGCACATCTCAGAGAGTGTGTTGACAACTCGTACCTGCTGAGACCTATCAGTGAGGAAGTTGGTGATCCATTTGATAAGCATAGAATCAAGTCCGAAGTCTCCTCTAAGTCTGTCCTTGAGGATAAACGCATTGATTGTGTTAAATGCAAAGGAAAAATCTTCGAAAATGATATGCACGTTTTTGCTGCCCTTCAAATGCATGTACATCTTTTCCTCTCTCCGACCGGTATGCAAACTGGAGGGGGTCAATGAAGTGCTGCACCTGCTGCACCTGCTATAACATCTGCAAATATATGTACATGACCTATATACTTTGATTTGATTTTGCCTTTCCTAGCCACTGTTCTTCTGCACCTGGATTGCTTGCTCTGTTGGGTTTTAGGCTGGGTTTCTGTAAAGCAGTTTGTGACAACTGTTGATGTAAAGATTCTTGCCTGAGGATGGAGTTGTCCCAGATTTCAGCCTCTTCTTTGGCAGGAAAGTCTCAAAAGCCCTACCACTTGGCATTTCACATGAGTAGCAGCGAGTGAGGGTGAACTACCCATTGTCTCCTCAAGGGAGCACTAGTTCTGCCAGAGCTAGGGAAATCTTATTCTGTAATTCATTCACCTTCAGCAATTACTAGGTCATGAAAAATAAAACTACAGCAGTAGTTTAACAATGTTTAACCCCTTATCATCTGTGTTAGGTTCTGTAAAGAGCAGATATGGGAATGATCAATCAATACGTAGATGATCCAGTATGCTTTACCATGTATTATGTCTTTATGTCCTTCAATGTGATGTCTTAGAATGATCTCCAACATTGATTTCAGGGGACAGTCTTGGGCCTTCCAGGTGAAGAATTTGTCGCAGGTCGGATCTATTGTTGATGCTTTGTATTTCCATTTTTAAAATCCTTCGAATGGTGTTTCTATCACAGATAAATCATACTATATTATTTCAAAGTGTTTGTAAAAAAAAAAAACAATGGTTAAAAACTTGATTTAGATTTTTTTTTAAATGTGACCGTTGATTTTATTTCCTCGGATCCCTTTGCATCTATAACTCTTGCTTGAGGACAGGAGTCCCCGCACCCGAAAAAACATGTATATAAAGCTCAATATGAGTTTACTCAAAAGTCTTGCAGACTGACATTCAGGCTGCACACGCAAAATATCCAAGTTTGTTCTTACTCAGTATATACATTTATTGCATTCAATATATTTCTGGTCTCTGTTTAACAAGTAGAGAAACATCAGAAGCAGACACAGGTGGAATTGAAACATTTAAGAGAATGGATTGAAAGGCAATTTAACAAGAAACTCATAGACATCTCCACTCATAAAACTTTATATGTGTCCTTATCAGAGAAGAGTGACTTGTCCTCTGACATAAGCAGCAGTAATCATGTCTGGATCTTTTCTGGATTTCAGTCCCAGCCAGCAAGAATGGCTAACCACATGGGGTAATGAAAGCTGGAGGATGCCCTGTCTAAGCAGCTGGCTAGGAGGCCTCCGATGGCTTGTCCTCTTCTGACTGTGATGATTGTACTATTATTGAAGGGTGTGTAGAAAAGGACTGTGAAATCCTAGTGGCAAAGACACACCCCTTTACACATTTGCATCAATGAGACACTGACCGGAGTCACCTGAGAGGGAAAAGAGAGAGACGCAGGGCACTATTCAATCACATATAAGTACATGATCTGTGTCACTATTCTGTCAGATACTGATACATACACACATACTCAAACATGGACACAGTAACACACAGAGGGAAGATAGTGGGATGGGGGTTAGTAAGGGTCACTGTGTCTCAGTTCTCCGCAGGCTACAGAACAAGCACAGCCTACGAGAGAGAGAGATTCTGTAGCACTACAGCGTAACCCCAGAGGTCACACACAGACCCAGGGGTTTAATAATAGTGCACACGCACACTTTAATAAGACCAGAAAACACACTGAGGTATAACATTCAATAGCCAATGGACCATATTGAAACTTTTTCCATTTAGGCCGAGGGCTTAGGCTATGTATTGTTAGTGCTTGACTTGGACTGAAATAGGTGCTGGTAATCACTTTGGGTGCCCGTACTTTTATATTTAGGTGCAAGAGCTCCACAATACTTTTGAGCAAATATTCTAGAAGATATTCTAAAATATTCTATTTTGGGGCGGCAGGTAGCCTAGTGGTTAGAGCATTGGGCCAGTAACCGAAAGGTTGCTGGATTGAATCCCTGAGCTGACAAGGTAAAAATCTGTAATTCTGCCCCTGAACAAGTCAGTTAACCCATTGTTCCCCGGTAGGCCGTCATTGTAAATAAGAATTTGTTCTTAACTGACTGGGTTAAATAAAATAAGAGGTACAGGAGCTCAAGCAGTAGTAACATTGAGGTGCAAGTACTCAGCTCCAGTGAGCTCCTGCCCAAGTCAAGCACTGTGTATTCAAATCTAATCACATTTTATTTGTCACATGCACCGAATACAACAGGTGAAATGTTTACTTACAAGCCCTTAACCAACAATGTAGTTTTAAGAAAATACCCCCCAAAAATGTAAGAAATAAGAATAACAAATGATTAAAGAACAGCAGTAAATAACAATAGCAGGGCTATATACAGGAAGTACAGGTACAGAGTCAATGTGTGAGGGCACAGGTGTCGAGGGATTGGGGTAATGTGTACATGTAGGTAGTTATTAAAGTGACTATGCATAGACAACTATGTATTGTCTAACTGTTGATGTAAAAGGTATAATAGTCAATGTATAACATGCAATAGTCAATGGATCATATTTCAACTTAAATGTAGGCCTAGGCTATGTATTGTCTAACTCTTGATTGCCTAACATGCATACATGCGTCACCTTAATCATGCATCTGGGATCTTTTGCCAGAGACCCTTGTAAAAACGCATGACTGATACTCACTTGTCTTTTTTGTTTTTACTCTTTTACTGGCCTTTTGAAAACTCAGGTCGACTAATAAGGCTACCATTTTCTCTGACACACACCCACCTAATACACATTGCCACCTAATTATACCACCCTCACATTCTTCACTGTCATGTTACATCAAACGTTCATATGTTAAATGTTACGCCATGATGGAACAATGTTGGCAAATGTAGCCAATTCTTGGTAGGACTAGTTGTCATATTTTCAGCTTTATACTTTTCTCGATGATTCAGAGCTCGCCATAGTTGTTTTGCTACGCGCTGGCATTTCGACTGATTAACATATTGAGTAACTAATACATCGAAATGCCCGTCCTTGATATAACCGAGACGCCAGCAGTAATTATTAATGCAGAAATGTAGCCTATCAAATGAAACGCAATCGGGTGATGAACGTCAAAACAAAAGATCGATCACGTGACTAGAGAGCTCAGTTAGTAGTCATATGACCTGTGGTGCTTCCAAATACAGGGCATGGACACGGCAATTGTTCCGAACACATGACTTCGAGTTTAGCATTTGAGGTCAACATTGTTGGCACATTAGGCTAGTTTCGTCCTCGACATGACCAGCATGTCTTTTGTTAGTTTGGTGGTGTGTTTCCTTGCTGTTTCGTGTCTTACATGGGCTAACTACGCCCCTGACGAGGTAACCGAACTACCGGGAATGTCGTTTAAACCAAACTACCGGCAATGGTCGGGCTATTTGAAAGCCAGCCCTGGAAAGTTTCTCCATTACTGGTGAGTATCAGTAACGGCATACGTCGCCACCTTGACTAACAACTTAGTGTTTGTTTTGGTTGGGGATGCTTTCAGAAACTCCAGCTCGTGCACAACATTAGTTTACTACTACAATATCTATATATATCGGTTTATTCCAAATGGGTAAAATAATAAATGAATCAAAGCATGGCATAAATAACCGTATTATCTTTTTAAGTCATCAAATAAACTTACAAGATTGACTATTGCTCAATAGTGAATGAATACAGAAATTATTACAGAGACAACTGAAGCTTGTTTAACAACACTTCAAATAGAAAGTTACACAGGCAGAAGAGAACGCTTCTGAAGTTGGACTAGATTATTATTTATACTTCCTCTTTTGCTACTTCCTCCAGCATTGGTCATGCATTGTGTTGTAGCTTGTACCTTTCATTGAGACGTTTAAGAGCTAGAACATCCTTTGCCATAAGCTATGAGAAGTTAATGATTGACAAAATAACACATGACATACTTTTATTCTAGTGTTCTATAGGCCACACACACAAACACACAGGTCCATGTACGCGCACATAAACATAATCAGCAGACACTGTTGTACCTGGGGTCTAGAACTAAGTGCGGAGTGCACCAAGTGTGTCTTTGGGTGCTCTCTTATCTCCTGTTAACCTGACACTCTACCTCCCTGCTTCCCCAGGTTTGTGACCTCACAGAGGGACCCACTGAAGGACCCTGTTGTGCTGTGGCTGAATGGAGGGCCAGGCTGCAGCTCGCTGGATGGCTTTCTGTCAGAGAACGGCCCCTTCCATGTTAGTTATCCCACACGTTACCTTTTCAGCATGAGCTTAGCAGGACCTGTGATTTCAGTTTGTGTGCCTGTGTCCCAGTGTAACATTATTGTATGCAGTGATTCTGAGTCCCACAGAATAACAACATAATTTTGTCTCCCTCAGGTGAATGATGATGGGGCCACTCTGTATGAGAATAATTTCAGCTGGAACAGGATCGCCAACGTTCTGTACCTAGAGTCCCCTGCAGGTGTGGGATACTCCTACTCTGATGACCAGAAGTACAAAACTGACGACGACCAGGTGAGATCAGGGTCTCATTCGGGAGAGTGGAATGCATTGAATAAATCAGACAATTATTTACCTCTTGTAATAGGCATGTCTGTTATACACACTGTATTTCTATCTGAATGTTCCAGTGGTGTGCTCCACTGACAGTGGCTCAGAAATCATGCAGTTCACTCCTCCTTACTGAATACTAAAGTAATAGTAACTGATTTCTCCCCCTTACTATTAGGTGGCTGATGACAACTACCTAGCTCTGCAGAGTTTCTTTGCCAAGTTTCCAAACTTCACACAGAATGAGTTCTTCATCATCGGTGAGAGTTATGGTGGGATATATGCCCCGACACTCAGCCAGCGTGTGGCCACGGGAACCGCAAAGATTAACTTCAAGGTGAGTTGATTTACACACCGACTTGATTGTTTTGAGTGGATTACACTCTTACGCTCTCTGAAAATCTAAAGACTGACATAAGTTAAAAGCAATGCAATGGAATTCAATCCTATCCAACCACCTGTCAATGATTATGTAGAGAAGGCAAGGAGAGGATGGTATGAATCCAATATGTATGACAGTTATAAAGAACTCCTTTAATGTGTTTTTCAGGGCTTTGCAGTGGGTAATGGCCTCAGTAGCTATGCCCTGAATGACCAGTCTCTGATCTACTTTGGTTACTACCACGGCCTCTTCGGAGAACAGTAAGAACTCACAACACATTCACTCATGTGGGCCCAGACTGTTTAGTTATGTTTACATGACAAGGGATCATTCCTTTTGAAAGGCCCACAATTTGAATCCAAGCTTGTATGATGCTTCTGTTACAAGAAATTGCAATGCGTTTAAGTAAACTATCCTCTTGCAGACTGTGGACAGATCTGAACACAAACTGCTGCGATAAGGGAACCTGTAACTTTTTCAACAACAGCAAGGAGGCCTGCAAGACACTGGTACACATGGAAACACTTACAATCGGATTAGAAGTATTATATATCAAATACAACAATTGAGCTATTACATGCACAGGTTTAACATATAAATGGATACTTGTTTCTCCCTCGCACTCATTCTTGTTCTCTCAGTTGAGCCAGGCCTTTAGTATTGTGTATGATTCTGGGCTGAATGAGTATGCACTTTACATGGACTGTGAGGGTGGAGTTGGGGCCAAAGTCTATGAGAGGAGCATGAGCCACCTCTTCAGGAACTACAGGAAGCACTGGGACACCTTCCAGGTAAGTGCCCCCCTATGGAGGAATACAGTGTTCAAGTCCATCCTGTGTTCATCCTGGCATTAGATTTTGTTAGTCTTGTGTTCAAACAATTTGAGAACAACCCTTCTGAAGTGGTTGAGGGAAGATATTGGTGTTTTATGTAAGTAATGTGTCTCGCTGTAGTTGCTGAAGGTGCCGTCCGTCACTGGCCAAACTCCTCCTGTGGGTGAGGTCCCTCCCTGCATTAACAGCACAGCTCAGATGAACTGGCTCAACCGGGGTGATGTGAGGAAAGCCCTACACATCCCTGATACACTTCCACCCTGGGACATCTGCAGGTATATTACTCGTACCCACACATCCCTAACACTCATGAAATCTAAATTCAGTGACGGAACATCTAAAACTTGACAACAGTAAACTACCTACAAAAGGACATCTTTACCATAACTCTATGTAGTGACGTGGTGGGAGGACAGTACACCAACATCTACCCGACAGTGAAGGATGTGTATCTGAAGCTGCTGTCTCTGGGTGTCCGGGCGCTGGTCTATAACGGAGACACTGACATGGCCTGCAACTTCCTGGGAGACAAGTGGTTTGTGGAGCAGCTCAACCAGAAGGTAAAGCTCTTGAAAACTGGTATTTGGGTCATGTGGCATAGAGATTTGGATGCTGGCTTGCAGGGTATTTGGCATGTTTGTAACTCACAGGGCATGCATTGTGAAGACATTGTCACAGGGCATGCATTGTGAAGACTGTTTTCTTTCTTTTCCAGACAACCACCAAGTACCAGAGCTGGATATCTGATGACCAGATTGCCGGCTTCTACGAGCAGTATGGAAACCTCACCCTCCTGACTGTGAAGGTAAGCACTACTTACTTAGTTAGCACATTAGCATTGATTCACTGTCTTCAGACTCCTTAACACACCACAGACATGTTCATAAAGATTAGTGGATGCAACAGGGGTGAGGCTGCTGTGTTCTAATCCCATCTTCTGTTTCAGGGCGCTGGTCACATGGTGCCGCAGTGGGCTCCAGGCCCCGCCTTAGACATGTTCCAGTCCTTCCTGTCAAACAAACCCTACTGAGCATGCTCCTGGGGCTGCTTCCAGTGTCTGTAATGGAACTTGTTAGTGGGTCAGGATGATGGCCCATTTTTCTCAGGGAGGGTTGGGTGGAAAGGGGTAAACCAAATGTTTTGTTTTTGTGATCAAATATAATGTTTCTGTTGCACTCCAAGTAAGTTCATTAGATCAAAACACAACTCTGGAGTTGGGGTGACAGGAGTGTAATCGGACTAAGCCATTATAATTTTATTTGAAGCAAACAGCATATTAATAGCCTTACAGAAATGTTTAGATGCATCACATGTCAAATCTTCCTTTGGTGATGCTGTGCAATCACTCTGGTTGGCTTTCTAACTGATTAGCAGCTTATTAGTCACATCAGAACTATCATTTGCCTTTTGAATTTCCTCATGCAGTTTTTGTATCGGGTTTTCAATTGTCACCACTTGGGGGAGCTGAAATGCCACAGAACTCAAATAGCCAAAAGGCCAATCAGCACTTTAAAATAATCTTACATTCTTTGTCTTTCTAATAAATGCTTTTTATGAAACCATTTGTATCTCATTATCATTTTAAGAGCTTTTTTTATTGAACATGATTAATTACTGAATGTGTAAACATCCATGTAATCTTAAGTGACTTCCATAGACATGTAAAGATAATGGTGGTAAATTCCAGGGATGGTGATTGAGCACCAAAAATCTCCTCAGCCATTATACTGAAGATTCAGTACATAACAGGCCCATCAGTGTAGCAGAGATTAACTGGACATGACTAGTGATTCCCGTGTAACTGAAATTAAGCTATATATTTTTAGTTGCTTCAAGACTTACAGGTAGTCCTTCTTGCAAAAGTCAGGATACATCAATGTCTCTAGTGCTTCCTACATCTGCATTGTTTGTTTGGTGTTTTAAGCTGGGTTTCTGTAAACACTTTGACATCTGCTGATATAAAAAGGGTTTTATAAACACATTTGACTAGTCCATGCGTTTTCCAAATGGGGTACTGCAGCGGTCCGCAATTACTTTTGGGGAGGAAAAATATTGGTATTTTTAAACACAATTAATGCCGTGTTTGAGAACAATTAAAACCAGACAAAATAAACAGGTATTTGGAACACACTTTTTTTTGAGCAGAGGCGCAAGGCATTAGTCATGGCAAAATTGTCTCACTGTGTAGAATTGCTGGAAATTAGCTTAGAAACTGCTACATTTTCTTCCAGCTCAACGGAAAAATGTGTATCATTGCAGAATTATTTTACATTGTCTCTACACCACCAGTGGCGACCTGTCATTTAAGCCCCACGTTTTTGAAAAAAAATATATAGTCAATAAAGCCACATACAAACATGGTCTTGTTTTCTTGAAGGCAGCACAAACCTGCAGGTGTTTCAGCCTAGCTCAGTGCTTTCTGTGGTGGCGGGGCAAGCCAGCAGAAAACATGGAGAGTTACGATTGGCCCTGTTCTATCATTCATGTGGACAAGTCTAAGGGTAGACCTTAAATTCTGGTCCCTTTGGTGCTGCCATAATTACATAAGTGCCCATCCAAGAAGGCCATTGGTCACAGATAAAATGAAGTCAAATCATGTTAACAGTAATTCTTAGTTATGAAACAAGTCGACAATCTACTGGCAAATCCTTGTCATATGAAGAGAAATAATAGATAAAAAGTATCGGAGCTCATCGGCCACTGGACGTAAATTCGCAAATTCAACAATGAGTGTGTTGGTAAGGAATCAGTGGCTGTGTGGTTCCACTTCTGGGATTAAGGGGCTCTTTTCCAAGTTTAAAATGATAAACATTCAACATTGGTCATGCTGTCAATGACGCATAATTTGTTCCACACTCAAAACAACTCGGAACTGCAAATACTTGACTTCCGTGAGTTCAAGACAACTGGGAAGTCGGGAATAAATAAGCTCCGGCTGGGAAAGTATGTTTTGAATGGTCATCCAACTCGGAATTGTAAATCCATCCTCTTTTTAGAGCTACAACCTGAAGATCAATGACGTCATCATGATTTTACATTGTTTTTTTCTGAGTTCCCAGTTGTTTTGAAAGAACCATAAATTCAGAAAATGGCAGACTTGGATGGCAAAATTTGCCCACAAAGGACCGCCACGCCACCTTCCTGTTCAAGTGAGCACAGCACAGGGTGAGTCCATGTACTGTATGCTGCAGCATAAATGATGTAATATGCCAGGGAGATATGTATACTGTAGCTATTCACCTGATAAGACAATATGTTTTTACTAACATGAGGATTTAGGACAAAACTATGAAAATCTGAATTCAATGACAAAACCTGACAAAACCATGTTTATTAAAATGTAGATTGATAACAGGAGAATTCATGATAATATAAGACTGCTTATTGTTCAACCAGATTACTAAATTGGTTCAGTTCAGAAAAAAACTATTTCCCTTGGCTCCAATTATGGAATACAAGTTATAAAACAATAAAAAAGTAATTGAATTTCAAGCATTTCCAATCTCATTCAAGTCATTGTAAAACAGTAATTTCTGCCCTTAAGAACAATCCCTTTGAACATGATAGATTTTTGTTCCTTACCTCTTTCTGTAGCCTATAGCTAATCTCTCTCTGTCGGTAAAGCACATTTAAAATATCTGTCTGTTTAAAGCTAGGTCCAATACAATCATTTAACCACAGGAATCAGCCTGAGACCCCAGACTTCTGAAATCTCAAAGGCATTCAAAATCGATTAAAATTTTACACTTGCCACATTACACAGGTTTCAGAACTACAGTTGAAGGATACGTCTATAAACCACAATCATTGGAATTGTAAAATTACTATAAAAATGGATGGAAATGTTTGGCCACACTCTTAAAACAGTATGTTCATTAATCATCAGTAACAACACCCATCAGAGAGAGGTACCCTCTCTCACTGCCCAGTTTCATGAGGGATGGGATGCCACCTGTAGTGCAGTGGTGTTTGCTGGGCCAGCAGGGAAAGGCATAAGGAGGGGCTGAGAATGTCAAGATGGATATAGTACTGCAGCCCACAACGGGGCGAAAACACTGAGGACTGTTCCCACAATAAAATGTAATAAAAACAACATAGCATTTGCATAATCTTAAAAAAAAAAAAAGTCATTGTCAGTGGTTGCGCTCAGGACTCTCGTCCAATCCTAGAGCATCGCTCCATGGGTGACACGAGTGCTTGCTATGGAGCGGTTTCATCGTCAGGGAGACAACAAGACGTGCGGCATGCAGGAGATGTCACAGGAGGGAGTGTGTTTGCATGTGTGTGTTGAATCCTCCACATCCTGATATAAGTCAATAAAGTTCAGAATAGCAGCATAGACCTGCATCCTCCTTCCTGGTCAGAATTCTATTGGCTGTCCGGATAGTGGATGAAGTCTTGATAGATTGCATTGACGGTGGACTGGCCAAAGACGAAAGTGCCGATGGTTACCATGATGACACCGTAGACCACCATCCCATGCCAGCTATGGAGAGAGAAGATCAGCGTTCAGTAACAGTCACATGAGGAGATTATGTACAGGTAGTGAGTCTAGTCTTACCTAGCAGATCGGACCTCTGTTTCTGAGAGTTTTGCCTGAATCAGACACAGACCTGCAGGGAAGAGCAGACATTATATACAGGCATTATGCTTATTGCTGATATAAACACACACACACAGAATCAGACACACTGGTCATACCTGGGAAGATAAAGATGAAGCAGGCTGCCAGGCCTCCGATGAGGGAGATGACTCGGCCAATGTCGGGGATGAAGAGTGCGAGGACGAGTGTGATCGTGAACCACACAAGCGTCTGCAACACCCTGCGTCTCCGCTCACGCCTCACACACAATTCCACCTGCTCGCTGCGGAAACGGAGCCATAGCCCCTCCAGCACCGCCCTGAAGAAACAGGTTACACAACACAACAATGTAGTACTGAAATGGCATGGGTGGCACACAGTGCTTTGTAGTGTAAGGTTAGTGTCTCACCGGCCACAGAAGTGTAAAATGGGATAGGAGGTGATAACACAGATGACGATGAAGGCCCTTGCAATCGCCACGGCGATGTCATTAGGAGGATATGACATCAGCACATCCTGACTGACGTTAGACCCAAATGACAGAAAGCCACAGACACCTGACACAGAGAGTATGCACTATTAACACATCAACGAATGACACAAGAAACGGGCAATGTCATAAAAAAACTGATGCTTCAAAACTGACTATAGAGCCACACAAACACACCTGTGCCAGTGTAGACAAAGAGGCAGATGATCATGCCGACGGTGACCACACCTCCCCAGGGCTTGAGTTCACTTCTTCTCATGCTGTTAAACACTGGCACACTGCTCACATGACACTTTCGAGAAAGTGAGAAAGAGAGATTGTGAGAGGATGTAAGTAACTTCAAGCATTCAAGTAATAGAAATACCCATGTGCACACCCCTGCACATTCATACACACTCACAAACACAGACAGATACCTGGAAGCCAAAGCATATGGTGGGCATGGCGTTCAACACTGCACTCCAGGAGGACGGGCTGTAACAGACACACTGGCTGATTAACACAAACAAAGCATGATGGGAACAGTAGTTTGATGTAGACTGTGCTTTAATGACTGTGCATTTCAGTGGGCTGAAATGCCATTTCTGGACTCTATGTCCTGTCTAGCACCATGGGTGTAGGAAACGGGTCTGAATGAGTGGGAATTGTATATGTACAGTACCAGTCAAAAGTTCGGACACACCTTCTCATTCAAGGGTTTTTCTTTATTTTTACTATTTTCTACATTGTAGAATAATAGTGAAGACATCAAGACCATGAAATAACACACATGGAATCATGTAGTAACCCAAAAAATTGTTAAACAAATCTAAATATATTTTATATTCTTCAAAGTATATAAAATTGATGAGAGCTTTGCACACTCTTGGCATTCTCTCAAACAGCTTAATGAGAAATGGTTTTTCAACAGTCTTGAAGGTGGTCCCACATATGCTGAGCACTTGTTGGCTGCTTTTCCTTCACTCTGCGGTCCAACTCATCCAAAACCATCTCAATTGGGTTGAGGTCGGGAGCTTGTGGAGGCCAAGACATCTGATGCAGCACTCCATCACTCTAATTGGTCAAATAACAATTACACAGCCTGGAGGTATATTTGGATCATTGTCCTGTTGAAAAACAAATGATATTCCCACTAAACGCAAAGCAGATGGGATGGTGTATTGCTGCAGAATGCTGTGGTAGCCATGCTGGTTAAGTGTGCCTAGAATTGCAAATAAATCACAGACAGGGTCACCAGCAAAGCACCTCCACACCATCACACCTCCTCCACACTTCAGGAACCACACATGTGGATATCATCAAATTTGGACTCATCTGACCAAAGGACAGATTTCCACAGGTCTAATGTCCATTGTTCATGTTTCTTGGCCCAAGCAAGGCTCTTCTTCTTATTGTTGTCCTTTAGTAGTGGTTTCTTTGCAGCAATTTGATCATGAAGGCCTGATTCACGCAGTCTCCTCTGAACAGTTGATGTTGAGATGTGTCGGTTACTTGAACTCTGTGACGCATTTATTTGTGCTGCAATATGAGGTACAGTTAACTCTAATGAACTTATCCTCTGCAGCAGAGGTAACTTTGTGTCTTCCTTTCCTGTGGTGGTCCTCATAAGAGTCAGTTTCATCATAGCGCTTGATGGTTTTTGCGACTGCACTTCTTGAAAAAAGTTATTGACATTTTCCAGTTTGACTGACCTTCATGTCTTAAAGTAATGATGGACTGTCGTTTCTCTTTGCTTATTTGATCGGTTCTTGCCATAATATGGACTTGGTCTTTTACCAAATAGGGATATCTTCTGTATACCAACCCTACCTTGTCACATCACAACTGATTGGCTCAAACGCATTAAGAAGGAAAGAAATTCCACAAATGAACGTTTAAGAAGGCATACCTGTTAATTGAAATGCATTCCATGTGACTACCTCATTAAGCTGGTTGAGAGAATGCCAAGAGTGTGCAAAGCTGTCATCAAGGGAAAAGGGTGGCTACTTTGAAGAAGAAACATATATTTTGATTAGTAACACTTTTTTGTTACTACATGATTCCATATATGTTATTTCATAGTTTTGATGTCTTCACTATTATTCTACAATGTGGAAAATAGTACAAATAAAGAAAAACCCTGGAATGAGTAGGTGTGTCCAAACTTTTGACTGGTACTGTAGTTCAGTTAGCTTACCTGGTTTGAATGTAGCCGGGCGTCATCTCTTTATCAGGCCAGATGTATTTCAGTATAACCACAATGGTGACATACCAGGTGCCAACAACACTCAGCGCACTACAAACGGGAGAACAGTACTATCAGACTGACCTGAGTTCATGTAGCCTACTGATACAAAGCAGGCTTCAAATTCTAATTCAATCATCAGTTGTAGACTAAAGGGTGGTGTGGGAAGGTATACTTAGTATACGCATACCTGGCGTATTTCTGGAAGCCAATCTCTTTGGGGATGGAAAGAGGCAGAATGACCAGGACAGCAGTCGCACAAATGGTGAACTTACGATCAATGTACCAGTGACCACCGACCACACCGTCTGGCAAATGAGCTATTGCAGCTATCACTACAGAAAGACAAAGATAGTGAGTAGAGGAAGTGAGAGAAATAGAGGAAAGGCAGCAGAGCAAACAAAACATTCCATTGACTACCGTCTTATTTAAAGTGGAATTGTTATAGTGTTGGCTATCTAATAGCAGGGTCAGTCCATCTGAGACTGACCTAAGGTGGCTTTCCAACCTTTTTTGAAGGTATAAAGGAAACGGAAACCTAGTGAAAAAGGCTAGCCAATGCTACAATCTGCAACTTTGAGTGAAACGCCGGTACCCTGCAAACCATGATCTGTATTGTATTTTACAAGTCAAACGTAATGGAGTTATGGCATGTTGTTAATGGTTGCCGTTCATTCAAGGACTTATACATGACCGCCTCATTGACCTGATAGCTAGTGAGGTGAGACAGACAGTAACATCACCAGTGCTTATTCACAAACAGTCTCATCAGAGGAGGCTGGTTTGATGTTGATGTGTTTTCTTGTATACAGAATATGTCAGATACTGTTGTTTTGGTGGGGAGGAGCTCATTCTGCAACTGGATTACTCTTTTGACTCCTACATAGAGCAGACCTTTGCTGACAAGTTGCTGAAATACCAGCCCCTTGTGTGTCAGCTGTCATGGGCAGCTTAGCGGTTTGGAGAAGTTGGTGGGCAATTCTACGGTAACAAAGTGATGCGAAGACTTCGATTTTTCACTTTAAAAATGTAAAAAAAACAACAATGATTGCAAAGTTAATCAACCCTGAAAACTATATGCACAAGGCCTACTTTTAACAATTTCCAAAAACACATTTATCTGAAGAACAGTGGCAGATGCAAAGTTTAGTAACCGAGTGCCGTCATTCTGTTACCAAACTTTGCATCTGCACTGCTTTTCAAGTAAATGCATCCATAATTGTCCAGATATCCGTGTCCTTTTGAATTCTTCGACTGTAATGTGATTTGTGGATTCAAATAAAGTACTTTAAAATGTGTCTGTGTGTACACATGTTCATTATCTATGTGTGAGAAACACTCACAGCGGTCCAGCTGGTCTCCAATGACGATAAAAAAGGCGATGCAGGTGCCGAAGGTGTAGACGGCGATGGCCACCTCACAGATTACCCCGGTGACCTTCCCACACGAGGCCCGCACCACCTCCTGGTAGGTGCTCTCATTACTGACCTAGACAAACAGCACAGGGTCACTAGGATGAGTACTGCTGGAAAAGACTGTCTTTAATTGTAGATTGTGTGTTCATAAGGGGGGTATTAACTTACTAACCTGGGAGCAGTATGCCAGGATCACCAGACCGCTGATTATGAAAATCAGCATGGACTACAACACACAAAAAAAGGAAGTTTTATCAAATACATCCCTGTATATATATACAGTGGGGCAAAAAAGTATTTAGTCAGCCACCAATTGTGCAAGTTCTCCCACTTAAAAAGATGATAGAGGCCTGTAATTTTCATCATAGGTACACTTCAACTATGACAGACAAAATGAGAAAGAAAAATCCAGAAAATCACATTGTAGGATTTTTTATGAATTTATTTGCAAGTTATGGTGGAAAATAAGTATTTGGTCAATAACAAAAGTTTCTCAATACTTTGTTATATACCCTTTGTTGGCAATGACAGAGGTCAAACGTTTTCTGTAAGTCTTCACAAGGTTTTCACACACTGTTGCTGGTATTTTGGCCCATTCCTCCATGCAGATCTCCTCTAGAGCAGTGATGTTTTGGGGCTATTGCTGGGCCACAAGGACTTTCAACTCCCTCCAAAGATTTTCTATGGGGTTGAGATCTGGAGACTGGCTAGGCCACTCCAGGACCTTGAAATGCTTCTTACGAAGCCACTCCTTCGTTGCCCGGGCGGTGTGTTTGGGATCATTGTCATGCTGAAAGACCCAGCCACGTTTCATTTTCAATGCCCTTGCTGATGGAAGGAGGTTTTCACTCAAAATCTCACGATACATGGCCCCATTCATTCTTTCCTTTACACGGATCAGTCGTCCTGGTCCCTTTGCAGAAAAACAGCCCCAAAGCATGATGTTTCCACCCCCATGCTTCACAGTAGGTATGGTGTTCTTTGGATGCAACTCAGCATTCTTTGTCCTCCAAACACGACGAGTTGAGTGTTTACCAAAAAGTTATATTTTGGTTTCATCTGACCATATGACATTCTCCCAATCTTCTTCTGGATCATCCAAATGCTCTCTAGCAAACTTCAGACGGGCCTGGACATGTACTGGCTTAAGCAGGGGGACACGTCTGGCACTGCAGGATTTGAGTCCCTGGCGGCGTAGTGTGTTACTGATGGTAGGCTTTGTTACTTTGGTCCCAGCTCTCTGCAGGTCATTCACTAGGTCCCCCCGTGTGGTTCTGGGATTTTTGCTCACCGTTCTTGTGATCATTTTGACCCCACGGGGTGAGATCTTGCGTGGAGCCCCAGATCGAGGGAGATTATCAGTGGTCTTGTATGTCTTCCGTTTCCTAATAATTGCTCCCACAGTTGATTTCTTCAAACCAAGCTGCTTACCTATTGCAGATTCAGTCTTCCCAGCCTGGTGCAGGTCTACAATTGTGTTTCTGGTGTCCTTTGACAGCTCTTTGGTCTTGGCCATAGTGGAGTTTGGAGTGTGACTGTTTGAGGTTGTGGACAGGTGTCTTTTATACTGATAACAAGTTCAAACAGGTGCCATTAATACAGGTAACGAGTGGAGGACAGAGGAGCCTCTTAAAGAAGAAGTTACAGGTCTGTGAGAGCCAGAAATCTTGCTTGTTTGTAGGTGACAAAATAGTTATTTTCCACCATAATTTGCAAATAAATTCATTAAAAATCCTACAATGTGATTTTCTGGATTTTTTTTTCTAATTTTGTCTATCATAGTTGAAGTGTACCTATGATGGAAATTACAGGCCTCTCTCATCTTTTTAAGTGGGAGAACTTGCACAATTGGTGGCTGACTAAATACTTTTTTGCCCCACTGTATATCCAGTATTTCTCACTTCTGCTCCTGGAGTGCCACAGTGTGCAGGCTTCGGTCTCAAAAGTGTGTATGTAGCGCTCACCATCTGTAGCACCACCCCTGCAATCACGCCTCCGGCCATGTTGAAGGCGGCGGGGAAGTTGAGTAGTCCTGCCCCCAGCGCAGCGTTCACCACAATGAAGACAGCGGCTGTGGCAGACACCCCTCCACTCCTCTCCCTGTCTGACAAAGGAGGGCGAACGGACTCCACACTGGGGCTCTGCAGTAGCCACGCCCTCTCACCAGCATCTTCACTCCCAGCCTCGGCCCAGTCCCCCGCCTCACTGTTAATCGCCATGGGACACCACCCGGCTGGCACAGCCCCAAAAACACTACCTAAAACACCCTCAAATTCACCCTACTCTGTTCAACACAGACTTCAACACTAAAGAGCTGAGTTGAGGGTATTCAGAGTTTGGGTTGAGGGGTCACTCTGAAAGTTTAAAGTTTGTTGTGGCTCTTGTGACATTCAGGACACAGAGGACCGCTTGTCAGTTTATCCTCAAAGTGGATGTATTGTCACCCAGCAGTCAACCCTTATTTCAATCTGCAACAAGACAAACACACATTACAGCTTTGGCCTTCTCGACACCTTATCTCAGCGCTCTCTAAGTGCTTACTACCTAGTAAAGCTACAACCTACTTTCCCAGTAGCCTACACGTTCTTGTCAGTGTGTTCTCCCCCCGGTCCCCTGCCTTGTGCTGTCAGCTGACCTTGCTTTACACACCAACACCAGAATGTGACCAAAATTAAAATAACAAATAAAAAGACTGGTTAAAAAAAGACTAATCACCAGGAATTCGCCTAAAAATGGGTTTAATTTAATAAATCTGTTCCCAAGTATTCCCACGAATAAAAAAAAGAGACATGATTGTGTCTCAATGTAATCAAGGTATGAAATTGTTATTTTCAAATACAATCTCTTTTTGGGCCTAATTGTGGTCAACTTGCAGTGTTCAAAATTATTATGATTATGTTCCGGCCTCCCAACCATTTGCTTCAACAAAATATATATATTTATTTATTTATTTATTTGAATCGCCCCCTAGACTGAATCTAGTTGCCTACCCCTGCTATACAGCATCCCTCGGAAACACATTCTAAAGAGACATGTAATCATTAGTTTTAGATAGGTCTGATCCCAAGAGATTTTCACTTCATATCCATGAGAAGGATTACAGTAAAGTGGACTTCAGTGATCAGGGTCACTGTTCTCATGATGACACAGTGTGTCACAGTGGATAACTATTGTAAACCTCACTATCAGGCGTGTGACCTGCACACTAAACAGGCTATTTATTAGTGCTTGTCAGAGGCAATGCATTTTGTAGTCATTCATGTAGGTAAGCTATGTCATGGACATGTTGACTGTAAGTCATAAATAAGAATAGGTTATATTGAAATACAAGGTGGATAACAACTTAATCTCACTTAATTTAGTCAATGGGAAATAGACTACATATCTTAGCTCAATTATTTTGTAATTTCGTTTGTGTTCACAAGCTGCCAGGCAGACATGGTAAGGGGCCTGTCAATAGACCAAAAACACAAAATATCTTGTCTACGTACTAAAAGATGACAAGTGTCAGCAACTAGTAATCCTCAAGCACCTTTAGATTTTTCTTGAAGTTGAGGTGACTTGGAGAAATTAATTATCATGAACATTTTCAAACCCTCTGAAGGGGAAATGTATCCCCTGCAGGACTTTCTTCAAGACCTATTTTAAAAAGGGATAGTTTACCTACATTTATTATAATTTTTTACCAAATTCTTAAAAAGGTGCAATATGCAGAAATCGCTCCGCCATTTCCTGGTTGCAAAAATTCGAAATAGTCTGCCTTTTATGTGACAAAACAAGCCCTCAGTGTAGAGAATCACTACCATCTAAACCACTGAAATACACTACTGGTCGAAAGTTTTAGAACACCTACTCATTCAAGGGTTTTTCTTTATTTTACTATTTTCTACATTGTAGAATAATACTGAAGACGTAAAAACTATGAAATTACACATATGGAATCATGTAGTAACCCCCCCCAAAAAAAATCTAAATATATTTTATATTTGAGATTCTTCGAATAGCCAAACTTTGCCTTGACAGCTTTGCACACTCTTGGCATTCTTACAAGCAGCTTCACCTAGAATGCTTTTCTAACAGTCTTGAAGGAGTTTCCTCATATGCTGAGCACTTGCTGGCTGCTTTTCCATCACTCTGCAGTCCAACTCATCACAAACCATCTCAATTGGGTTGAGGTCGGGGGATTGTAGAGGCCAGGTCATCTGATGCAGCACTTCATCACTCTCCGTCTTGATAAAATAGCCCTTACACAGCCTGGAGGTGTGTTGGGGTCTTTGTCTTGTTGAAAAACAAATGATAGTGGAGCAACGAACCGCCCTTGCTGTCTCTGCCTGGCCGGTTCCCCTCTCTCCACTGGGATTCTCTGCCTCTAACCCTATTACTGGGGCTGAGTCACTGGCTTACTGGTGCTCTTTCATGCCGTCCCTAGGAGGGGTGCGTCACTTGAGTGGGTTGAGTTACTGACGTGATCTTCCTGTCTGGGTTGGCGCCCCCCCTTGGTTTGTGCTGTGGTGGAGATCTTTGTGGGCTATACTCGGCCTTGTCTCAGGATTGTAAGTTGGTGGTTGAAGATATCCCTATAGTGGTGCGGGGGCTGTGCTTTGGCAAAGTGGGTGTGGTTATATCCTTCCTGTTTGGCCCTGTCCGGGGGTATCATCGGATGGGGCCACAGTGTCTCCTGACCCCTCCTGTCTCAGCCTCCAGTATTTATGCTGCAGTAGTTTATGTGTCGGGGGGCTAGGGTCAGTTGGTTATACCTAGAGTACTTCTCCTGTCTTATCCAGTGTCCTGTGTGAATTTAAGTATGCTCTCTAATTCTCTCGTTCTCTCTTTCTTCCTCTCTCTCTGAGAACCTGAGCCCTAGGACCATACATCACGGCAAACCGGGCATGATGACTCCTTGCTGTCCCCAGTCCACCTGGCCTTGCTGCTGTTCCAGTTTCAACTGCTCTGCCTGCGGTTATGGAACCCCTACCTGTCCCAGACCTGCTGCTTTCAACTCTTAATGATCGGCTATGAAAAGCCAACTGACTTTTATTCCTGATCATTATTTGACCATGCTTGTCATTTATGAACATTTTGAAAATCTTGGCTCTCTCTAATTCTCTCTTTCTTTCTCTCTCTCGGAGGACCTGAGCCCTAGGACCATACATCAGGACTACCGGGCATGATGACTCCTTGCTGTCCCCAGTCTGCCTGGCCTTGCTGCTATTCCAGTTTCAACTGTTCTGCCTGCGGTTACGGAACCCCTACCTGTCCCAGACCTGCTGTTTTCAACTCTTAATGATCAGCTATGAAAAGCCAACTGACATTTATTCCTGATTATTATTTGACCATGCTTGTCATTTATGAACATTTTGAAAATCTTGGCTCTCTCTAATTCTCTCCTTCTCTCTCTCGGAGGACCTGAGCCCTAGGACCATACGTCAGGATGACTCCTTGCTGTCCCCAGTCCACCTGGCCTTGCTGCTATTCCAGTTTCAACTGTTCTGCCTGCGGTTATGGAACCGCCACCTGTCCCATACCTGCTGTTTTCAACTCTATGAAAAGCCAACTGAAAATTATTCATGATTATTATTTGACCATGCTTGTCACCTATGAACATTTTGAACATCTTGGCATAGTTCTGTTATAATCTCCACCCGGCACAGCCAGAAGAGGACTGGCCACCCCTCATAGCCTGGTTCCTCTAGGTTTCTTCCTATGTTTTGGCCTTTCTAGGGAGTTTTTCCTAGCCACCGTGCTTCTACACCTGCATTGCTTGCTGTTTGGGGTTTTAGGCTGGGTTTCTGTACAGCACTTCGAGATATTAGCTGATGTACGAAGGGCTATATAAAATAAACTTGATTTGAAGATAGTCCCACTAAGCACAAACCAGATGGGATGGCGTATCACTGCAGAATGCTGTGGTAGCCATGCTGGTTAAGTGTGACTTGAATTCTAAATAAATCACAGACAGTGTCACTAGCAAAGCAACCCCACACCATAGCACCTCCTCCTCCATGCTTTACGGTGGGAAATACACATGCGGAGATCATCCGTTCACCCACACCGCGTCGCATAAAGAAACGGCGGTTGGAACCAAACGTCTCCAATTTCGTCTCCAGACCAAAGGACAAATTTCCACCAATCTCATGTCCATTGCTTGTGTTTCTTGGCCCAAACAAGTCTCTTCTTCGTATTGGTGTCCTTTATTAGTGGTTTCTTTGCAGCAATTCGATCATGAAGGCCTGAATCACAAAGTCTTCTCTGAACAGTTGATGTTGAGATGTGTCTGTTACTTGAACTCTGTGAAGAATTTATTTGGGCTGCAATTTCTAAGGCTGGTAACTCTAATGAACTTATCCTCTGCAGCAGAGGTAACTCTGGGTCTTCCATTCCTGTGGTGGTCCTCAAGAGAGCCAGTTTCATCATAGAGCTTGATGGTTTTTGCGAATGCACTTGAAGAAATGTTCAAAGTTCTTAAAATTTTCCGTATTGACTGACCTTCATGTCTTAAAGTAATGATGTACTGTCGTTTCTCTTTGCTTATTTGAGCTGTTCTTGCCATCATATGGTCTTTTACCAAATAGGGCTATTTTCCGTATACTATTTTCCTACCTTGTCACAACACAACTGATTGGCTCAAACGCATTAAGAAGGAAAGAAATTCCACAAATTAACTTAAGGCACACCTGTTAATTGAAATGCATTCCAGGTAACTACCCCATGAAACGGTTGAGAGAATGCCAAGAGCATGCAAAGCTGTCATCAAGGCAAAGGGTGGCTATTTGAAGAAACTCAAATATAAAATATATTTCCATTTGTTTAACACTTTTTTGTTACTAAATGATTCCATGTGTTATTTCATAGTGTTGATGTCTTCAGTATTACTCTACAATGTAGAAAATAGTTTGTTTTTTTAAACCTCTGAATGAGTAGGTGTTCTAAAACTTTTGATGGTAGGGTATATATTTAAGTTGTTTGAAGCTTCTGTACAAAACTGAAAGTAAAAGAAAAAACGATACATAAGCATAGAAATAGCGCACATAGAACATATCCCGCTTCTTAGACTTCCTTTCAATGAGAATGACCGATCTATGATTCACATTTCTATGTGAATTTGATCAGCCACCCAAAAAGTTACATGCTGCAGCTTTAATAACTATAATCGCTCAATGTTAATCTCAAAATTAACCAGATTTATGCATTTAGCTATTGAAACGAAAATGTCTTCTTCCAGGGAGGATCCTCACGGACCCCCCTACTAGTGTTCCCCTTCTGGATTTGGGCTAAGCCCCCAATGTCATCAAATCATAGTAACACCACTGGGGCTACCTAAACAATAACAAAGAATAGAAACATTCATAAAATACAGAAATTTGGTAGCTTTACTAATAGTCAACTTTGCATATAAAGCAACTGAATCTAGATCTAGCAACAGGCCTAGAAAAACCCAAATCACGACAATGAACCTGATTGGTGATGTTATTATAGCAAACTGGACACCGCATCATCGTCAGCTGTTGCTAGCTGGCTGATAGTTTCCGAAAGCTGCTACCGACCTCCCCATCTACATATTCTTTAACCTATTCAGTTGAAAATATGAAAATGCATATAATATACTCAAATACTCAATAAATACCTCTCTATTGCATCTCCGATGCTTGTTTTTCCTCCAACAACCGCAAGCGCAGTGAAATTCCTGCTGAACAAGCAATGATGGCATGTGACTTGTTTGGGATGAGGTCATGTGACGATGTAAAATGACGTCTTTAAAAACGAAGTGCATGGTGGGAATTGTAGTTTACGGCCACGAGAACGCCACAAATCATTCCAATGAGGGATTTAGCAGCGTAGATACTGGAGGCTGCTAAGGGGAGAACGGCTCATAAAAATGTCCGGAACAGAGCGAATAGAATGGCAACAAACATATGGAAACCATGTTTTTGATGTATTTGATACCATTCCACCCATTCCGTTCCAGCCATTATCACGAGCCCGTCCTCCCCAATTAATTTGCCACCAACCTCCTGTGTACTACAGATACATCTTCATAAAACGAGAGTATATTGTGTCAAATAAAAACCAATGATTTACATAGTAAAATCATGTCCTACACTATAGTCCAGTGGTTCCTTACATTTTACATTTTAGTCATTTAGCAGACGCTCTTATCCAGAGCGACTTACAGTAGTGTGCATACATTTTATATACTGAGACAAGGATATCCCTACCGGCCAAACCCTCCCTAACCCGGACGACGCTATGCCAATTGTGCTTCGCCCCACGGACCTCCCGGTTGCGGCCGGCTGCGACAGAGCCTGGGCGCGAACCCGGAGACTCTGGTGGTGCAGCTAGCACTGCGATACAGTGCCCTAGACCACCGCGCCACCCGGGAGGCCGTGTTCCTAACCAGGAACTCTAGGACCCCTGGGGGTACTTGGTCTATCCACAGGGGGTACTTGAGAAGATTCATGAGACCATAGTCCTACTGGTAAAATGCACGAGGGGGTACTTCAGGGGTACTCCGGCCAGAACAAAATTCAGTTGGTGGTAACTTAAAAAGGTTGGGAATCACTGCCGTAGTCCAACAGTATCAGTTCAGTTTCTTACATTTGGTTTGGCAATATTATTTTTAGAATGAACTCCAAATAAGCCCAGTTATTTCAATTATAGATATTTTATTAATTGTTCAAAGAAAGACATAACCGATGCTCCATATTGTTTTATTATTTTGCTCTAACCCGAACATGATGACAGAGCAGCTTTATCTTCATGAGTAGACAGCAGAAAAGGTGATTTTACCTGCACAATCTGTCTTGTTACAAACAGAAAGACACACACAGAGAACATGTTTGAAGGATGATCATTAGAGCAAAACACTGTCTATACAACTTTTTATATGTATTAATAGAAGTTCTATAACCTCTTAGTTCTGAAACGGAGGGGATAGGAGTCGCCCAGTGATCTAAATAACACTTGTGAAATGCCTTTCCTTGTGGAAATACAAGAGCACCATCATAGGACAGTCTATCCTTTTAAAGCTGCAATTTGTAACTTTTTGGACCAAATTCACAGAAATGTTTAGTTATAAAGCAGTCATTGTCATTGAAAACAAGTCTAAGAAACAGTAGATCTGTTCTGTGTTCTGCTTACCAAAGCTTCATTTTTTCATCTTACTTTCAGTTTTGTACACCAGCTGAAAATAAATAACCAAAAGTGTTGTAAGATATATATTTCGCAGCGGTTTAGATAGTACAATGATTCTCTACACATCACTTGTTTTGTCAAACTTAAATTAGGTTAGCTATTAGAATTTTAGCAACCAGGAAATGGCAGAGCGATTTCTGTATAATTCCCCTTTAAAACCTCATAAGCCAAGTGCTTGGGGGGGGGGGGTTAGTGGGCATTTAAGACTGGCTAACTGACTGCTCACTCATCAACACTTAGCAGAAACGCAGTAGACCCTGCTCTTCGTGCAAAAAGCACAAAACTTGTACAGCAATATAATTATTTATATTGAATATGGAAGACAAGATAATGCAAGAGAGAGGCTGAGTGAAAGGACAGAATGATCATACATTGCCCATTTCTAAAGCATATTAAAATATCAATTACTGTATCTCATCTAAAAGTAGTGCCAGACAATCTTATAACTAATTGTTATCTGGAAATGCTGAGTTTTCTGCTACTATAATGGTGTTGAGGAAAATATTAACTTTCACATCCTACATAAAATATCCAATGACAGACAAGAGTTCACAGTTCATACACACACACAACCTAAGTGTTGGTAAACTCATCTGTAGCCTGACAGCAATTTGGACTACAGCAGGCAGAGCAGGTTTAAAAGAGAATATTAACCTGTCACTATTAAGCCATTTATTAATTTAATTAATATTAAACTTTGACATACAATAAATAAGCGTAGAAGAAAGACAGACATCAGCTCATTAGTCAAATGTAGGGCAGATCATTGGACCATCACTAAACAACCTTTGACATGGTGACCTCGTTGGGGAGGTCACAGGGAACTAACCATTAAAACATCCCTACCCCAAGGAGGGTTGAGGTCAAAGTTGAACAATTGACAGTCTTAAAGAATGTCCAGCTCCTCTGTAAGGGGTGGGTGGAGTGGCCATTATTATTTTGTTATGGATTGTGTCCAGCGCCACCGTGCCCCACTGTTTCTCCCGGCATTCTCCTTTTTACTTAGTGACGGCGTGGATTCCATGTGCTAGGTATCCCACGTTGCCAGAGGTGACGCCTGCCATGGAGATTCTACCATCTTTGGTCATGTATACTGAAAACTCCTTAGTCAGACGCTCAACCTGAGGTAGACACGCACAAACACCTGGAGTCAACGCAATTTATCATTATACTAGAACTTAATTCCAACTGATGAATATGACCAATATGAATATAATAAATGTCATAAGGTTGTACAGTACAGGTGTGGATATAAAGAGTGGGTGTGGTCGTTTGTGTGTGTACCTGTTCAGGCTTGAGGCCTGTGAAGCAGAACATGCCGATTTGGTCGATGACATGCTGCCAGTTGTGAGTGGAGCCCTCGTTCTTCAGATTGACCGCCAGCTGCTCCCTCATCTTGATGATGCGGTTGGCCATGCCGTGGACCTCCTCCAACCTGTGTAGAGAGAGGTTAATCAGGGGGGTTGATGAGGAAACAGAATGGAAGTTGTGTAGAGACAGGACCCCACTCCAAAGAGAACTCCGATACCTTCCTAGGCAGTCAGCTAGATTATAAAATCACAGCATCAGTGAAATGGGCAAACGTGTGTGTGTGTGTATACACACTTACCATATTTTATAAAGGTCTGGTGTGTTGAGAATAGTGGCAGCGATTCTGGCTCCATTCATTGGAGGGTTGGAGTAGATTGGCCGGATCAGAATCTTCAGCTGAGACTCCACCCTCTTAGCTTCCTCGGCATCGTTACACACCACAGTGAACCCTCCCACTCGCTCACCTGTCAAAACAGACAGGTAAGATACCATACCGGTGGGAGATTTTTTTTACCCTTCTCCTATGTCAATACCATAGTTGTGAGTTAGATTGTGTGTGTGTGTGTATATATATAATGAGACCGACCGTAGAGGCCCATGTTCTTAGCGAACGACTGCGACAGGACAATGTTGTGGCCCTGCTCAATGAAGTGACGAACAGCCCAGGCATCACGATCAATATCTCCACTGGCAAAGCCCTGGTAGGCCATGTCAAAGAACACCAACAGGTCCCTTTTCTGAAGGAACAGCAGAGGAGTTATTATTAGGACCGTGTGTGTGTAAATAGTTGTCTGGCACAGTAAAGATGTCAGTCTTCACACAACACCTGTAGGCACTGGGCAGTAAAGCTCTTCAGCAGTAGAGTCCCAATAGTGACAGAGACTTTAGCTAGTTAGGGCCTTTACAGAATAATCCCCATTGAGGTATTTCATGTTAACTCGAAATGACACAACGACAAGGTTCCAGTTTAACAAAGTTTACTATACGAACATGCTACAAGGTAGCCATTCCACTCCAGGCTAGGTCCATCAACAACAAGACTCCCTGCGCAGGCGCACTCTTGACTGAGTGATAGCCCCCTAATAACAGAAATATAGAGATACTTAAAACATGAACTTAACAATCTCCCCCTTTTCTTTAAAGACAAATAAAACAACATAATTAAATGTCCAAGTATTATTCAAGATACCCATTACAAATGGGTTGTGTGACAGTTTTTATTTGTATTACTCAAGCTGCCACTTTCCATTACTGAGAGCCTCTAGGAGCACAAGACCGGATGCTCCTTTTTAGTCAGACAGTCAGCAAGCTGTTCCTTTGTGGTCGACCACAGAATCCGCTGGATTCTCTGTGCTTGAATAAGTTCCTTGATGCTGCTAAAGTCTGTTTGTGTCTGTTACTGTGTCCTTTTCATTAGGAGACTGATTCTCAGCAACAGCCCCTCTATCTTGTTGATCATTTACTTTCCGCAATCTTGAGTGATGCACCCTGACAATGATGCCTCCGTGCCTCACAAATATTACCACACCATCTTGACCAATGACTACTCCTGGTCCTTTCCACTCTTGACAGTCAACTCGTTTGTAGTACACTTTGTTTCCAGTTTCATACTTCTCATCATCATTATTCCCTGAACTGCTGAGTAACTTCTGAAGTCTGTCAACTGTAGCATGTCCAAACTGTTTTTGAAGCTTTTGTGTTCATGTTCTCTGTGACTGTCAGAATCTCCATGTGCTCTGTGTCAGTCAGAATCTCATTTTTGCATGGACTCTGTGAGATGTCTTTGTCTAAAATTTTTACACAATAGTGGCCTGAGGTAGTAAGTTCAAGAGTCACTGGTTGTTTAAACATCACTGCCTGGTCACTTTTTATGTCTAGTACAGCCTCTGCCTTCTTGAGGGGAGCTTTGCTTAATAGTAAGGGGATATCTGTAGGGACCACCTCTGTTTCAATGTGACACTTTGTCTGACCAATTTTTGCTGGTATCTTAACTCTCTTTGTAGAATGGACAATTCTCCCATCTCCAAATTTGAAAGCTCTGTTGCTTGGTGTGTCACAGCAGATCCTAAGGATTCAACTATAAATATCTCAGTATCAGAAGATTCATTTGAAAACAGTATAATGTTACACTGCTCTATCGCTGTGTTTACATTTTCCTCTGTTAGTTTAACTTGTTCATTTTTATGAGGACAGTCTAACCCAATGGTAAGTGCTTTGACAAATAGCACATTTTGATCTCCTTCCATATTTGTCCAGTGGATTTGTGCCGGGAAATGGCGCCCTCTTCTGGTTGTCTTGAGAACGTGACTTGTTGGCGCCTTTTCTCTGCTGCTCAGTGTAATACGCTGCGTCACTCACTTGCATTCCACCTGTTATTGGCGCGACAGACGTCTTTACACCCAAAATTATTTTTAGCGCGGACTTCATCGATGCACAAGTCAGCACAGTACAAGCAGTCAAAGTCAACTGTTTCTCCCAACCATCTAGACAGGCAGTCTCTAGCTAACACTGCATCCGGGAGAACCATGTCTTATTTGCACATCCTATTGTACCTCTGTTCGAAATCAATGATGTAGTCCATCATTGCAACCGAAATATCTCTCGTAATACTGTCAAAGTTTGAATATGCCTCGTAGGCACGGTCTTTCTCTTCTTTAAGAAATACAGAATCCAGTGCTCTGATCAAATTCACCATACCGTCATCCTTGTTCAAATCCTCAACGGATATTTCCAGTGCTGAGGAATATTTATGGTCACGGAGTGAAAAGGCAGGTGTTTCACAGCAATTATCAAATTGTAACAGAAACATTTTACTAAGTTTTAGGCCAGAACTTTTTAAATTAAAGTATTTGAGCTGTTTCCACCTTGGCCAATTCAATAAGGATGACCAGCACTGGCCAGTCATACCCATTGGCCTCCCTCTACGTAGGGGACCTGCATCCTGACATCACAGAGGCCATGCTCTACCAGAAGTTCTCTCCTGCTGGGCCCATCACGTCCATCCGCGTCTGCCGTGATGTCATCACTCGCAGGTCCCTAGGATACGCATACATCGACTTCCAACAACCCGCTGATGCGGAATGTGCTCTGGATACAATGAATATGAGGTCCTCAAGGGTAGGCCTATCAGAATAATGTGGTCTCAGCGCGACCCTGGGCTACAGAAGTCAGGAGTTGGAAACATTTCTATCAAGAACATGGACGAGTCCATTGACAACAAGGCCCTGTATGACACATTCTCAACCTTTGGGAATATTCTGTCTTGCAAGGTTGTGTGTGATGAGAATGGCTCCAAAGGCTACGGCTTTGTTCACTTTGAAACCCAAGAGGCAGCCAATCGTGCCATTGATACCATTAATGGAATGCTATTGAATGACCGGAAAGTTTTTGTTGGCCACTTTAAGTCCCATAAGGAGCGACAGGCTGAGTTTGGGGCCAAAGCCATCAAGGTCACTAATGTGTACATCAAGAACTTTGGCGATGACTATAGTGATGAGAAACTCCAGGAGGTCTTCTCTGCATTTGGCAGGACCCTCAGTGTGCGGGTGATGATGGACGAAAGGGGCCGGTCTCGTGGATTTGGCTTTGTAAACTATGAAAACCACGAGGATGCACAAAGGGCAGTTGAGGAGATGAATGGGAAAGAACTCGTTCCTGGCCGAGTTCTGTATGTGGGCCGTGCTCAGAAGAGGATGGAGCGACAGGGAGAGCTGAAACGCAAGTTTGAGTTGATCAAACAGGAACGTATCCACCGCTATCAAGGGGTCAATTTGTACGTCAAGAACTTGGATGATGGGTTGGACGATGAGAAACTCAGGAAGGTGTTTGCCCCTTATGGCACCATCACCAGTGCCAAGGTGATGACGGACGGGGGCCACAGCAAGGGCTTTGGCTTTGTCTGTTTCTCATCTCCCGAGGAGGCCACCAAAGCGGTAACTGAGAGGAACGGCTGCATTGTGGCCACAAAGCCGCTATACGTGGCTCTGGCCCAGCGCAAGGAGGAGCGGAAGGCCATCCTCACCAACAAATACATGCAGAGGACCATGCCTGGCCCAGTCATCGACTCCTACCAGCAGGCAGGCTACTATATGTCTGCTGTGCCTCAGCCCCCAAGTCGCACCTTCTGCAACCCCAACCCTGTGAGCACCATGAGGACATCTCCTCGCTGGGCTGCACAGCCACCCAGACCAGACACCCTACTCGGGCAAGTTTGTCAGGTCTGCTGTTCCCCGACGCGCCTCCACCCCCATCAGCACCGTCAGACAGGCCTCCACCCAGGCTCCACGCATCATCAACTACACACAGAGGATGGCTAACATTGGCACACAGACCGCAGGAGGTCGGGCAGGCATGTCTGGTGGTATGGTCCGAGGCACCCAGTATAAATACTCATCAGGGGTGAGGAACTTACAGCAGGTCATCACTATGCCCGCACCAATGGCAGTGCAGCAGGTTGTTACCCAGCAGATTATGGAACCAGCGGTGCATGTCAGAGGCCAGGAACCCCTCACTGCCTCCATGCTGGCTTCAGCCCCTCTCATGGAGCAGAAACAGCTGCTTGGTGAGCGATTGTCCCCTCTGATCCATGGCTTTCACCCCAACCTGGCTGGTAAAATCACTGGGATGCTGCTGGAGATTGACAACTCTGAGCTGCTGCACATGCTGGAGTCACCCGAGTCCCTGCATTCTAAGGTGGATGAGGCAGTAGCTGTGCTGCAAGCCCACCAGGCCAAGGAAAACTCTCCTAAGAAGTAGGGAACCCTTTCAGGACACTGCAAAGAAATCGCTGAAGGAGGAAAAAGTTAAAACGAACAAAAAAATTGTAACATTTTGTAAAAAGGAAGTTTTGTAAATGGCACTTTTGATTCAAATCTGAGAATTTAATTAAAATGTATATCTATGGGGAAGAAAAGCTGTTTGCAATGGGTTATGTTTATTCTACTTTTTGTTTAAAAAAAAAAAAATTCAAATAAGAAAATAAACCCCTGGTGTTTTGTGCATTGGGAAAAAAATATATATAATAACAAAAAAAATATATGTATATATATTTCCAGTGCTGTACCTCTCGCTCCTCCTTCGAGCGATAATACCACCGCAAGTGCTTGCTTTTTCACATCCAGATTAGTAACGTGTCCAGATTCCAAGTTCATTTTTCCAACTTTCGTACGACCTCTTCTCGTCGAAGCGAGTTGGCACATTGTAGTTATTAACCATCCTCTGCTACCAATGTTAACTCGAAATGACACAAGGTTCCAGTTTAACAAAGTTTACTATATGAACATACTACAAGGTAGCCATTCCACTCCAGGCTAGGTCCATCAACAACAAGACTCCCTGCACAGGCGCACTCTTGACTGAATGATAGCCCCGTAATAACAGTAATATAGGGATACTTAAAACATGAACTTAACATTTCATATCTATGGTAAGCACACTCACCTTCACCAGGTCAGCGATCTCCTTCCACTGCTCAGGCTTGGGGTCCACACCGGTGGGGTTATGGGCACAGGCATGCAGCATGATCACACTCTTCTCTGGCATTTTCTGTTTCAGAGGGAAAATAGTGTTACCCAAAATTCAAATCAGATTCTCATGACGGAAATAGACCCCCACACCTTAACCTTATTAAGTCAACATAACAATATAAAGACAGATCTCAGAAGACGTGGTAATGGTCCTCCATGTCAGTGTAGAATCATACAACCCCCCCTTTCCCATCCCTCTCTCACAGAGATGTCGTCGAGCGCCCCGCTGAAGTCGAAGCCGCAGGTGGAGGGGTCGTAGTAGCGGTAGGCTTTCAGCTGCATGCCAGCATCTCTGAAGATGGGTGTGTGGTTCCCCCAGGAGGGCTTGGGCAGGTACACGTCACGGGACGCACTGTGGAAGCGAGACTAGAGAAAAATATAATGAATTAACTGACTGACACCATACACACACTCCGCAGTACTACTGGTATAAAGAAATTGTTTTATAGAACACAATAATTTGTATGCATATATATTATAGAGAAGGCAGTTGTTTCAGGTATGTTTAGGCTGGTGCACTGTTCTAGGGGGCTATGGGCCCAAATGGAAACGTGGTAGTGTAGGTGCATTCATTCTCTTCCTGTTTAGCTGCTAAAAGTGATGGGCCTTTACCAGGAAGTTGGCTCCGATGCACAGTGAGCCGGTTCCTGAGATGGTCTGGACAGTGATGTTCTGAAGAGAGGAGAGAGATGTTATTAGCATTTCTATCGTTCACTTAACACACAGACAGCAAATGTGCTTCCAAGCTACCACCCACACATCCACTCACCCTGCCACTCTTGAGGACCTCGCTGTCAGCCCCCAGGGCTAGCTGAGCGCAGGACTTGGTGAAGTCCCCCAGACCCCCGATGGCCAGATACTCCTTATCCAACTGCTTGGAAGAAATCAGAGCCTCTGCCTAGAGAGGGTCGGGGAGGATGGTAGAGAAATAGTGAGTGTGAGGGGAAGTAGAAAGGTTTTTAATGGTGACATTCTCTCGGCATCCACTTCTTGACTGATCCAAAGCCCTGCCAAATCAGAGCTAATAGCGTAACACACACAGCTGGGGTTTAGCAGGGCCGTATGAGCTGAGCGCAGAACGACTATGCAGAAATACTGTTAATGTCTAACACATGGGTCTGCTGGAGCCTGCACCTCAAACTTACATACAAAAACTATGCAAACACACATCCACACAGTAATAGAGGTTCCATATGGGTATACATTATACGAGTTAAGCTCAGGATGACAGTGCAGAAACACACAGGCCTGCATAGGCCTGCAACTCCACAAAATCTTGTATAGTGAGAATCTGCTCAATAACATGAAAACCTCCTTTTTCATGCTTCTATGTGTTTGTTAACTGATCCGGTTCTTACATAAAAGGGCTAGTAGCAGTGTGACTGGATTGGCCTTTCCCTAATGCCGAGCTCGGGATTACAAAACAATAAGAGCTACTCACCTTTCCTCTGAGGAGTGAGCCTCAACAAAATACGAATGGCTGGGTGAAACTGGGGATAGTTATCTAGTCCCTGTCTGTGTCTGTGTGGAATCCTGGGTAGTTACACTGGTTGTCATGGTATTCCTACCTTGCGGACACAATCAAGCACAAAGGGTTTGCCGTGGTCGTCCCTGTAGGCCCCCACCCCCAGGTTCATCTTCTTCGGGCTGGTGTCCCTCTTGAAGGCCTCCGACACCCCCAGGATGGGGTCAGGGGGGCCCATCTGCACTCCACCCCACCATGAACTGCAACAGAGTGGAGAGGGAGAAACAAACAGAAGCAGCTTAATTCATCATTGTGCAGACTTGTGTTCATATTTGTTTCAGTGGACAAGTTTATTTTTCTAATCACTCAGTGTAGGCTTATATTTCTCCAAGAAACTAGACTTAAAATAAAAGACTAAAACTCAGCGGTAAACAGTACTATACTCTGCTCAAGAAACGGTTGCTCTCACCTAACCAGAGGAGAGTAGCACCACCCACCCACAGTAGACTAACACTCTGCACTATGACCTGGTGAATGCCTGGTCCCTGCACAGCGAAAAGCCACACACACACACTACAAAATCACCACTACACACAGCTGAAGTCTGTTGAGGTGAAGGGCCCGGGTTGGATGGCATTAGGGGGAGTCACTAAAAGGGAGGAGATGTACTGCACTAAATACATGAACATCTCTCTCCACACAACCGTTGAACCTGAATCTCAGTGAGCTGCAGAGTATCACTGCTCAAGCCACTACACTACCAGAATGACAGCTCTAAAGGGCAGGGGGAGTGGTTGAAACAAAGGCAATGATTGGTTCTTTGAAATTCAGACCACATTCATTCATCATATCTTTGGATCTGGTCATTACAGCCTGGTCTTCCTTTCACACTGACCCCACCAAGCTGATTATTGTGGGAGCAAAACTCATGACTATGATTACATTTCCAATATTAGCAGCATCTAGGCTTTCCACTTTGAAGAGCTGAGACAGAATGGCTATATAAGGAATGGAACATATAGGACCAGGGCCCCGCTACCAATATAACCTATACAGCTGTCAGATGTGGGCGTTAACAAGCAAGAACTGAGGTAAAAAGATAATAATGGAGAAAGGTCAAGGGAAGCTATTTTCATATTGAGGGAGGGGACTCTATACGTTATGCTAAGACAGAATCCTATAAAAGCAGGACTCTAATATGAGAATTTAGTCTCTTTCCATGGAGGGGCTCGGCTCTGTTACGTTTGTGATAGGGTCCTTCCATGGAAGGGCTCAGCTTTGCTACTTTGTATTAAAGTCTATATTGAATTCACAAGTTCTTATAAGAGTGTCATATTTCTGAGACAATTTTCCACGACATTATCCATCCAATACTTTACACTTCCCTTTCCACAGCCACACACACGAAGATCGGGCACTGCAAACATATGCTCTCACACACAAAACAATTCTCTCCCCCTGTATGGAATGTGTCTTATGAGGAGGAAAGAACAGAAAATTATCAGGGGCCCAGGTCAGGAACTAATAGAATTACACACACACACATACTGCTTCCACATGACCTTGCCCCTGACCTCTTCCACATGACCTCTGAAAGAGGGGCAAGTAGGGCCTCTAATCTGACATATTCCTCTCACTGCTGTAGTGGAGGCTATAGGCCTGCTGAGGCTGAACTAGAGATACATTTTTTCCATGCAATGTTCTAAATGTAAGTTCACAGCAAGACTCCCAACATTTCTATTGGAGCCTTCTGTAATATTGAACTCTAAAACCGTGTTGTGTCTGATGTTACTCACCAGTGCGTACTGGTACAGTAGTATGTTTTTATATGTCAAATGTAGTGGTGAGCCACTATGACTTGAGCAGTGATACTCTGCAGCTCACTGAGATTCAGGTTCAACGGTTGTGTTCAAACACCCTGGAACTCACAGCAATACTTTGAGCCGAATGCTTCTCAAAGGGCAGCAACGCCAAGACCGCAACATGAGACAAGAATGATGACATGACACCCACCTCAAGTTTTAGGGAACACACTGAACAGTCACCTGTCAACGAGCCTGTTTACATAGCATTATAGAACGTCCTTATAGAACACCCATTGTCCAATAACAAAAAGATCTCAGGTGACTAAAATTGAACACTCAGCCACTCAGAAACATTGGGACTCCACATTAAAATCAGATCCTCAATCAGTAAAACTGAATACAAATATGAATACTTATCTGATTCTGACAAATCTGTTAGAGTGAGAAGAACCTGGGTATATTATCAGCCTACCCACTGGTGCATACTGCTACTATTATCAGCAGTATGTGCGTACTACATACACACAGAACCTTTGAACATTTTAACTTGTGAGATGTCGAGCAAACAAATATGCTTGGTAAACACTTCATAGGCCAGGGAGTACACTGACTGAGTTCTATTTATGCCACGATGACAGCATCAATGAGGGGCCATCCAATGTTGAGTCACAGACTTGAATTTAGCCTGCTAATGGACTAAAATGCACTTGAATACAGACCGAAATTATTTTTGAATGAGAATAAGGTAACTCGGCGCACGGTCTTCTAACAAAACCCGACAGTGACGCAGAGTGTATTTGCTGATGCTTTTCGAACACAGCCTGTTTTCCAGAGATGTGAAGCGGTATCTTATAAGTGAGAAACAAAGTTTGCCCTCCAAGAGGAAAGCGAAAAGACACCAGTTACTGTCGTCACATCTCAATAGAAACCGGGACATCCCTTGGCCAATCAGCGACCAGGGGCCTGCACACGATAACCAATGATCACGCTAGAATTAGGGAGCTACGGTATGCAAGGGAGATCAAACCGAGAAAATATGTCGAACCGCAAAGGATAAATGCCACTGCGACACTAAAATAATAAAAAATAATTGAATAATTTAACTTTCACGGGAAGAACTGAATGATCACTATGATATGATGACAACATACAAATAGTCTATCACTGAAATCTGAATAATATTTTTACAGAGCCACCAAATAACAGTATCAGTATCCATAGTTGGAAAGTAACCTTGCCAAGTTCGACTGTCAGTGAACTGGTTGAGCCTTGAAGTCTAGAAAGTATGACTTGACTAAACCCAAAGATATGAACGGGAAATGTCATTCACGACAGGCGGCGGATTAATGAATGCGAGTTTCAGTCAGTTAGTTAACCAAATCAAATGTAATTTAAATATTAGGTAGATAGCTAAACTACGGCGAGAGACGTAAGTGCATGACCGCTTCGGACCCCCATTCATAAACTTGAAGTTAGGCCACTTGGGTCATTGCTGCACGGCTAGCTAGCTTACTAAGTGCTGCTAGCTATTCATTCAATGGCAAACTACCAAAGTAGCTACGTGTCAAACATGACAGTACAGAGATTGCATGTCTGGTATTACCTGTTACGTGTAGACAAAACTCCCAGAGATGGGGAGAAAGTCCCAATACCGGAGATCACCTTGCAGGACTTCAACAGAGACATGGTTGAGTCGAGGCGCAGAATGACAGAAAAAGCAGAGTGAGCATATGAATCGGTCATGCACGCAAGCTTCTTTCTTCTTCGATGAGGTTTAACGGCGGTTGGCGTCCGATAAATGTTGCATTACCGCCACCTACTAGACCGGAGTGAAACTCCTTTATACTTTGTTAAAAAAATAAAATATTAAAATTATTCAACAAATACCTTACCATCTAACACTACACTCACAAAAAGTATTAATAAATACCATACTCCACTATTTAAATATATTTAGTGCTACTTCAGGCCAACAGCCTGAAAGGATGGGACACCACTGTAATATTCATATGTGTAAACATACTGAATTATAATTGGATGCATTTTACCGCCGTATCATACTGTGCTATGATTGGTTAAGACAACCCAGATGGTTAGGTCATGGTCAGTTGATCATGGTTGGAGATACGTGAACATATAGCTAGCTAATAAAGAGCTATGTTAAGAAATATCCTGTAGTACTGCATTTTATTATTTTGTACAAAGCGTGCAAAACAAGACATGGTGTCAGAGTAAAAGGTCTTACAAGATGGATTTTTCTGGAGTTCCTTCACCTCGAATGGACTGGGAGTCTACAAACTTACCCGATGCATGGCGTAAGTACAAACAGCATGTGGAGCTAATGTTCACGGTCCTCTGAAGGAAAGAGGAGAAGAGGAAAAGTGTAGCTACTTGTTCCTCTGGATCGGTGAAAAAGGGAGAGATATTTACAACACATGGACACTTACCGAGGCTGAATCAAAGGTACTGAAAACATACTACGATCGTTTTGAAGCATATGTTGTGCCGAAGACCAATACGATTTTCCCTAGGTACAAATTCCATGAGAAAGTACAAGGAGCTAGCGAGCAGTTTGTGACAGAGCTGCGTCTGCTTGTGAAAGACTGTGATTATGCAAACAAGGATGAGATGGTCAGGGACCGTATTGTATTTGGAATACAGCATGTTTAGACATGGACCTCATCAAGCTAGTTTTATCAGTGACAGCACCAGTAGAGACAGAAAATGTACTGGAGGAGTTTGCTGATGTTTTTACAGGAATAGGATTATTCCCAGGAGAATGTACCATTCACCTTGACCCAGACGCAACCCATGTGGTCTACCCACCGAGAAAGATTCCCCTTGCTCTGCGTGCCCGTCTGAAGAAAGAGTTGGAGAGCATGGAGCAATCTGACATAGTCACCAAGGTTACAGAACCGACTGACTGGGTAAATGCGTTAGTGGTGGTGGAGAAACCATGCACAGGCAAGCTCTGAGTATATCTCAACCCAAGAGACTTGAACATGGCTATCAAACGCCTCCATTCTCCTTTACCGACGCTAGATGGCATCACACACAAGCTAGCGGGAGCACACTACTTCAGTGTCATGGACGCTAGATCAGGCTACTGGGCTATCAACACAGAAGAGTCATCTAAGCTCACAACATTCAACACACTGTTTGGACGCTACAGGTTCCGTTGCCTGCCTTTTGGGATTATCTCAGCCCAAGACAAGTTTCAGCGAAAGATCGACGAAGTGTACGAAGGCCTCGACGGAGTTGGGGCAATTGTGGACGACATTCTTGTCAGTGGTCGAACCAAAGAGGAGCACGACCAAAACCTCCACGCGATGCTGCAAAGGTCCCGCGAGAGAGGAGTCTGGCTCAACCCCGAGAAGAGCACAGTCGGCGCTACAGAGGTCAGCTACTTCGGACATCTTCTCACAGCGACTGGAATCAAGCCAGATCCACAGAAGATCTCAGCCATAAAAGAAATGGAGCCACCAAAGAACAGTGCAGAGCTGGAAACAGTGCTTGGCATGGTCAACTACTTAGCCAAGTTCGCACCCAGCCTCTCATATGCTAATGCACCCCTGCGTCAACTGCTAAAGCAGTCCAGTGAGTTTCTCTGGGACAAGCAACACGACATTGCTTTCCAGAATGTGAAAGACTTGATCACGAGAGAACCAGGACCAATCCTTGCCTACTACGACCCCGACAAAGAGTTCAGACTCCAAGTGGATGCGTCGAAGTATGGACTAGGTGCAGTGCTACTGCAAGAAGGAAAGCCCATCGGCTACGCTTCCAAATCTCTCACAGACTGTGAAATCAACTACGCTCAAATTGAAAGGAGCTCTACGCCATTCTGTTCGGATGTAAACGTTTCCATCAGTAAGTATATGGACGACAAGTCATTGTGGAATCCGACCACAAGCCCCTTGAGTCAATCATGAGTAAACCACTAGCCGCAGCCCTGCCAAGGCTACCGAGAATGATTCTTCAACTACAAAAATACGACTTCACAATCACACGCTCTCCAGGAAGTTTCTTACCTATAAGGACAGCAGCCTCAGTGAAGGCATGGACATGCAAGTGCACACTGTGTACAGCAACTTACCAGTTAGTGACACAAAACTGAAGGAGATCCAAGCAAAAACAGAAAAGGACTCACAACTCGCACAGCTGAGGAAAGTCATACAGGATGGATGGCCTGAGGAGAGGAGAAAATGCCCTCAGAGCGTCTCAGAATTCTGGAACCATCGTGATGAACTATCACAGATCAATGGAATAATTTTCAAAGGAGAGAAAATCATTATTCCTACCAGTCTCAGAGAAGAGATTTTGACAAAGATCCATGCTGGACACATGGGCATGGAAAAGTGCAAACAGAGAGCACGGGACATTTTATTTTGGCCCGGAATGTGCAAACAAATAGAGGACATTGTTGGTAAATGCGCCATATGTCTTGAACGATGCCCCTCAAACACCAAAGAGCCAATGTTACCTCACTGTATCCCAGACCGACCCTGGCAGGTCGTGGCAACCGATCTGTTCACCTGGAATAACGAGGACTACATCGTAACAGTGGACTACTACAGCAGATACTTCAAACTCGACAAGCTTCACAGCACCACATCTGCAGCTGTGATATACAAGCTGAAAGCAGCCTTTTCCAGGCATGGCATTGTAGAGACTTTACTATCTGACAATGGGCCCTGTTACAAATCAAATGAGTTTGAATCCTTCACAAAAGCATGGGAGTTTACACATGTCACCACAAGCCCACATTACCCTCAAAGTAATGGCCTTGCTGAAAAATCAGTGCAGATTGCTAAATCACTCATGGACAAAGCAAAATCAGGAAAGAGAAACCCCTATCTTAGTCTCCTTGAATACCGCAACACTCCAGTTGACAACTTCAAATCACCAGCCCAGCTGTTGATGAGCCGCAGACTTCGCTCACTCCTTCCCAGCACCAACCAGCAGCTACAACCTGAGGTCGTCAGCTACAAGGAAATGCATGAAAAACGTGCACAGAGACAACAACAACAAAAGCGATACTACGACAGGTCAGCTAGACCATTGCCACCACTGATCGACGGAGAGTCAGTTAGAATCCAGGAGCATGGCCTCTGGAAGCCAGCAGTCGTCATCCAGCCAGCTGACACTGAACGTTCATATCACGTTCGCACCGCAGAAGGAGCGGTGTACCAACAAACCATCTCCCTTTTTTCCTCTATTTCTAACCGACTCAAGCTCACCCTCTTCCTCCCTCTCTCTCTTAGACCTCCTCTGGCTCTTTTTCCCCCTCCATTCCTCCTGCGTATTCCAGGTATAACTCCTTATGATAAAACACTTCTCCTGACATGCATCTTGTTATTGCCTTGTCAAGTGACGCAATTTAACCGGCTGTCACAATCTCCATACAATCAGCACAAACTCCTCAGGATGTAGCGCTCAACAGTGCATCCCACTTGGGGGGGGGGGGGGGGGCGCTCAGGTCTTCTTCTTCTATGGTATGTTGGCGAACCATTCCAGCGTTGTCTTGGCTGTGTGCTTAGGGTCGTTGTCGTGTTGGAAGGTGAACCTTAGCCCCAGTCTGAGGTCCTGAGTGCTCTAGAGTAGGTTTTCATCAAGGATCTCTACTTTGCTTCGTTCATCTTTCCCTTTATCCTGACTAGTCTCTAAGTCCCTGCCACTGTAAAACATCTCCGCAGCATGATGCTGCCACCACCATGCTTCACTGTAGGGATGGTGCCAGGTTTCCTCCAGACGTGACACTTGACATTCAGGCCAAAGAGTTCCATCTTGGTTTCATCAGACCAGATCATCATGTTTCTCATGGTCTGAGAGTCCTTTAGGTGCCTTTCGGCAATCTCTAAGCAGGGAGTCATGTGTCTTTTACTGAGGAGTGGCTTCCGTCTGGCCACTCTGCCATAAAGGCCTAATTGGTGGAGTGCTGCAGAGATGGTTGTCCTTCTGGAAGGTTCTCCCATCTTCACAGAGGAACTCTGGAGCTCTGGCTCTGACCATCGAGTTCTTGGTCACCTCTCTGACCAAGGCCCTTCTACCCCGATTGCTCAGTTTGGCCGGGCGGAAGAGTCTTGGTGGTTCCGAACTTCTTCCATTTAAGAATGATGGAGGACATTGTGTTCTTGGGGACCTTCAATGCTGTAGACATTTTTTGGTACCCTTCCCCAGATCTGTGCCTCAACACAATCCTGTCTCTGAGCTCTACGGACAATTTCTTCAACCTCATGGCTTGGTTTTTGCTCTGACATGCACTGTCAACTGTGGAACCTTATATAGATAGGTGGAAGCCTTTCCAAATCATGTCCAATCAATTGAATTTACCACAGGGGGACTCCAATCAAGTTGTAGAAACATCTCAAGGATGATCAATGGAAAAAGGATGCACCCGAGCTCAATTTCGAGTCTCATAGCAAAGGGTCAGAATACTTATGTAAAAAACGTTTTTCTGTTTTTTATTTGTAATACATTTGAAAACATTTCTAAAAACCTGTTTTCAATTGTCATTGTGTGTAGATTGATGAGGAAAAAACTTATTTAATCTATTTTAGAATAAGGCTGTAACGTAACAAAATGTGGAAAAAGGGAAGGGGTCTGAATACTTTCCGAATGCGCTGTATATGCTTCAGTAAGGTTGGCTTCTTAGCATTCATAGCAATGTTATCAACTGTACTGCAGAAATGGAACATAAATCACAGAAAATAGATGTTGTGATGGCAGCTGCAGAGAAGTACTTGGGGGTATGAGATTTCACTTCACAAGAGCTACAGCGTGTGTTGGGTGGCCCGTTGGCCTGGGATAGGATCGGATAGGGATAGGATCAGAGAGGGTTAAAGTAGTGGAATAAGGTGATGGGTTTTAATGGGTATAGGGTTAGTTGGTAGGATAATTAAAATATATGCATATTTCGATTTTTCTCCTGCTTCCCCTTTCCCACTTTGTATCAAAAAGTGTAATGTATCTATATTGTAGTTCAGTTTGGGGCAGTAATGGAACATATTGGATGCAAACCACCGTTAAACCTCACCGAAGAAAAATTCACAAAAGAAAAGTATTCCCATTACGTGAAGGCAAAAACAACATGAATCCACAAAAACTGCAAACATAATTATCAACAGAAATGTTCCCACACCTTCAGTCATTTGCAGGCTCTGGGGCCTGAGAGGCTGGGACCGCTCCAGACAGTAGGCAAACTCCATGTAGCTCTTCAGATGTGAAATCTTTTCATACCAGATATCGTTCAGCTGCAGAAACAATAATGTAGATCTTTTGTGACCTATTTTCAACTTGAGAAGTGCTGTTTATCACCATTGTTTTAAAAGAGACTAAATCCACCTTCTTCACATGAATCATTTCTGGATCCTGTTGATTTCAGGCTGCAGTGTAGGCCTACAGGTATTCACTACCATGGGAAAGCGTTCATGTCAAATGAGATCTCTTGCTTTGAGTGTGTGCAGTAATGCACTTCTTCCCTTAGCTGGGGCTCAGTCACCTGGGGCCCAGAGAGGGAAGAGGTCAGGCTTGTCTTTCACATGTCCCTGGTGCTTTGCAGAATTTCAGAAGGGGAAGAGGACAGGAGGGAACATTGTCTTCATATGTGAATGTGTCTACTTATTCTTAAACCATGTGAAGGGATGGCATGATTAATGGGGAACCAATTACTTGTCTTCACAATGTCTATGCGCCAGTCACTCCCTCCTTTGGCATTGGGGGATGTGTGTGGTAGTGTCTGGAACCATTGTATGTCATCTCTGATGTTGCACTTATCCTGGGGTAGTGTATGACCTAGAGGCTCACTCCCCTCAGTGAGCTTGTCCAGGAGTGTGGTCAAGAAGGGGTTTTACTTAAGATGGGAGTATCTGGAGTTGCCAATTGATTTATGCCATTGGATGAGTTGGTGTTTTTGTGCAATGAAGTACCAGGAACGAGATTGGAACCTCATCTTAGGGATCAAACTGAACAATAATTTATAGCGAATGCTATCTGGCTACGGGATACTCCTTTCTCATTTAAAAAGTCTCACCTTGTGACCCATTCAAAACATCTGTGGTTTGTTATGTCGACTAGTGGGTGGATCTTGGCTATAAAAGACCTTTGTACTTTTGTCTCGCCGCTTTCAACGAATCATCAGAGACGGTGATTCGTCGACCAGCCATCGCTATTGCAAAGCTCTCACTATTAAAGATTTAGTTTAAGTATAACTCTGACTTGTGTGATAAGTTGTCTTTCCTCATTTGATAGTAAATAAATGAACCACCACAGTACAAACTGACCTTTTCTGCATTTCTTTTCTGCATGTTCTGATTCTACTTTCCCCAACGACCATCTGAGGAACCTCCACAGATAGAACTTAGAAGTCCATGAAACATCCTTCTTCTGGCATATGACAACAGCTTCCACTGGCTAGTGTGTGTGTGTCTGTGTCTGTGTGTGTTTGTCGGTGTGTGTGTGTGTGTGTGTGTGTGTGTGTGTGTGTGTGTGTGTGTGTGTGTGTGTGTGTGTGTGTGTGTGTGTGTGTGTGTGTGTGTGTGTGTGTGTGTGTGTGTGTGTGTGTGTGTGTGTGCATGTGTGTACATGCATGTGGTCATGTGTACGTCCATGATTAATATTTATGCACAATTGTACTGTCCTGTTTACATTACATATGTCTCGGCTCAGACATGATACGTATGTGTCAGGGACTCCAGACAATCACAGATTATAAAGGGAAAACCAGCCACGTCGCCGACGCCTTGCTCCCAGACAAGCTAAACACTTTCTTCGCCCGCTTTGAGGAAGACTCAAGGACTGTGAGCTCTAGTTTTCCATGCCCGACGTGAGTAAGACATTAAAGCGTGTTAAACTTCGTAAGGCTGCCGGCCCAGATGGCATCCCTATCCACGTCCTCAGAGCATGTGCAGACCAGCTGGCTGGAGTATATGCAATCTCTCCCTATCCCAGTCTATTGTCCCCGCTTGCTTCAAGATGTCCACCATTGTTTCCGTGCCCAAGAAAGCGAAGGTAACTGAACTAAATGACTATTGCCCCATAGCACTCACTTCTGTCATCATGAAGTGCTTTGAGAGGCTAGTTTAGGATCACATCACCTCCACTTTACACGATACCCTAGAGCCACTACAATTTGCATACTGCCCCAACAGATCCACGGATGACACAATCGCAATCGCACTACACACTGCCCTATCCCATCAGGACAAGAGGAATACCTATGTAAGAATGCTGGTCAATGACTACAGCTCAGCCTTCAACACCATAGTGACCTCCAAGCTCATCACTAAGCTTGAGTCCCTGGGTCTGAACCCCGCCCTGTGTGGCTGGGTCCTGAACTTCCTGACGGGCCGACCCCAGGTGGTGAAGGTGGGCAATAACACCTCCACTGATTCTCAACACAGGGGCCCCACAAGGGTGCGTGCTCAGCCCCCTCCTGTACTCCCTGTTCCCCCAGGAGGCTGAAGAAATTCGGATTGCCCCCTAAGACACTCTTCAACAGATGCACCATTGAGAGCATCCTGTTGGGATGTATCACCACCTGGTACGGCAACTGCACCGTCCACAACCCCAGGGCTCCCCAGAGGGTGGTGTGGTCAGCCCAATGCATCACCAGGGGCACACTGCCTGCCCTCCAGGACATCTGAAGCACCCGGTGTCACAGGAAGGCCAAGAAGGTTATCAAGGACCTCAGCCACCCGAGCAACGGCCTGTTCAGCCTGTTACCATCTAGAAGGCGGGGACAATACAGGTGCATCAAAGCTGCGACCGAAAGACAGAAAAACAGCTTCTATATCCAGACCATCAGACTGTTAAATAGTAACCATTAGCCGGCCTCCGCCCAGTACCCTGCCTTGAACTTTAGTCACTGTTACTAGCCGGCTACCACCCGGTACTCAACCCTGCACCTTACAGACTGCTGCCTTGTGTACATAGTCATGGAACACTGGTCACTTTAATAATGTTTACATATTGTTTTAAACACTTCCTATGTACAGTACATACTGTATTCTAGTTAAGCCTCATCCTATATAACTACTGCTGTACACAGCTTTTCTATTGAAATACTTCCCATAATGTACAGTTGAAGTCGGAAGTTTACATACACCTTAGCCAAATACATTTAAACTCAGTTTTTCACAATTCCTGACATTTAATCCTAGTAAACATTCCTTATCTGAAGTCAGTTAGGCTCACCACTTTATTTTAAGAATGTCAAATGTCAAAATAATAAGAATGTTTATTTCAGCTTTTCTTTCTTTCATCACATTCCCAGTGGGTCAGAAGTTTACATACACTCAATTAATATTTGGTAGCATTGCCTTTAAATTGTTTAACTTGGGTCAAATGTTTCAGGGAACCTTCCACAAGCTTCCCACAATAAGTTGGGTGAATTTTGGCCCATTCCTCCTGACAGAGCTGGTGTAACTGAGTCAGGTTTGTAGGCCTCCTTGCTCGCACACACTTTTTCAGTTCTGCCAACACATTTTCTATAGGATTGAGGTCAGGGCTTTGTGATGGCCACTCCAATACCTTTACTTTGTTGTCCTTAAGCCATTTTGCCACAAATTTGAAAGAACCACCACATGCGATGACATCACCTGGTTTCAATGATGTTTCTAGAGACAATATCTATTTCATCATCACTCAATACCTAGGTTTACCTCCACTGTATTCACATCCTACCATACCTTTGTCTGTACATTATACCTTGAAGCTATTTTATCGCCCCCAGAAACCTGCTCCTTTTACTCTCTGTTCCGGACGTCCTACACGACCAATTCTCATAGCTTTTAGCCGTACCCTTATCCTACTACTCCTCTGTTCCTCTGGTGATGTAGAGGTGAATCCAGGCCCTGCAGTGCCTAGCTCCCCTCCTATTCCCCAGGCGCTCTCTTTTGATGACTTCTGTAACCGTAATAGCCTTGGTTTCATGCATGTTAACATTAGAAGCCTCCTCCCTAAGTTTGTTTTATTCACTGCTTTAGCACACTCTGCCAACCCGGATGTCCTAGCCGTGTCTGAATCCTGGCTTAGGAAGAACATCAAAAACTCTGAAATCTCCATCCCTAACTACAACATTTTCAGACAAGATAGAACGGCCAAAGGGGGTGGTGTTGCAATCTACTGCAGAGATAGCCTGCAGAGTTCTGTTCCACTATCCAGGTCTGTACCCAAACAATTTGAACTTCTACTTTTAAAAATCCACCTCTCTAAAAACAAGTCTCTCACCGTTGCCGCCTGCTATAGACCACCCTCTGCCCCCAGCTGTGCTCTGGACACCATATGTGAACTGATTGCCCCCCATCTATCTTCAGAGCTTGTGCTGCTAGGTGACCTAAACTGGGACATGCTTAACACCCCAGCCATCCTACAATCTAAGCTTGATGCCCTCAATCTCACACATATTATCAATTAACCTACCAGGTACCACCCCAAAGCCATAAACACGGGCACCCTCATAGATATCATCCTAACCAACTTGCCCTCTAAATACACCTCTGCTGTTTTCAACCAAGATCTCAGCGATCACTGCCTCATTGCCTGTATCCGTAATGGGTCAGCGGTCAAACGACCTGCACTCATCACTGTCAAACGCTCCCTGAAACACTTCAGTGAGCAGGCCTTTCTAATCAACCTGGCCCGGGTATCCTGGAAGGATATTGACCTCATCCCGTCAGTACAGGATGCCTGGTTATTTTTTTTAAATGCCCTCCCCACTATCTTAAATAAGCCTGCCCCATTCAAGAAATGTAGAATCAGGAACAGATATAGCCCTTGGTTCTCTCCAGACCTGACTGCCCTTAACCAACACAAAAACATCCTATGGCGTTCTGCATTAGCATTGAACAGCCCCCGTGATATGCAACTTTTCAGGGAAGTTAGAAACCAAAATACACAGGCAGTTAGAAAAGCCAAGGCTAGCTATTTCAAGCAAAAATGTGCTTCCTGCAACACAAACTCAAAAAAGTTCTGGGACACTGTAAAGTCCATGGAAAATAAGAACACCTCCTCCCAGCTGCCCACTGCACTGAGGATAGGAAACTCTGTCACCACCGATAAATCCACTATAATTGAGAATTTCAATAAGCATTTTTCTACGGCTGGCCATGCTTTCCACCTGGCTACCCCTACCCCGGTACAACAGCACTGTACCCCCCACAGCAACTTGCCCAAGCCTTCCCTATTTCTCCTTCTCCCAAATCCAGTCAGCTGATGTTCTGAAAGAGCTGCAAAATCTGGACCCCTACAAATTAGCCGGGCTAGACAATCTGGACCCTTTCTTTCTAAAATTATCTGCTGAAATTGTTGCAACCTCTATTACTTACCTGTTCAACATCTCTTTCGTGTTGTCTGAGATTCCCAAAGATTGGAAAGCAGCTGCGGTCATCCCCCTCTTCAAAGGGGGGGGGGGGGGGGGCACTCTTGACCCAAACTGCTACAGACCTATATCTATCCTACCCTGCCTTTCTAAGGTCTTCGAAAGCCAAGTCAACAAACAGATTACCGACCATTTCGAATCCCACCGCACCTTCTCCGCTATGCAATCTGGTTTCAGAGCTGGTCATGGGTGCACGTCAGCCACGCTCAAGGTCCTAAACAATATCTTAACCTCCATCGATAAGAAACAATACTGTGCAGCCGTATTCATTGACCTGGCCAAGGCTTTTGACTCTGTCAATCACCACATCCTCATCAGCAGACTCGATAGCCTTGGTTTCTCAAATGATTGCCTCGCCTGGTTCACCAACTACTTCTCTGATAGAGTTCAGTGTGTCAAATCGGAGGGCCTGTTGTCTGGGCCTCTGGCAGTCTCTATGGGGGTGCCACAGAGTTCAATTCTTGGGCCGACTCTCTTCTCTGTATACATCAATGATGTTGCTCTTGCTGCTGGTGAGTCTCTGATCCACCTCTACGCAGAAGACACCATTCTGTATACTTCTGGCCCTTCTTTGGACACTGTGTTAACAACCCTCCAGACGAGCTTCAATACCTAACAACTCTCCTTCCGTGGCCTCCAACTGCTCTTAAATACAAGTAAAACTAAACGCATGCTCTTCAACCGATCGCTGCCTGCACCTGCCCGTCCGTCCAGCATCACTACTCTGGACGGTTCTGACTTAGAATATGTGGACAACTACAAATACCTAGGTGTCTGGTTAGACTGTAAACTCTCAAGCCTCCCGGGTGGCGCAGTGGTCTAGGGCACTGCATCGCAGTGCTAACTGCGCCACCAGAGTCTCTGGGTTCGCGCCCAGGCTCTGTCGCAGCCGGCCGCGACCGGGAGGTCCGTGGGGCGACGCACAATTGGGCTAGCGTCGTCCGGGTTAGGGAGGGTTTGGTCGGTAGGGATATCCTTGTCTCATCGCGCTCCAGCGACTCCTGTGGCGGGCCGGGCGCAGTGCGCGCTAACCAAGGGGACCAGATGCATGGTGTTTCCTCCGACACATTGGTGCGGCTGGCTTCCGGGTTGGAGGCGCGCTATGTTAAAGAAGCAGTGCGGCTTGGTTGGGTTGTGCTTCGGAGGACGCTTGGCTTTCGACCTTCGTCTCTCCCGAGCCCGTACGGGAGTTGTAGCGATGAGACAAGATAGTAATTACTAGCGATTGGATACCACGAAAATTGCTCTAGACCACTGCGCCACCCGGGAGGCTTAGACTTATTTTTCTACTGTATTATTGACTGTATGTTTGTTTTACTCCATGTGTAACTCTGTGTTGTTGTATGTGTCGAACTGCTTTGCTTTATCTTGGCCAGGTCGCAATTGTAAATGAGAACTTGTTCTCAACTTGCCTACCTGGTTAAATAAAGGTGAAATAAAAAATACAAAATGTAAAAATGCTTGGGGTCATTGTCCATGTGGAAGACACATTTGCGACCAAGCTTTAACTTCCTGACTGATGTCTTGAGATGTTGCTTCAATATATCCACATAATTTTCCTCCCTCATGATGCCATTTATTTTGTGAAGTGCACCAGTTCCTCCTGCAGCAAAGCACCCCCACAACATGATGCTGCCCCCCCCCGTGTTCTTCGACTTGCAAGCCTCCCCCTTTTTCCTCCAAACATAATGATGGTCATTATGGCCAAACAGTTCTATTTTTGTTTCATCAGACCAGAGGACATTTCTCCAAGAAGTACGATCTTTGTCCCCATTGGTAGTTGCAAACCGTAGTCTGGCTTTTTAATGGCGGTTTTGGAGCAGTGGCTTCTTCCATACTGAGCGGCCTTTCAGGTTATGTCGATATAGGACTTGTTTTACTGAAGATATAGATACTTTTGTACCTGTTTCCTCCAGTATCTTCACAAGGTCCTATGCTGTTGTTCTGGGATTGATTTGCACTTTTCACACCAAAGTACATTAATCTCGAGGAGACAGAACGCGTCTCCTTCCTGAGCTGTATGACGGCTGCGTGGTCCCATGGTGTTTATACTTGCGTACTATTGTTTGTACAGATGAACGTGGTACCTTCAGACTTTTGGAAATTGCTCCCAAGGATGAACCAGACTTGTTCTGACAGATTTTTTTTCTGAGGTCTTGGCTAATTTATTTTGATTTTCCCATGATGTCAAGCAAAGAGACACTGCGTTTGAAGGTAGGCCTTGAAATACATCCGCAGGTACACCTCCAATTGACTCAAATTATGTCAATTAGCCTATCAGAAGCTTCTAAAGCCATGACATAATTTTCTTGAATTTTCCAAGCTGTTTAAAGGCACTGTCAATTTAGTGTATGTAAACGTCTGACTCACTGGAATTGTGATACAGTGAATTATAAGTGAAATAATCTGTCTGTAAACAATTGTTGGAAAAAGTACTTGTGTCATGCACAAAGTCGATGTCCTAACTTGCCAAAACTATAGTTTGTTAACAAGAAATTTGCGGAGTCGTTAAAAAACGAGTTTTGATGACTCCAACCTAAGTGTATGTAAACTTCCGACTTCAACTGTATACTGTATACACACCATCATATACATATATTTATATTCTGGCATTGCTCGTTCTAATTCATTTTAAATGTTTTGATTTGCGTGTATTGTTTTGTATTGTTAGGTATTACTGTGCTGTTGGAGCTAGGAACATAAGCATTTCGCTACACCCCCAATAACATCTGCTAAATATGTTTAGACAACCAATACAATTTGATTTGATTTAAGCAAAATTTTGCATACTGTTTTTATGCATGAAACATCAAAGACTTAGAAGCAGTGGTGGAAAGTACCCAATTGTCATACTTGAGTAAAAGTAAAGATACCTTAATAGAAAATGAAAAAAAAAAAAAGTTAGTCACCCAGTAAAAATCTACTTGAGTAAAAGTCTAAAAGTATTTGGTTGAAAATATACTTAAGCATCAAAAGTAAAAGTATAAATAATTTCAAATTCCTTATATTAAGCAAACCAGACGGCACCATTGTCTTGTGTTTTTTAAATTTCCAACACTCAGGCATCATTTACAAACTAAGCACGTGTGTTTAATGAGTCCGACCAGATCAGAGGCAGTAGGAATGACCAGGGATGTTCTGTTGATAAGTGCGGGAATTGGACCATTTTCCAGTCCTGCTAAGCATTTGAAATGTAAAGAGTACTTTTGGGTGTCAGGGAAAATGTATTGAGTAAAAAGTACATTATTTTCTTTAGGAATGTAGTAAAGTAAAAGTCGTCAAAAATATAAATAGTGAAGTAAAGTACAGATACCCCCAAAAAAGGACTTAAGTAGTATTTTAAAGTATTTGTACTTAAGTACTTCACACCACTGCTTAGAAGTATGTTGTGGCTGGGTGTATTTGCTCTGGGATGAAAAACACAGTAGTTACAGGAATGGAGGTCTACTGTAGCAGTTCGTCAGGGGAGAAGCTGATGACAGGACAGGATGGAGAGAGAAAGAAGGAAGAAGAATTGAAGAGGGAGGGACAGAGTGACAGAGAAAGAGGAGGAGGAAATGAGAGGAAGAGAGGAAGAAAGAATAAATGAAGAGACGGAGGAGGAGTGACAGAGACAGAGAGAGGGGATAGAAGAGAGAGAAGCAGGAGAAAATGATGAGAGAGAAGTGTTACTGACTGTAATGCTGAATGACATTTGAAAGCCTCCCCTGATTAGGGGTTTCCTTGAGCACCATGTCAGACAGGCTTTCATAAAACCCACAGTGTGTGTGTGTGTGTGTGTGTGTGTGTGTGTGTGTGTGTGTGTGTGTGTGTGTGTGTGTGTGTGTGTGTGTGTGTGTGTGTGTGTGTGTGTGTGTGTGTGTGTGTGTGTGTGTGTGTGTGTGTGTGTGTGTACGTGTGCAAAGCCAATTGCTTGCAGGGAATGCAGCTGTCAAAAAGGGGAAAGGTAATTATAGGGAATGATAACAGATCATGTTTTTCCCCCACCCGACACACACACACCGACACACAGACAAACAGTTCCCGATTGTTCCTCCACACTCAGAGGTGAAGGGTTTCCCATGGAGAGATTCAGGCCAGTTTAATTACACTGTAATACGTTGCTGTGGAAATACGTTACCGCGAAAAGAAGAACTTCTGACATTGTAATTAACGATCAAAGGACAGCCATATGTAAGCACACAAACACAGAAGTGGTCCAGGGAGAGTGGGACACTCTTTTGCAGGAAGTCTTTGTGTGACAAAGAGAGTTGATTGAGAGGCTGTGGCTACAGTATGTACATTTTTATGGGTGTGTTTCTGTCAGTGTATCCTTGCTAGTGGGGTATTTAAACACATACATGTATTTTCACAGAGGAAGCACAGCCAATGACAAGCATTTACGACTCCAAAGAATAATAGATAAGCAAAGCAACAAAAGAAGACAACATATTACTACTATTGGTACTGACAGTTGTGAAAAATCATGCATCCTTGTGTGTTGTGTGTGTGTGTGTGTGTGTGTGTGTGTGTGTGTGTGTGTGTGTGTGTGTGTGTGTGTGTGTGTGTGTGTGTGTGTGTGTGTGTGTGTGTGTGTGTGTGTGTGTGTGTGTGTGTGTGTGTGTGTGTGTGTGTGTGTGTGTGTGTGTTAGTATCTTTGACTCTCTTAGTCTCACTCATTTTCAGAAATGATGGAGATTAATTTCTCTGCTGAATAAATGGATTAGAGACAGAAACAATGGAGGGAAAATCCAACAAGTGTTTTTTCTTTTGCCACCATTTCAGAAATCAGGGATTAGTGGCACATTGGGACTGTGCTGAGCAGGAGAGGCCTGTGTTCCAAAACCCATCAGGGATTTGACAGCATCTGTTCCCCTCTCTGCTCCGGCCATGTCCATGACTCACTGAGAAAATTCCTAAAAAGCTTTACAACTGTTTGCCTTATCCAGCCACCGCAGAGCTGTCCAACAACACTTAGTGGTGTGTGTGTGTGCGTGTGCGTGCATGCGTGACTGTGCCTGTATATGTACTGGACCAAAAAGACAGCAGACTTTATAAGCCCAAACTCATTTCTAAAAAGACCAAACTTTTCTACTTCGTGTGCCGATAACTCTTAAATGTGTTTGTACACCGAGGCTGCAACCTTGCCTCATCCTCTGACTCAGCTGAAGCTGTTTTGGTGTGTTTGAGACAGAGGAGCATCTGACGTTTTCTGTTATTAACATCTGTTTGTTTGTTCCTAATATTGTTTCTAGCTGCATGCACCTCTCCGCGTGTGTGTGTGTGTGTGTGTGTGTGTGTGTGTGTGTGTGTGTGTGTGTGTGTGTGTGTGTGCACCTATCCCTTTTGTTTAAAGCAATAGCAATTCTACTCAGGGGAGAATAGCTAAATATGGACCCCAATCTTAGCAGCTTGTCTTTCCCCCATCTCTCGCTTCCATCTCTTCCCTTTTTCATTCTGAGTGAGGAACCAAGGTGGGGGAGGGAATCAGAGCAGACTCTATTTCTCCTGTACTGTTGTCAGCAGTTGGCTGCTTGGGGATCAAAGTAGTGTGTGTGTGTGTGTGTACATGCGTAAGTGCGTGGTTTGGTGTTTTTTTGTGCTTTAAGAAAACTAGAGCGAGTTTAATTAAAGATGCAAGTGCGGATGATTAATTGATAGAAGTCAAACTATTTCATTTGGTACTAAACCAGGGGTGTCCAGACCTCTCCATACAGTGAAAAATGTGGACGGCTCCAAAAGCTTGTACATAAAATTAGATGTATTACCCAAGAAACTGAAGGTTTTCACAAAAAATATATATATATATTTTTTGCAACAATGTAATGATTACTGTGTTGTGTGGTGTTGTTCTTTTAAACCTTTAAAGACCAAAAACAAGCCTGGTGCATATTTGTCATTCTCTTTCAGGACTCTGGACATTTCCATATATATACTGTATATATTACACAGGGAAATGTGTCCACCAACTGGAGTGCCCTAAATTGCTCTGTCTGCAAATTCGGGATGTGCATGTAAGTAGTGAGGCTCAAAGGCTCAGATGGATCTCCTGAGGTAAAAAAACATCAGGAGTTTTTCTTGTAGTGATACAGTAAGTAAAGAATTTCAATTCCTTTGTGATGTCAAAGGTTTGTTAGGCTGTTATGGTAGGACTAGTCTACTAGCAGGTGTTGGAGAATGGCTGTTTAACTCCACTCATATCCCTCCCCTCGGTCACTCATCTCCTCCAGCCTTGACCCACTCAGTGTTTGTAGTGTGCCATAGAGACACATAAGTACCTCTGAAAGTTCTCATCTATGAAAAATGGAGTGTGCTGCAGACTCCCTCCATCAAGCTGGCTTTCAACGGGAGATTAGCACAGCGAGAGTGGAGTGCTCAGGGAGATAACGCGCCTGCTCCCAACATCTGTATTGGAACTTCTATCTTCATAGGAAACACATTATGCTGGCAAAGAAAAATAGCTCTCCCTTGCCTGGCCAAGATTAAGTCTTCATAGAAACAGATTTAACTAGGCATTTATAGAGATGTATAGGCTGATATAGAAGTATAGCAGACTGAGATCCCATGGTTTGGATAGAGACAGTTTGGCCTTGTGGTTGGGAGTAAGGCAGAGACATAAGTGATCATCAGCTATATTTATTGATGCTCTCAATAATTTCTCCACTAAAACAGTACGAGCCTAAACCCAATTCAAAAACAAGGCAACAGACTGAAACGAATAGTGAGGGAGGGGGCATTGAGATTGGAGGTAAATAGAAAAAGGGAGAGAAAGAGAGATTTACAGGCAAACTGTAAAAAAAACAAAGAGTAGGCTTAGGGAGTACAGTATAAAGGACATTCACGCAAAATGTATATGCATTCAAATAAATAGTCCTTCTATTATTTCCATATGTATTGGTTAACTCACTATAGAATTGCATGTAAAAAAAAAAGAACAAAAAAGCTGCAGACGCTGATGACATCATCAGGTCGCGCCACGCTGCGATAAGGGGGGAGGTGAGGTGGGGCATAGTAAGGGACAGGTAGTTAAACAGAGTGGGGCAGTTAGGCTGAGGGTCTTGCTTATACCTTCAAGTGGACATTCACTTTCACTCTACAGATGTTGGAGCGGAGGAGGGGGGCATACATGCACCTAGTAATGCCAGGATGGGGGCAGTGGGGGGTTGTCAGGGGTCAGAGGTGAAAGATCACAGTGTGGAGTCGCGGCAGAGGACGATCTCCAGCTCGGTGCGGTAGAGCTTCCCCGCGTCGGACAGAGCCATGATGCTCTTCTTATAGCCCACCAGACCAGTCGAGTCCAACTCCTACAGCAAACAGGGAGAGAAACAGACGTGAGTGCTAGTGCCTCAACCAATGATATCATTAACTATGGTGTCTACCCTGTAAACAATAATGAGCCATTAGGACGTCCCCAGGACTTCACAAAATGGTCGCCTGAAGTCGTCAGGACGTTGTCTCATGGTCGCTTGGAGGTTTTGTCTAGTCCCAGGGACGTCCCAAGGACTTTAAAAAAAAACTTTCTTGGGATTTTGGGTCATGGTCCCCTAGAGGTTTTTGCCTAGTTCCCGGTCGCAAAGAAACATTTCCTACCCCCCCCCCCCAAAAAAAAAAAATCTGCCCAGGGCACACGCACACCCTAGTTTCATTACACATCACCTCTTGTTACTGTTGTCAAGCCTATCAAGGCCCTGATTGCTAAACCACTGATCCAGTCACAGCTGTTTGTATTTTGGCAATGCAAGGGATTCACTTATTTCATGACACAACGTCCCAAGAATGTCCTAAAAACGTCCTCGGGGACATCCCCGGGACAAACTGGGAACTAGACAAAACCTCCAGGGGGCCATGACACAACGTCCCAAGAACATGCTAAAAACGTCCTAGGGGACATCCCGGGGACAAACCGGGAACTAGAACGTTCAGGTGACCTTCAGGGGACCAAGAACATCCTAAAAACATCCCCAAGTCAAGCCGGGAACTATAAAACGGTCCCACAGAGAATGTTCCCTTGGGACCATCATTCGATGTCCTAAGGACTAGTAAAATGAAAGTCCTGAGAACGTACTAAAATGGTCCTGACATGGTCCTCAGTGACATCCTGGGAACTAGAACATTCTCAGAACGTCAGTGGGATAACGTTGTGCCTAAACCTTTAAGGGACCTAATGGGAAAGTCGCCAAATATCCTCAGGACGTCCCCTGTTTGCTGGGTATGGCCCTAACAGTCAATGCAACACCACATCCTGATCCAACAAAAACTCAGAAGACCATAACCTGTAGAAGACCACAATGTTCTGCCAATCATTCTGATCTTGTAAACACTCCAGGTGCAGTATGACATAATCAACCAATCAACTAATCAAAAGATGAGTTAGTAAATAAGTGAAGTCTCTTGTTCTTTACCATTTTGTTCTTGTCATGTAGGTCCTTCAGCAGTGCGTCCAGCTCCTGCTCATCGATGTAACCGTTTCCATCCTAGTGAAACAGTGAAAAACAGTGAAACAGCAGAAAGGGGCCAGGCATCTCATATCATATTCTCATTAAAAGAACAATCAAACACTCAGATATCCTCCCACTCAGAGTATACACAGGCAAGATCAATCATTCACAGACCAACTGCCAATTCAGTCATTACAAAGGCATTAGTATGAGACTCCTGTACTGTACACCTGTCTTTCCTACTGTACTATTTTTTATTTGTGGAAGGTTCAGTGGCATGTATTCATGGATGCCAAGGGAAGCCAGGCTTCCCCAAAAAGTTGACCAAGAAAAAAATACATATTTCGTCGCTCTGTGTTTCATACATTTCCTTCAATTCACAAGAGGCTGAAATGAATATATCTCACCGGAGAAAGCATCCAAGCGAACCAAACAGCTCCCCTCTGTCTCAGTGTGTGTAGAGTATTTATCTGATGCTCTCTGGTCAGAAAGAGTATGACATTGTGGCCGCCCATAGCATTGAATTCAAGGGAAGCCAGCGAGCATTTGGCCTCCCTTGATAAAAATACATAAAATAATTGTCAATCAGCTTTGAGCTAAACTGAGTGAGCTCAGCTGTGAATGGTGCTAGCTCACCATAAAAAAAAGTGTCAAGGGAAGCCAGTTTGGATTTGGCTTCAGACCAATCACATCACAAGCCAAAGCCAAATGTCATTAATGACAGAAAAAAACTTGAATTGTTGCATCTCGTTGTATTCAGCCCTTTCCTAAATTAGGGATTTGGACTTGTGGTTTTAATTAATTCTCCGTACTGGCCAATGATTATAATGGTGATTCTGATCCAACCATTAATTCATACATTGTTGTGCCCCTGACCTGAGAGGATGGAAGTTCAACATGTAGCTAAATGTACACTCTTAGAAAAAAGGGTTCCAGAAGGGTTCTTCGGCTGTCCCCACAAGAGGACCCTAATAGGTTCTACCTGGAACCAAAAATGTTTTTTCAAAGGGTTCTCCTATGGGGATAGCTGAAGAACCCTTTTAGGTTCTAGATAGCATATTTCTTTCAAAGAGTGTAGTATGCTAATGTTAACTAGCTGGCCTGGTGTATCGTTGTCTATGAAAGGAAGCTAGCGAGCAAGTGTTTTAGCAAGATAGCCTAGGACAACAAAAACTAAAAGTGTGTACTTCATGTTTAGGCAACATGAAAGAGAGGAGGATGGCATTGGCATTTCTCTACAAGTAGGTTGAGCCAACATGTTTTTTCTACTTGCACACACACACACACACACACACACACACACACACACACACACACACACACACACACACACACACACACACACACACACACACACATACACACACACACACACATAAATCAGTAACATTGACAGCCAGCTCCTGTTTTCTTTGTAACTTGCAATAACTCTCTGTGGTTCTAAATCAATAGTTGTTTAGTAGTCCAAAATTGTCAGAAACATTACCTTGCTTGACCATGCTGTAGGTCATGTAACTGTTACATTCAATATGTTCTGTGGACAGATGTTGCTCTCCGGTTTTGTAATGAAACAAATGTGTGGTTGAATGTATTCTGCCACTGTGTCTTCTTATTGTCTCGGCATTGGGCCTATATATCACGGTGTCAAGGCATATGAACTAACAGGTTATAGAGCAAACAACACAGTTATCACAACACATAGGTTGTAATATGTGCTTTTTTTTCTGGATTGGCGTCCCCCTTCATTTAACCCACGCACCGCTACTGGGAAGGTTACCAAGGTAACACTAACAAAATAAATGATACAGACGCAGGTGTGTCTGGAGTATTTACCTGTGCAAGTGACCATTTGCATGGAGCTTGTAGCTTGAGTGACAGGGATACAAACAATCTCTCCACCCACACACCCTCCCAGCAAATATGTCTACTGTGCTCTTTTACCTTGTCATAGAAGGTGAATATTGTGTTGAACTGCTCTGCTGAAAGCTTGCATCCCTGGAGAGATGGGAAAGACAGTGAAGGTGAAAATTAGAATATGTATTGTACATGATATACGTACACTGAGTTTACCAAACATTAGGAACACCTTCCTAATATTGAGTTGTAGCACCCTGGGAATGCCTGCGTCTGTTCCTCACAAACTGGAGTCTAACTGGTTTCAGTTAGCCAGGTGCAGTCTAGCCAGGTGCAGTCTAGCCTGGTGCAGTCTAGCCAGGTGCAGTCTAGCCAGGTGCAGTCTAGCCAGGTGCAGTCTAGCCTGGTGCAGTCTAGCCAGGTGCAGTCTAGCCTGGTGCAGTCTAGCCAGGTGCAGTCTAGCCAGGTGCAGTCTAGCCAGGTGCAGTCTAGCCTGGTGCAGTCTAGCCAGGTGCAGTCTAGCCTGGTGCAGTCTAGCCTGGTGCAGTCTAGCCTGGTGCAGTCTAGCCTGGTGCAGTCTAGCCAGGTGCAGACTCAGTAAACGTCTCCTGTGATAAACAGTTTAATCCTCTTAAAGTGAATGCAATGAAGCTGAATTGTACCATAGATCTGCCGACCTTTACCTTAGGGTTATAGTCAAGACTGCTTTAATTCACATAGTAACCGACTCTTTCACAAATGAATACATTGCCCCAATTCCTAAAGGATTTTGTGTGTGGGGTGGGGTGGGGTAGGGTAGGGTGGGGTGGGGTGGCGTGTGTGGGTCAGGTCTCACCTCGAACTTGAGCAAGAAATTTTCCTGAACCGGCAGCAGCCTTAAATGAGATAAAAGAAAATCGTTCACATTCAGATTCTTTACTTCAAAATGGATTCAAGTATAACACAGAGAGTCTCTCAGTGAACAAGACTCACATACACTCACCTGGCCATTTCAGACAGGCCCAGTTTCCCATCACCGTTCAAATCAAACATCTTCAGCTGGAGAGTGAAATGCAACAGTGAGTGGCGTAACATTACTACACGGTGGTAAACCTGTGTGTTTGTGTACACATGTACAGTATGTGTGTCACACTCACGATTGTCTGTGTGTACTCGTTGAGTTTCTTGTCATCGTAGTGTCTGTTGGCCTTCTTCAGAAGATCTGACAGGAAACCCTGAGGAAGACAGATCCTCGTTACCCCACTGGTAACTGGCGCAGTGACCCAAAATTAAAGTTTAAGGATGAGTGCTCAGGGGTCCTCTTCTGATAACAAGCACAAGTCCTTGGAAACTGACTACTGAAGGTTATGAATGTTTAAAACTTTGACACATTTGTTTACCTTCAGTTCATTGGCTTCGATGTATCCACTGCGATCAGTGTCATACCTTCGCCATGCCTGTAGACAGAGCATTTTTAACATTTCATTACAACACAGTACACATGCATTTAAACACAGAGATTAAGAACTCTAAAGCCTTAAAACCCTCTTTACTTTAATAACAAGTGGAAAAGTCATGATGCTATAATCGGTAGAGAGAATGTAGACAGACGGAGATAGAAGAGGATGAGAGTGAGACAGAAAAATATATAATTTGTGTTTTAATCTACCAGCTGTCCCGTGTCTAGAGCGAATCCTTATCAAAGATGGATGCCCAAACTACATCAACCCCCCCCCCCCCCCCCACACACCCCCCACTCTTCTGCAGTAAGCCTGCAACCCATCCATAATGTATGGCAGTCTGAGAATAGCTTCGGTGTTCCCCTCCCCCCTCCACTTTTAACACGGGGTAGCCAGCACACTGGACCACTTCAAAACTCCTTCCTTCTGTCTATCCTCTCTTCTCCTTACTTTGTGTGTCTCCACCAACAGAGAATAGTTAAAAGGAGCCCCCCTCTCTCTCTCTCTTTCTCTCTCTAGTTATTTCTAGATATAAAACACTTTAGACAAGAAGATGCCTGTTTCCCTGATATTTCTAAGCTCTCTTGGGATTGATTCTGTGTGTGTGGATGGATGTGTTTTTGTGTTGGTTTTTGTGTATGGGACGAAGTGATCAGACTTAGCGATACACCAAAAAGTTATCTGTATCGGAGAACAATGATAGCAGGAGCCATCTTTAGTGATTGATATACTGTACAGTGCAATGGGCTTACACACAAACACACACAGACAGACAGACACAACTTACCGCCATGAATTCTGCACTGGATCCCACAAATGTTCTGAAACAAAGCAGGAAATTCTCCTCTGTGGGCAGAATCTGAGCTAACTGGAGAGAAAGAGGGAGAGAGAGAGAAAATATAGAGAGAGAGGATTATTACACTTGGCTACTAACTCAATATTAAAGCGGATTTCAACAACAACACTGTGTACAAAACAAAGAACATCTATGCAGATCTGAGGTAAACATAAAAAGTAAGCAGACATTTCAACAGAGGAGTTTGAATGTGCTTGTGTACAGTATGGTCTTACTTCTGACATCTCGATTCTTCCGTCTGCATTCTTGTCAAATTTCATCATGAATTCCTTCATTTTCTCTCTAAAGGCAGCATGTGTGGGATCCTTGAATAGACAAACACACACACACAAACAAACAGAATAAATCAAAAACTGATAAAACATAGACTTCCTACCTAACGACTCTCTATGATGATGAGTTGTTATAGCATATTATATCAAATTGTCTAGTCGATTAGCCTATCCAGAAGCCTGAATACACCATGGATGATGACAATCAAGTAAAGTGGACCATTTTCTCATTTAAATACAATGTTTAAGGTTGCCTCGACTAGGATGGAGTCAGTCACTCACTTTAAGGCAGGAAGGAAGGAAGGGTGCATTTTCAAAGTATTCAAACCCACTCACCACGCCTGTTCCTCTCCGCGCAGTCTCTAGCTGCCGGAAGAAGTTCTCCAGCTCCTTTCCCTCGATGTAGCCATTTCCTGTAGAACATACCCAAGGGTTAAAGGTCATTCCTGGGATCAGTGAGATGGGGATTTCATTGACTTTTGAACCTGTGAAAAACATAATAGTTAAATGGCACTTTCTCAATTAATCTTTCCTTGATTCCTCGCATCCTCTCTCCTCACCTCCTTCGCAAATCCTATTGGAGAAAAAAGTAAGGGGAGGGACCTTGGACCTTCTTCTCCAATACAGCTGATGTGAATTGAGATAGAACCCTGGTATGTAGTGTGTGTTTCATTACTGTAAAAAAAACAGGGTTCAATATGGAGGCATTTTTTAAGCCCTTTGCTCAACAAGTAGCTCAATGAAGGTCCAGAACAACGAGTCCACAAGGAGTCCAGAGATTCAAGTGTTGTATAGCACCACCATGACTGTTTGCATACTTTAACCTGTTGAGGCTGGGGGCGCTGTTGTCACTATTTATGCTAATCGTGTAATTTTTGAAACGGCTTCCCACAAAATTCTTGATTGTACAATATGCATATTATTATTATTATTGGATAGAAAACAGTCTATAGTTTCTATAGGAGTTGAAATTTTGTCTCTAAGTGGAACAGAACCCATTCTACAGCAATTTCCCTGACATGGAGTCAGATTTCAGAAATGTTGGCCCCTGATCTGGAGTCAGTTAAAAGGCCACTGTTATTGCTATGAGTATACGGACACTGCTTACGTCTTCCCCTGGATGCCTTTACGTGATGACGATTTGAATGGGGTCGATTGCGCGTTCACAGGCACTATAAATTAAAAAACCCTGTAGCTAGCAACTCTTTTCTTGGTGCGTCATGCGCGTGGAGGACACCGACCCGCACCTGTTCCAAGCATTAGTGTTGGGAGTAATCTTTCTCCGGTCATGTTAAGACTCGTTATAGGAGTTAAAAACATCATAAGGTAGTTAATTTAAAGCGTTTTATAGCAATTTATATCCGTTTAGTGCGATTTTGGGACATTTATTTCTGAAACGCTGTGAATCGCTGGGCACGTTTCCAGTTCATCCCGAACGCAGTTGGCATTTCCACATGGCAAGAGGACAGCTTTCCACCAAAAGACGATTAGACCCAAGAAAGGATCCTTTGCCCAAGATACTGATGGAAGAACAGCTCAAAGTAGGACATTTCTATTATGATAAATCGTGTTTCTGTCGAAAAATGTTAGTGGCTTAGGACGCCATGTTTTTTGACGTAGCTTCGCTTGGCGCAAACTGTATTGAAAAGTAAGGATAATTAAAAAAATGTAATTCCGCGATTGTATTAAGAATTAAATTGTCTATCAATCGCTGTCCACCCTATATTTTTTAGTCACGTTTATGAATATTTATGTATAAGAGTAGATCACTGTCTAATATGGCGCACCAACATTTTCTCACCAGCTGGACTACTTTTGTCATTGTGTAACCATGATTTTGGTGGCTAAATATGCACATTTTCGAACAAACTGTATATGTATGTTGTAATGTGATGTTACAGGGGTGTCATCTGAAGAATTCTGAGAAGGTTAGTGAAAAAAATAATATATTTTGACGATGTTTACGTTATCGCTCTCTTTGGCTAGAATCAATGCTGGGCTGCTATGTGCTATGTGCTATGCTAATATAACGATTTATTGTGTTTTCGCTGTAAGACACTTAGAAAATCTGAAGTATTGTCTGTATTCACAGGATCTGTGTCTTTCGATTAGTGTATGCTGTGTATTTTTACGAAATGTTTGATGATTAGTAGTTAGGTAAACACGTTGCTCATTGTAATTATTCTAGTCCATTTGTGACGGTGGGTGCAATTGTAAACTATGCCAGCTACCTGAAATGTGCACATTTTTCTAACAAAACCTATCCCATACCATAAATATGTTATCAGACTGTCATCTGATGAGTTTTTTTCTTGGTTAGGGGCTATAAATATCTTAGTTTAGCCGAATTGGTGATAGCTACTGGTGTTGGTGGACAAATAAAAGATGGTGGATTATGCTAATGTGTTTTTAGCTAATAGATTTACATCTTTACATATTGTGTCTTCCCTGTAAAACATTTAAAAAATCGGACATGTTGGCTGGATTCACAAGATCTGTGTCTTTCATTAGCTGTATTGGACTTTAATGTGTGAAAGTTAAATATTTTAAAAAAATATTTTTTTTGAATTTCGCGGCACTGGTTTTTCAGTGGGGGTGGGGAGGGAGTGCCGCTAGCGGCACCCTCATCCTAGACAGGCTAAACAATATGGAAACATGTTGACAAAAACACTCTCATTATCTAGCCTAATGCTACATTCACACGATATTGTCCATCTGGCCAACACGACTCCCACAGGAGTACAGTAGCATAACATTGAGTCACATATTTATATCCAACACACACACACACTGCTGAGCTCCCTGGTCCTTACTAGGATTAGTCTGATATCCCAGCAAAACCATCAGGCCCAGTATCTGATGGGGATGAGATAGAGGGAGGAGGAGAGAAAGGGAGGGTAGGTCGGAGGGAGGGATCTGAAAGGGCAGGGGCTTAATGTGACTTATTGTGTCATAGCACCATAGGAATAAAATGATAGCTGAATTCACAGGGGAAGAAAATTATGGAGAGGGGAAAGAGATTACTTGATAAGTGTCACGTTCGTCGTTTGGATGAAGAGAGGAGGACCAAGGCGCAGCGTGATAAGAATACATTCTTCTATTTATTTAACGAAACGAAGAACACTTAAACAAACTATGCAAAACAACAAACAAACGTGAAGCTATATATTAAACAAGTGCAGACACAGGCAACTTACATATAGACAATAACCCACGAAATACCCAATGGAATATGGCTGCCTAAATATGGTTCCCAATCAGAGACAACGATAAACAGCTGCCTCTAATTGAGAACCAATCTAGGCAACCATAGACATACAAACACCTAGACTAGTAAACACCCCATAAACATACCATAAACATACAAAACCCCTAGACAAGTCAAAACACATACATCCCCCATGTCACACCCTGACCTAACCAAAATAATAAAGAAAACAAAGATAACTAAGGTCAGGGCGTGACAATAAGTGTGTGTGTGTGTGTGTGTGTGTGTGTGTGTGTGTGTGTGTGTGTGTGTGTGTGTGTGTGTGTGTGTGTGTGTGTGTGTGTGTGTGTGTGTGTGTGTGTGTGTGTGTGTGTGCGTGTGTGCGTGTGTGCGTGCGCACACTGTAGGGGCAACCCACATGCTGTAGATATTTAAGGCTGATTGAAAATATAACAAGCTCCTAATTGTCTTGGCCGATCAGATCTCTAACGGTTTGTACTCTGTGAGTTCCCCCAGGTCTGTGTTCTGTGAGTTCCCCCATCGGGGAGATGAGAGAAACACTCAGAGGCCATCAAACACACACGGGAGAAACACACATCACACACACACCCTACAGGCAGATAGAAAAGGAGAGAGAATGGGAAGAGATAGCTAGGAGATGCAGCAATAGAGAGAGAGGGGGTAAAGAGAGGGCAGAAGAAAGGACCCGCTCTAACATTCTTGTAGTTTAGCTCAGTGTTGGGAGAAGGTAGGGGTTCTGCATTATTCACATGACCAAAGCACTGCCCGCATCTGGAGACTTTAGGCAGATCAGGGTGGCATTTACGAATGGGAAGTGTGGAAATTCTCTGGTAATGTTGCCACAGAATGCTATTTAAGAACAGGAATTGCCTGCAGCTCAGAAGGCATTAGCAACATATTCACAGTGGAATGGCTTTGTGCCTGGGTGATTGACAGTGGGGGGTCAGGTAGATGTTTATTGGGGCACTAGATATTCTGTAGCAACATTCACAAACATGACAGGCATGTGACTGGCTACGCATGGTGTACAGCAAGTTTGCTGACAACACGATAGTTGTAGGCCTGATAACCAACAATGACTAGTTCACCTATAGAGAGGCGATAAGTGAACTGGCATTGTGGTGACATCATGACAACAACCTTTCCCTCAATGTCAGCAAAACAAAGGAGTTGACTGTTGACTTCCGGAAGCAGAGGAGGGAACATTTGGCATGTTGCTCCAAATACTACCGCTGCTGAACCATCAAGAGCGTCCTGAACGGTTGATTCACGGCCTGGTATGGGAATTGCTCTGTCCACGACCGCAAAGCCCTCCAGCGCGTGGTGAAGACAGCCGAGTACATCACTGGGACCATGCTTCCACCCATCCAGGACGTCTACTTGAAACTGTGCATGAGGAAGGCACTCTGCATCATCATGGACCCCACACACCCCCGCTACGAGCTGTTCTCTCCCTTACCTTCAGGCAGACTGTTACGAAGCATGTGGTCTAATACCAACAGGCTCACTTTTTCTTTTTATTCTTATTTTTTTACTGTTTTTTATTGTTGTTGCATTGTCGAGAAGGAACCTGCAAGTAAGCATTTCGTTGGACGATGTATACAATACGTATCCCATACTACTAATAAAACTTTTAACTTTGTGTGTTGTATTTGATAGGTATATCACCATCTGTGCATCGGCTCGGCTGGTCTTTGAGATGTAAGCAAATCACTGCAGAAACACACAAATCACTGTCTCCTCTCTATATCAACATGTCATCACTTCACAGAAGCACAACTAAACATATTCCTGTACTGTGTGGGAGGGAAGTGGGTGAGTTGGCTGTTTAACTGCGTAAAGAAGTTTCACCAGAGACATGGATATTATGCTAGATATCGGCAGACCCCATCACAAATAATCCTAATTGCTCTTCCCAATGTGAGGATTTAGTGTGAATTATGCCCATGTCTTTACACAGGGCCGGACTTGGGCATAAGCGACATAGGCGGTTTGTCTACGTCCCCTGGCCGCTAGGGGGCCCCTGACCCAAAAAGGAACTCATTCTTACTGTTGAGAATTTGAACAGCAGAATACACAAAGCGCAATTTCGAAATGTGGTTGTGCATCAGCTGTTTTCCTCTTGTTATGTCAGTCACTGACAGCACTCAATTAGCCCACGAAGCTACACATTTTTAGATTGGTAAATTAGTCTACCCTGCTATCTAAATTTGTAGTAATAAATAAATTACCGAACGGGAACAAAGGGCATGTGTGCAAGGCCCCTGCCCTTTAGGGGGCCCCCACTGATTTTTGCCACTCTCTCACAAATAAAATTGCATGAAATTAGTTAGACATTTGCTATAGTTTCTTTTCGCCCTATGGCAAAATGTGTACAACTGTAACGGCAGTCCTCCTCCTCTTCATCTGAAGAGGAGGAGTATTGAGGGAACCAAGGCGCAGCGTAGTGAAATGACATAATTTTATTAACGAAAACACGAACTTGACTAAACTAACAAAAACAACAAACGGTGTAGACAGACCTAGACGACGAACTTACATAAAACAAGAAGAACGCACGAATAGGAAACATAGGCTACACAAATCGAACAAACCGTAAACAGTCCCGCATGGTGAACAGACACAGACACGGAAGACAATCACCCACAACGAACACTGTGACAACGCCTACCTAAATATGACTCTTAATTAGAGGAACGCCAAACACCTGCCTCTAATTAAGAGCCATACCAGGCAACCCAAAAACCAACATAGAAACAGAAAACATAGAATGCCCACCCAAACTCACGTTCTGACCAACTAACACATATAACAAACTAACAGAAATAGGTCAGGAACGTGACATAACCCCCCCCCATAAGGTGCGAACTCCGGGCGCACAAGCACAAAGTCTAGGGGAGGGTCTGGGTGGGCATCTGACCACGGTGGTGGCTCAGGCTCCGGGCGAGGTCCCCACCCCACCATAATCAATCCTAGCCTCCATCTCCCCCTAAAAATGTCCACTCTCATTTTACCCCCACAAAATCCCCTTAGTAACATCAATGACAGGGACAGCACCGGGACAGAGAGATAGATCAAGACAGAGGGATAGCACAAGACAGAGGGATAGATCAGAATAAAGAGGTAGATCAGGATAGAGAGGGAGATCAGGATAGAGGGGCAACTCCGGACTGAAAGGCAGCTCCGGACAGAGAGACAGCTCTGGACTGAGGGGCAGTTCTGGGTATATAGCCGTTTCTGGCTGAAGGGCAGCTCATGGCTGACTGACGAATCTGGACGCTCATGGCAGGCTGACGGCTCTCGACGCTCATGGCAGGCTGACGGCTCTCGACGCTCATGGCAGGCTAACGGCTCTCGACGTTAATGGCAGGCTGACGGCTCTCGACGCTCATGGCAGGCTGACGGCTCTCGACGCTCATGGCAGGCTGACGGCTCTCGACGCTCATGGCAGGCTGACGGCTCTCGACGCTCATGGCAGGCTGACGGCTCTCGACGCTCATGGCAGGCTGACGGCTCTCGACGCTCATGGCAGGCTGACGGCTCTCGACGCTCATGGCAGGCTGACGGCTCTCGACGCTCATGGCAGGCTGACGGCTCTCGACGCTCATGGCTCTGACGGCTCTGGCTGCTCATGGCTCGCTGGCGGCTCTGGCAGATCCTGTCTGGCTCGCGGCTCTGGCAGATCCTGTCTGGTTGGCGGCTCTGGCAGATCCTGTCTGGTTGGCGGCTCTGGCAGATCCTGTCTGGTTGGCGGCTCTGGCAGATCCTGTCTGGTTGGCGGCTCTGGCGGATCCTGTCTGGTTGGCGGCTCTGGCGGATCCTGTCTGGTTGGCGGCTCTGGCGGATCCTGTCTGGTTGGCGGCTCTGGCGGATCCTGTCTGGTTGGCGGCTCTGGCGGATCCTGTCTGGTTGGCGGCTCTGGCGGATCCTGTCTGGTTGGCGGCTCTAGCGGCTCCTGTCTGGCGGGCGGCTCTAGCGGCTCCTGTCTGGCGGGCGGCTCTAGCGGCTCCTGTCTGGCGGGCGGCTCTGTAGGCTCATGGCTGACGGGCGGCTTTGCAGGCTCATGGCAGACGGGCGGCTTTGCAGGCTCATTGCAGACGGATGGCTCAGACGGCGCTGGGGAGACGGATGGCTCAGATGGCGCTGGGGAGACGGATGGCTCAGATGGCACTAGGGAGACGGATGGCTCAGATGGCACTGGGGAGACGGATGGCTCTGGCCGGATAAGGCGCACTGTAGACCTGGTGCGTGGTGCCGGAACTGGAGGCACCGGCCTAAGGACACGCACCTTCATACTAGTGCGGGGAGCAGGGACAGGGCACACTGGACTCTCAAAGCCCACTCTATACCTGGTGCGTGGTACCGGCACTGGTGACACCGGGCTGAGGGCAAGCACATCAGGATTAGTAGGGGGAGAAGAAACAGTGTGTACAGGGCTCTGGAGACGCACAGGAGGCTTAGTGCGTGGTGCCGGAACTGGAGGCACCGAACTGGATACACGCACTACAGGGAGAGTGCATGGAGGAGGAACAGGGCTCTGGAAACGCACTGGTAGCCTAGTGCGTAGTGTAGGCACTGTAGGTACTAGGCTGGGGCGGGGAGGTGGCGCCGGAAATACCGGACCGTGCAGGCGTACTGGCTCTCTTGAGCATTGAGCCTGCCCAACCTTACCTGGTTGAATGCTCCCGGTCGCCAGACCAGTGCGGGGAGGTGCAATAACCCGCACCGGGCTATGAAGGCGAACCGGGGAAACCATGCATAAGGCAGGTGCCATGTATGCCGGCCCGAGGAGATGCACTGGAGACCAGACGCGTTGAGCCGGCCTCATGACACCTGGCTCAATGCCCAATCTAGCCCTACCAGTGCGGGGAGGTGGAATAACCCGCACTGGGCTATGCACTCCTACAGGAGACACCCTGCGCTCTACTGTGTAACAGGAGACACCCTGCGCTCTACTGTGTAACACGGTGCCTGCCCGTACTCCCGCTCTCCACGGTAAGCCTGGGAAGTGGGCGCAGGTCTCCTACCTGCCCTTGGCCCACTACCTCTTAGCCCCCCCCCCCAAGAAATTTTTGGGTGTTACTCACGGGCTTTTGGGCTTCTGTGCAAGACGTGTCCCCTCATAACTCCGGTTCCCTTCTCCGGTTGCCTCTGCTCTCCTCAGTGCCTCCAGCTGTTCCCATGGGAGGCGATCCCTACCAGCCAGGATCTCCTCCCATGTGTAGCAACCTTTCCCGTCCAATACATCGTCCCAAGTCCATTCCTCCTTCTTTTTCTGTCCCTTACTCCGTTTACTCCGCTGCTTGGTTCTGGATATTTGGTGGGTGATTCTGTAACGGCAGTCCTCCTCCTCTTCATCTGAAGAGGAGGAGTATTGAGGGAACCAAGGCGCAGCGTAGTGAAATGACATAATTTTATTAACGAAAACACGAACTTGACTAAACTAACAAAAACAACAAACGGTGTAGACAGACCTAGACGACGAACTAACATAAAACAAGAAGAACGCACGAATAGGAAACATAGGCTACACAAATCGAACAAACCGTAAACAGTCCCGCGTGGTGAACAGACACAGACACGGAAGACAATCACCCACAACGAACACTGTGACAACGCCTACCTAAATATGACTCTTAATTAGAGGAACGCCAAACACCTGCCTCTAATTAAGAGCCATACCAGGCAACCCAAAAACCAACATAGAAACAGAAAACATAGAATGCCCACCCAAACTCACGTTCTGACCAACTAACACATATAACAAACTAACAGAAATAGGTCAGGAACGTGACAACAACTGCAGAAAACTTGCTTTAAAACGGCAAAATGTTCTCTATGCCCTATGGCAAAATGTGTGGAATTACAGGAAATGAACTTTAAAAATTTATAAATATTTCCATGGTCAAGTGGGGAGCCACTAAAATATTTTACCAGCGAGGTGGTAGGCCCCTAACCAAATCTCGTATAGGGCTCCAAAAGGCTTGGACCTGTTCATACATTTTCCAGTTATGTTAGACATAGATCTTGTTTCCTTGCATGTAATAATCTTTGGTGTGAAGAGTGGAATAATGCATGCGCTTCCCAATTATCATAGGCCTATTCTCTAGTCCACACACAGACACATTCTGCACAAACCATAACACACACGCACACACCATACAAGGCCTGTCCTAAGAGTGAATCATCTGAAGTTTTAAATCTGAAACGTGTCATTGACAGTGGCCGAAAAATCAAATCTAGGATTCTTGAAAAGCATGCTCCACTACCCCAGCTCTAGTCCCACTTTATCATGTATGAGACTATGGACACAGATTGGTGCACGGATTCGACAGGACAGACCGACACAAACCTGCTTGGCCGCAATGTGTTTCTGTTAACCACCTCTGCTTCCCACAGATGGATCCCTGGCACGACATCCCTGAAAAGCCTTAAATGCATTCATGTATTCACAGCAAACAGTGAGACCTATTTTTACATTCCACAAACTATAATTTGTGGAATTAGAGTGTGTGTGTGTGTGTGTGTGTGTGTGTGTGTGTGTGTGTGTGTGTGTGTGTGTGTGTGTGTGTGTGTGTGTGTGTGTGTGTGTGTGTGTGTGTGTGTGTGTGTGTGTGTGTGTGTGTGTGTGTGTGTGTGTGTAATTGCACTCATTCCTCATCCCTGGCTCTACTACTTCTAGGTCCATTCCAGCCCAGTGCACAACAGGGATGCATATGGCTTAGTTGACCCGGTGGGCGGATTTAACCCTCGGCTGGGGCAGTGGAGTGTTTGAGCGGCTCGGAGAATCCCTGCGCTTGCTCAGGTGTGACTGTTTACACGCTCTAGGTGAGAGGCTGCAGAGCTCAGAGTGAGCGCTATGGGGCGGAAACATGTCAAGCCTGCACAATGTCACAGACTTTTTGACACATCTTTACACACTTCAACAGGCGCGTGTTTAGTAGAGCCCTCAGTAAGTCTAAACGGGCCTAGCCCAGCGTTTTGCTGCCAAGCAGAACGTCTCCCACGGCCCTAAGGGACCACCATGGGATGGGGGGAGAAGGATTCAACATGCTTTGCGCAGTGCAGAAATGAATGCATGGATGGATGGATTAAAGAAAGAAAACGCAGTGCTATACCATGCAATATATTTAAATCCAAAGACGTAAATGAGAGATACTGAGGGTCATGGGATTTAGCAACTCGTATAGCTGCTGTTATAATCACTGTTTATAACCTTTCATGATCACCTTTGAGTGGTGTGTGACGGAGACCAGCTCTAGCGCACAGTGACGCACACCATACCCGCGACTGGGCCATCGATCTGCAGTCAGTCACACCCCTAACCGCCCAGTATAAAGTGCGTGCAGTACCCCCCCCCCCCCCCCCCCCCCCCCCACCCCAATGACTTTAAAGGCTATATGGCTATTTCCTATTTTCATTCCGTCGCACTCATTTTCCCCATCACTACTTCTCCCTCGTCTCTCCTCTGCCCCCACTTCCACTTTACCATCCTCTCTGTCCTGCCTCCTCATCTTCTTCACACACTGCTCCCCCTTCTCCTAACCCCTTCCCCCCCTACTCTCTCTCCCGCTCCACTCCTTCCCATTCCCAGACCGGACACGGCAAGCTGCCTGTCAATACACCGCGCCTGGCAGAAGCCCCGGTGATGACATAGGCTACTGTAGATTCATTCATAGGAGACGCGCGGATCCGGTTGCCTCGTTGGGGTCGCTACAAGCCAGGCACATATATAATTCACAGCGATCAAACAGCCACTCCGTTTTGCACACACGTCACCACTCTATATAATAAATGATCTAGCAAGAACAACGCATGTTTACTCTCAAAGAATGTAGTGTTGTATTAGACTTTCGTGTTTTACGCACAGAAAATAGTGCCACAAATGTGTTCCAAAGCAGCGCTCTTCTGTTCCACAGCTTGGCGCGGTTTGATGCGTAATTGAGGAACTAAAATAAAATGATGAATAACAAATATGGTTATAGGGGATTATATGTAGCCTATATGAAATCTCATATAACGCTCGTGTGGGGAAAATGCACAAACTGAACTATTTGAAAATGCTTTTCTACTTTGCTACTTCAAAATATGTTTCCTTATCTGACAGTTCTGCAACAAATATCTACAAACCCCACAAATGCCCCTTTATACAACTTCAATATGCTAATTGTGCAATTAAAGTTAAAAAAGGAGTGTCAAGTTAAAAATCTTCCCGGAATTGCATGATCACGGAACAGGGTACAGGGCACAAGGAAACTCTGACTGACAATCACAGCCAAGATTCCCATGACGCTGTTTAAATAACAATCCATATGCTCCTCTGTACCGCAGTACATCACACGGGACTTCCTACCCTCATCTATCACATCTGCTCACTTTCTCTGTCCCACCAAGCACTAGCCTATCAATTTAACAACTATCCAACCATTCTGAATTTACAACCAGCTTACTCCTATGATATGCCCATAGTCCAGTCCTGCCCAATTTTAACCCCCTGGCCGTAGCAGTACTGACCGTCTGAGTCGAAATGTTTCCAGATGTCGAGAAACTGCGCCGCGGTGAGCTCTGCCAGGTGGAGATGAGGGGGCTGCTGTGCTTGACTCGCCATCATTCAGTCGCTGCTGCTTTTTCTTCTTCCCTAGTTAACTTGGTCCCAGTCTGATCCAGAGCCTCTCCAAACTGTCAGCGGCTCCCACACAACCCGGGCTTTTAAACCCCCCCGCGGCGCATGCACTTTTCACGCTGACAGAAGGGGGCGCAGCGGCTCTGAACCTGAATGTACTCTGAGCCAAGGAGTGTGAGAGCCTGCAGGAGCTGTACTGTTCTGTCACTCCCCTCAGAGGGATGAGAGATACTCAATGGCACTGTCCATGCAGGCTCTGTCCATGCAGAATAACACGGGCAGTTCTCTCTGTTGATTGGAATTATGGAAATATAATCATACAGAGAAAGGCCCTATATACTTGCACTCATGAGCCAAAAATTACATCAAAGCATTCCATCACATAGTCTGTCCCATCAAACAGGCCAACACAGTAGGAATCCAACTAAGTGTGTGTGTGTGTGTGTGTGTGTGTGTGTGTGTGTGTGTGTGTGTGTGTGTGTGTGTGTGTGTGTGTGTGTGTGTGTGTGTGTGTGTGTGTGTGTGTGCGTGCGAGTGTGTGAGTGAGTGAGTGAGTTACTGAGTGACTGAGTGAGTGACTGAGTGAGTGACTGAGTGAGTGACTGAGTGAGTGACTGAGTGAGTGACTGAGTGAGTGACTGAGTGAGTGAGTGAGTGAGTGAGTGAGTGAGTGAGTGTGTGTGTGTGTGTGTGTGTGTTTGTGCGCACATGCTCTGGTAACGAGTATTTATCTCTCTGCTCTACCAAATGCCTCACCATTGATCTTACTGTACTTATCAAGTATCACTTTGAAAAAAGACTGTACTATCCCCTCTCTCACCGTTCCTAATTTACTCCCATTTTATCCCCCCATCCATCAATGCATCCCTCTGTCACTGCCTCATCTCCCACGCAGTAAGCCCAGCTCTTCTATAGGATCTGTTTAGATTTAAGTTTCTCCTCAGACTCCTTGGCCATTCAACCTCATAGCTGGCACAAATCCTATCACCCACTAGGACGACTATATTGTACTGCCACTAAAGTATAATAAAGCGTCTATAGGCTCTGGTATGGGGGATATCCCCACTCCTCCTTTATCTATTTTCTTCTCACTTTTCTAACATTCTTTTTATTTGAGGCTCCAGCAGCTTTGATAAAGCCTGAAGGTGCGTGTGTGTGTGTGTGTGTGTGTGTGTGTGTGTGTGTGTGTGTGTGTGTGTGTGTGTGTGTGTGTGTGTGTGTGTGTGTGTGAGAGAGAGAGAGAGAGAGAGAGAGAGAGAGAGAGAGAGAGACAGAGAGAGAGAGAGAGACAGAGAGAGAGAGACAGAGAGAGAGACAGAGAGAGAGAGACAGAGAGAGAGAGAGAGAGAGAGAGAGAGAGAGAGAGAGAGAGAGAGAGAGAGAGAGAGAGAGAGAGAGACAGAGAGAGAGAGACAGAGAGAGAGAGACAGAGAGAGAGACAGAGAGAGAGTGTGTGCGGACCCCTGTTGTGAAATCTATACTGATGCATAATAATTACAGACAGTGTATATAGGAGTGTTTCCCTCTGCTCTGATCTCTCTGGGAGAGGAGAGAGAGAGGGGGGAGAGGAGCGATAGAGGAGAGAGGGGGAGAGGGAGCAATAGAGAGATTGGAAGAGAGAGTAGGGTGTAGTAGTTTGAGTAGATGGACCACTGATCAGCTCTCACGTGAATATGTCCATTAAATCCTCACGCAAGGTTTACCTGAACACAAAAATACCCCCACACACGCATGTATGCACGCACTAACACACATACAGTACAGTGACCCTCAGACCTAATCTCTTTAGTTAACCATCCGGTCATCAGAAAGGCCATTACATTTAATCTGCTGATAAGAAGGTGAGGGTATTATTTTAGCATGCCACTCTCACTGCACCCCCCCATGGATCATTTGAAAGTACATTTTCAATCAGGGTAACGTCCTTTAAAAAAACGTAATCTGCATATTTAGCATTTAAATGTAAATTAGAGTGAGGATGAAATGGTAATAAAGGATAATGTGCATATTTTAACACAATAGGGGACATGGGGGAGGTAGGGGGCATAAAGGAGGTGGGCAGGTGTATAACAGGCTTTTCAGACCATTTTAATTTCCTTTCTGAATTTTTTAAATGTATTTTTACTCCCTACCTGGGGTAGAGCTATGTGGGGTGCGAGTATGCGTGACATGTGTGTGTGTCCATTAGGCATGTGTGTGTTTAGGATGGGTGTTCAGGGAGTTCATTCTAAACCAAGAGGTCATTTTGCTTACAGTAGATCCTGCCCGTCATCCCCTCTATGCAACTGCAATCCTCTCCTTTTCTCCCTTCATCATTTCTCTCTAGTTCCTCACTATCCTTCTATCTCCATCCCTCTCTCCATTTGGTTATTGATCCATGTTATTGATGACAATACCTTTCTTGTCTTCTGTAGTATCACCAGAACATCTCCTGCTTGGATCAATGGGACTTACTCTAGCATCTTTCCATCTCCCCATTCCCACTCTTCCTCTCTTCCTTCTCTTTCGATGTAGCATGATCAGAGAAGCAATATTGGTTTAACTTACCAAACCATTTGATTAACAGATTTATGAACTTAAAAGCAGTTGAACATAGAGGTAGACACACATGATTGGAATGGTGCCTTTTATTTCACAAGAGTGTTTCAGAAGAGATGCAGGGTTATAAGCAAGGCAACAACAGCAAGTAAGCAGAAAGAAAATTATGTTCATAGAATAATAAAAACTTTTATATTAATAAATTAAAACTGTCAATACTGTCAGTACAATAACAGATAACAGTACTATAATATAATATATTCATTTATTTTTAGAAAGATAGTTACGACTGAAGAAAATAAGATATTACTTAAGAAAGAATAATCAGTTGTGGACAATAATAAGGTGGAGTTGAGTTCCAAGTCCTCTCAATCTCAGGCACATATTAATAACTCACAAATACTGATTTGGAAAACAGTGTGGGGGATCAGATACACTCGTATTGTAACGATCGTCGTAATCCTCCTCCTCGGACGAGGAGGAGAGGCGAGAAGGATCAGACCAATATGCGGAGTGGAAAGTGGTCATCTTTAATTACCGTAGACTGAACACTTAACATACAAAAACAACAAACTTGACAAAACCGAAAACAGTCCCGTGTGGTACTAATACTGACACGAGATACAACCACCCCCCGCAACCACGTGAATCACAGGCTGCTTAAGTATGATTCTCAATCAGGGACAATGATTGACAGCTGTCTCTGATTGAGAATCATACCCGGCCGAACACAAACAACCCAACAAGAAAATAACACCTCGACAACCCACCCCAACTCACGCCCTGACCAACTAAATAAACACAAGAAAAAGGAAAAACAGGTCAGGAACGTGACATAACCCCCCCCTTAAGGTGCGAACTCCGGGCGAACCAGCATAAAGTCTAGGGGAGGGTCTGGGTGGGCGTCTGTCCACGGTGGCGGCTCTGGCGCTGGTCGTGGTCCCCAACATAGTCAAACCCCGCTTCCTTGGCCTCCTCCCAATGACCACCCTCCATGTCAATCCCACTCTACCAAAGGGCAGCACCGGACTGAGGGGCAGCACCGGACTGAGGGGCAGCACCGGACTGAGGGGCGGATCCTGGCTGGCTGGCTCTGGCGGATCCTGGCTGGCTGGCGGATCCTGGCTGGCTGGCGGATCCTGGCTGGCTGGCGGATCCTGGCTGGCCGGCTCTGGCGGGTCCTGGCTGGACGGCTCTGGCGGGTCCTGGCTGGACGGCTCTGGCGGGTCCTGGCTGGACGGCTCTGGCTGGTCCTGGCTGGACGGCTCTGGCTGGTCATGTCATGAAGCCGGCCCAACGCATCTGGCCTCCAGTGCGTCTCCTCGGGCCGGCATACATGGCACCAGCCTTACGAATGGTGTCCCCGGTTCGCCAGCAAAGCCCAGTGCGGGCTATTCCACCTTGCCGCACTGGCAGGGCTACAGGGACCATTCAACCTGGTAAGGTTGGGCAGGCTCGGTGCTCAAGAGCGCGTGTCCTCCTTCACGGTCCGGTATACCCGGTGCCACCTCCACGTACCAGTCCACCGGTGACAGCCCCCCGCACCAGGCTGTCTCTCCGGGTTCTCTCTCCAGCTGCTCCCACCTGTCCAGTGCTGTCAGAGCCTTCCTCCTCTCCAGCGCAGCCAGTGCCTACACCACGCACCAGGTCTACAGTGCGTCCCAGCCGGCCAGAGTCTGCGGTCTGCCCAGCGGCGCCTGAACTGCCTGCCTGCCCAGCGCTGTTTGAGCTGCCTGCCTGCCCAGCGCTGTTTGAGCTGCCTGCCTGCCCAGCGCTGTTTGAACTGCCTGCCTTCCCAGCGCTGTCTGAACTGTCTGCCTGCCCAGCGCTGTCTGTCTGTACTGAGCCTTCAGAGCCGTCCAGCCAGGACCAGCCAGAGCCATCCAGCCAGGACCAGCCAGAGCCGTCCAGCCAGGACCAGCCAGAGGCGAGAAGGATCAGACCAATATGCGGAGTGGAAAGTGGTCATCTTTAATTAACGTAGACTGAACACTTAACATACAAAAACAACAAACGTGACAAAACCGAAAACAGTCTTGTGTGGTACTAATACTGACACGAGATACAACCACCCCCCGCAACCACATGAATCACAGGCTGCCTAAGTATGATTCTCAATCAGGGACAACGATTGACAGCTGTCTCTGATTGAGAATCATACCCGGCCGAACACAAACAACCCAACAAGAAAATAACACCTCGACAACCCACCCCAACTCACGCCCTGACCAACTAAATAAACACAAGAAAAAGGAAAAACAGGTCAGGAACGTGACACGTATCTCTCTGATTCAAGCTGTCCTTAATTTTTATTGTACTGACAGTATTGAATGGTTCTGACTTAGAATATGTGGACAACTACAAATACCTAGGTGTCTGGTTAGACTGTAAACTCTCCTTCCAGACTCACATTAAGCATCTCCAATCCAAAATTAAATCTAGAATCGGCTTCCTATTTCGCAACAAAGCCTCCTTCACTCATGCTGCCAAATATACCCTCGTAAAACTGACCATCCTGCCAATCCTCAACTTTGGCGATGTCATTTACAAAATAGCCTCCAAAACTCTACTCAACAAATTGGATGTAGTCTATCACAGTGCCATCCGTTTTGTCACCAAAGCCTCATATACCACCCACCACTGCGACCTGTACGCTCTCGTTGGCTGGCCCTCGCTTCATACTCGCCGCCAAACCCACTGGCTCCAGGTCATCTACAAGTCTTTGCTAGGTAAGCTCACAGATCACTGCACCTGTACATAGCCCATCTGTAAATAGCCCATCCAACTACCTCATCCCATCAAGCAGGGTTGGTCCTGGTCAGTCCCTGGATGGGAGACCAGATGCTGCTGGAAGTGGTGTTGGAGGGCCAGTAGGAGGCACTCTTTCCTCTGGTCTAAAAAATATCCCAATGCCCCAGGGCAGTGATTGGGGACACTGCCCTGTGTAGGGTGCCGTCTTTCGGATGGGACGTTAAACGGGTGTCCTGACTCTCTGAGGTCATTAAAGATCCCATGGCACTTATCGTAAGAGTAGGGGTGTTAACCCCGGTGTCCTGGCTAAATTCCCAATCTGGCCCTCAAACCATCATGGTCACCTAATAATCCCCAGTTTACAATTGGCTCATTCATCCCCCTCCTCTCCCCTGTAACTATTCCCCAGGTCGTTGCTGCAAATGAGAACGTGTTCTCAGTCAACTTACCTGGTAAAATAACGGTAAAATAAAATAAAAAATAAATAAAATCCCCATACTGTATTTATTTATTTATCTTGCTCCTTTGCACCCCAGTATCTCTACTTGCACATTTATCTTCTGCACACCTACCATTCCAGTGTTTAATTGCTATATTGTAATTACTTTGCCACCATGGCCTATTTATTGCCTTACCTCTCTTATCCTACCTCATTTGCACACACTGTATATAGACTGTCACGCCCTGCCCGCCTTTTCTTTATTATTTTGGTTAGGTCAGGGTGTGACGAGGGTGGTATGGGTGTTTTTGTCTTGTCTAGGGGGGTTTGTATACCTATGGGGTTTTGGTATTGTCTAGGTAAATGTAGGTCTATGGTGGCCTGAATTGGTTCCCAATCAGAGACAGCTGTTTATCGTTGTCTCTGATTGGGGATCCTATTTAGGTTGACATTTTCCATTTTGGTTTTGTGGGTTATTGTCTATGTGTAGTTGCATGTCAGCACTCGTGTTTATAGCGTCACGTTATTTTTGTTAGTTTGTTTAGTGTTCTTTGTTTAAATAAAGAAGAATGTATTCATCTCACGCTGCGCCTTGGTCTCCTAGTTATGACGAACGTGACATAGGCTTTTTCTACTGTATTATTGACTGTATGCTTGTTTATTCCATGTGTAACTGTGTTGTTGCATGTGTCGAACTGCTTTGCTTTATCTTGGCCAGGTCGCAGTTGTAAATGAGAACTTGTTCTCAACTAGCCTACCTGGTTCAATAAAGGTTCAATAAATAAAAAATTAATTGAACATCACTATCAGATAGTGTGTGTATCTATATTCGGGCCAAGAGGTTGATGATGAGTTTCTGCAGGTCCTGTGTGCGTCGCTGGGTGATTTCCAGCACCTCCTCATGGTTGGCGCGTTCCTGGCTGCCATACTCTGATACCACGCGGTTGGTGATGAGAGACAGACCAAACACACGCAGACCACCGTGACGAGCCACAATCACTTCTGGCACTGTACTCATACCTGAGTGAGAGGGAGCGAGAGACAGGGAGCAAGACAGAGTTAAAAGGGAGAGGTCAGAGGGAGACAGAGGGAGAGAGAGAAAGTGATATAGGAGGGTGTGGGTGTGTGAGGACAGGGGATAAAGAGGGGAAGGGAAAGATAGGGGGAGACCTAGAAAATGAGTAATGTCAAAGGATAACTTGTACATCTTCCTCCCTGTCAACCTGTTACCCTCTAACTGACACCACTCAGGGTTCAGACCAATTGAACTATGACCCCTGAAGCTGACCCCATTGGCATAGATATCCCACTGGGCACAGATATCAGTTCAACGTCTATTCCATGTTGGTTTCATTGAAATTACGTGGAAACAATGTTGATTCAGCCAGTGTGGGCCCAGTGGGATGTCAACTGATGTTGTGTGTTAGAGAGAAAGGAGCACCTGACATTTTCTGTTATTAACATTCGTTTGTTTGTTCGTAATTTTGTTTCTAGCTGCATGCACCTCTCCACGTGTGTGTGTGTCTACGTTTTATTGATGGTGTCTTTGGTTAGATAGTATTACAAATTCCAGTGACTGATATTAGCACCTCACAACCCTGAGCTTCACACTCCACTCCCCATCACCCACAACTGGAGCCGAAGAGTCTAGGGGGCCCCATAAACCTGCCTCTCAAACTCTCCCTGACCTGTGTGAGATGTGCCCTGGTTGGTTGCTAGGGAGGATAGTAGGGGGCCGGACATTTACCCATCCTCTTGATTATACAGGTCACACAATACTTGCAGTCTCCCTCAAGCAGGTCTCTGCCCATCAACAACTGGACTCAATAATATCTCTGGACTTGTGGGATGGTGTGCATGCCCAAAATCCACTACCATTCCACAACCTCTCCCACTTTTCATCCCCATGTACATCCCCATATGCATCAACATATTCATCTTCCTCAGTGTGTTTAAATAAAGTTCCTGTGTGTTTGTTCTTTGGCTACTTTATTCCCCTCTAACCGGGGGGCGGTGTTAGTGAGTCACAAACCAGTAAAATATGTAGAGCCGGGTCGCTCTCTTTCAGATAGAGTGCTCTTGGGGAGAGCCTTCTCCATTTCCTCAGTCAGAAGATAGTATACACATCAGAGGCTTGATGTGCTCCCTCAAGGTACAAGTTTCCCTTTAGCACAGATCTGAAAGCTGACCATAAATCAGTGTCTTGTACTCACCCACAGCGTCTGCCCCCAGGCTCAGCAGTATCTTGCTCTCTGCCACTGTCTCGAAGGCGGGGCCGCCCACATTGCAGTACACCCCCTGTTGGAGGAAAGAGGAACAGCCCTGCTCCTCCGCAACCTCTCGAGCCAAACGGCCCAGGTCTGCATCATACGCATCCGACATGCAGGGGAACCGAACACCAAACCTACACTCACGCACACACACACACACAGAACAGTAGACTTAACACACACACTGAACGCTCTCAAACATACACCCCAAAACCTCACATGCCAAATTGTACTTTTTTAAAGTCCACACATACCTTCAACAATCAAAGCACCTAATGATGGTAATAAGAGCTCATCACAGCTAAATGACTCATTACCGTCATAACTCCATTTAGGTTATCGGCATCTCATTTTAGCGATGACTGCTTAGAGGCACTTGAATTGCTAGTTCAGACTCAAACATGACAAATCTCAAATTACACTCTATTCTCAATACAGTAGAAAGTGCATAGGACAGAACCCCATAGAATAGGGTGTCATTTATGGTAATTTGGTCTCAGTGTTTTGGTGGCTCACTGATGATCAAAGGCCCCTGTTTGATTGTCTCATAGTTTAGGTGTCTCACCTGTCATCGTTGTGTCCCCTCAGAGGGTTGATGCCGGACAGGCCAGGCATATTGATGTGGTCTCTGATCAACATGATGTCACCAACATTGAACTTAGGGTTCAGTCCTCCTGCAGCGTTGGTCACTATCAACGTCTCCACCCCAAGCAGAGTAGACACACGCACCGGGTACGTCACCTGCACAACACACAGAATATACAGTACTACAGCAGTCAGAGTGGACCTACACCATTACAATGTCTTGGAGTGACAGAGAGCATCATCACGTTAATCAGCTGTCTTTACTTAGGACTCAGCAGCCCACTGCAGTCCCAACTATAATGTAATCTGCCAGCTCTGTGGTCAGAGTAGTCTAGGAGCTTCATGTTGGACAGTGACACAGCAGAATCCAAAACAGTACTATGTAACAAGCTCATGTAACTGATACTGTCTAAGCAGGACCTATGTTTACTGCATGTCTTTTTTTTTTACAGCAATTTGTCTTCAAAATACTTTTTATGGAAAGCATAGCATACACAACATGGTATGTACTGTATGTGTGTTGCCTTGTGTTTCAGAGCGGAAGAGGCAGTCTAACCATGGCAATGCTGTAGCCCTCATAGTAATGGAGCCTGCCCTGCATACAAACACAGGCCTTCCCTTGCAGCTCCCCAAACACCAGATTCCCAGCATGGCCTGGCACTGATAGAAAGAGAGAGAGAGAGAGAGAGAGAGAGAGAGAGAGAGAGAGAGAGAGAGAGAGAGAGAGAGAGATAGAGAGAGAGAGAGAGAGAGAGAGAGAGAGAGAGAGAGAGAGAGAGAGAGAGAGAGAGAGAGAGAGAGAGAGAGAGAGAGAGAGAGAGATACATAAATATGGGGACAGCACAGGAGGTTGCTGAGAGGAAGAAAGCTCACAATAATGGCTGGAATGGAGTGAATGGAATGGTATCAACAACATGGAAACCATGTGTTTGATGTGTTTGATACCATTCCATTATTCCGTTCCAGGCATTACTAGGAGTCTATCCTCCACGATTAAGGTGCCACCGGCAGCCTGTGGTACACTGGCACATTCACACTAAAATACACCAACTTCCTTGCCAGATTTGGGTCCGACGAGGTGTTGCACACACACGTGTGCACGCAAACACACACACACACACATACATACACACGTATGTTACCCTACATGGGATGGGATTAAGGGAGACAGATGAGGAAAGGAGGTGAAGTTGCAGGTCAAAGCACTAACAGGCCAGTCTACCTGGTGTGCAGTATGGTGGAGTTTGGTGTGTGTGTTTAGTAGGTGGGCATCTCCTTGTGTGTCTCAGTGGCAGGGCCAGTTCCCCTACCCCCTGAGGGGTGATTAAGCCCTGTACCCCAGAGCTTACGTCTGAGTAGGAAAACAACCCAGCTACCCCCCATCTACCCACCATGGTCCCTCATTAATGATGTCATCTGGGACCAATGTTGATGACATGGCTTTAGAACTTTATTATGCAATGTAGTCATGTGAGGTGAAGAAGATGTTAAGCTACAGACTCACAACACAGTGTCAAAGATAAGTCTTCAAGGTTGTGTGTGTATACTGTACCTGTGCTCTGAGGGAAGTGAGGGATGTCTTTATAAGGGAAGGCTACACTATTCTCCAGTAAGTCTGCCAGCCCTCCCAGTCCAGAACCACAGATGATGGCCACCTTGGGCATGTGCTGCGTACGCTCCAGCAGCCAATCAGCTGTCTCTTTGTACTGCTCATAGGTGTACCTGTGAAGTGGAGTGAGAAAAAGAGAGAGAGAGAGGGAGAAGAAAGAAAGAAAGGGGCAACAGTGAAGGGTTAGGGGCAAAGGGAAGGATTTGGGGGGTGTAAATGCAGTTTTGTCCCACTCCTGCAGTGGGGCGTTTAGCTCAGGCCCTGGGCAGAGTAACTTGGCAGGATTGTGATGAATCACAGGCTGAGAAGCCTCCATAAGCAAATCCACTGGAGCACAGTAAGCAAGCAGTCCCTTACACACACATCAAAATGTGATACTCAACACAAACACGTGGGTGGTGATGTATGAGTGTGTGTGCATGCACACACATGCACTTCCAACAAGTGGCCCCTGAAGCCTGATTGAAGGGTTAGGATGCGTAAATAAACCCCCATCCCTCTGGCCCCGTCAGCCTTGGTCATGTGGGGTGGAATGGCTTCAGCAATTCATCAAATTCGATCAATTCAATTCACTGGGTGAGTAGACATCTCTCACTCTGTCCTGAAGGCAAGGACAGAGAGAGAGAGAGACAGAGGGACAGAGAGAGAGAGAGAGAGAGAGAGAGAGAGAGAGACAGAGAGAGAGACAGAGAGAGAGACAGACAGACAGACAGACAGACAGACAGACAGACAGACAGACAGACAGACAGACAGAAAGAGAGACAGAAAGAGAGACAGAAAGAGAGACAGAAAGAGAGACAGAAAGAGAGAGAGAAAGATGGTCTGTGGGGATGGAGTGGACTAGAGTTCTCTGACATGAGAAGCCATTGAAGAGAGCAATCAGTGTGGTTAATGCTCTCCCTCTCTCTCGGTGTATAGAGCTCTTAAAGGCAGTAATGGGTCAGTGTGGTTAATGCTCTCCCTCTCTCTCGGTGTATAGAGCTCTTAAAGGCAGTAATGGGTCAGTGTGGTTAATGCTCTCCCTCTCTCTCGGTGTATAGAGCTCTTAATTAAAGGCAGTAATGGGTCAGTGTGGTTAATGCTCTCCCTCTCTCTCGGTGTATAGAGCTCTTAAAGCCAGTAATGAGTGAGAGGTTGCAAGAAAAGGTAGCTAGAGAAAGGGCTATAGGAAAGGGAACAATGGGGTACTAAGTTAAGGTTGAACTAAGCAAGCAAAGAAGCAAGTAGTCTATTCTAGTCTAGTTCATCCTATAGAATGCAGGAATTGACATTCAGGCCTCAAAGACATTTAGTCAGTAATATATTTTTGTTGCCCAAAGATTATGATTACTTGCTGAAAATGTAAAATAGCTATTTTCCACTACACACAGGGGATGCACACACACACACACACACACACACACACAAACACACATACACTCACACACATCACCACTCAAGTGTGTGTTGAACCAGAAAGACCCGACTAATGGAATTCTTTGCATCTAGTTGTTATCAGTAAAAAAAAAAAACACCTGCCACATGGGGCATCCACAGGCTCAACTTGCACGACTGCTCATGTCTGAGAAACCAGAAAAGTACTGAGAAACTAGAAAACAAACGATGAGCACGGAGTGCGCAACAGGGTAAACTAGATTACCCAACATTGCCCCATGCCTTCCCTCCTACACAGAGCTGTCGAAGGTCCTGACTGTCGCTCTGGCAAAGTTCCTGTCCCTTGCGCTATGAATACGGAAGCGGGACCGACCACAGCACAGCAGCCGCGTTCAGAGCATTTGAATACCAAACAGGCCTATCCTAATGTAGGCTACAACGAAAAGCCCTGATATACAGTATTTCTTCTCAGGAGCAGCCTAGAGAGGCATGTACTCTGAATTCTAATCTCTCCCTAGCCTAGTCCCTCCTGTAGCTTTGCAGGAAAACAACTCCAGTGACTGATGAGTTTTCAAGTTTGCATCTTGAAATTTTGCAGTGGAATTCTGCATGTTTTAGCATTGTTTTTTGTAGGGTGAGCAGCCTCTGTAGTTTGTATGCTAAATAGACAGTTACACTTTAATACGGTCCATATTCAACTATTTTATAGGTATTTACAAAAAGATTGCACACTATTAAGGATTAGGGTTAAGTTAGGTTAGGGTAGGTAAGGGTTTCAAGTAGAACCGTTTCGGCTGCCAGGTAGAACCCTTTCTACAGAGGGTTCTACATGGAACCCAAAATGGTTCTACCTGGAACCAAAAGGGTTTTACTTGGAACCGGCAAGGGACAGTGGTGGAAAAAGTACCCAATTGTCATACTTGAGTAAAAGTAAATATACCTTAATAGAAAATGACCCAGTAAAATACTACTTGAGTAAAAGTCTACATGTATTTGGTTTTATATATACTTAAGTATCAAAAGTAAATGTAATTAAAAAATATAAAATATAAAAAGGATAAATAATTTCACCTTCCTTATATTAAGCAAACACGATGGCATAATTTTCTTGTTTATTTTAATCAATGGATAGCCAGGGGCACACTCTAACACTCAGACATCATTCACAAACGAAGCATTTGTGTTTAGTGAGTCTGCCAGATCAGAAGCAGTAGGGATGATCGGGGTGTTCTCTTGACAAGCGTGTGAATTGGACCATTTTCCTGTACTGCTAAGCATTCTAAATGCATTGAGTACCTTTGTGTGTCAGGGAAAATGTATGGAGTAAAAAGTTGCCGACATTATTTTCTTTAAGAATGTAGCGGTGTAAAAGTAAAAGTTGGCAAAAATATATAGTGAAGTACAGATACCCCAAAAAACATCTTAAGTAGTACATTTAAGTATTTTTACTTAAGTACTTTACACAACTGCCTATTGAGTCACCCGAAGAACACTTTTGGAACCCTTTTCTCTAAGAGAGAATAGGCTTATAGCCTAATCTTGTGCCTGCATAGCCTGCAGTGTTTTGGCTGCAGCGTGGTTTTATTGTGTGCAATATAGGCAAGCTCTCATCGAATTCAAACTGGCTATCTGTAGTCTATTTCCTTCCATCCACCTTGTATCATATGGAAAGGACGTTTTGGCTATCTACCTGTCACTTTGACCGGGGGCGTTATCAGAAACGAGAGCTACTGCCGCCACATTAGTATTGCGCTTTCTCGCTGCACTCTCAAATTCTCTATGAGGAATGATCGCCGTTGCTATGGCAATGATCTGGTTGTTCCCGAGTTAATGGTTAATTCGAAATGGCGAAACATGTTTATGAGGTGATAGATTAAGGTTTATTCCTTCTGACCGAGCATAATATCATGTAGTCGTTTATTTATCGTACCTGCTCTCGCTGGTGGATGACATGTCGGCGACGGTTGTGGAAATTGTTAGATTTATTTCTCTCGCTGTCTGTGATACAGCTTTCGGTTTGAAAGGTGGGGGTGGACTGATTCACTCACGGGGTGGAATGACAATAGTGCAGCACGTGGACTGGCCTGATGGCCAGGGCCGGCATGATGCAAGGGATTACCGGGGCTGAAGCCCCTTAGCCCAGGCCTGTGGGGGGCCCAAAAGGCCACAAAAAAATAGAAATAAAATAAGTATATATGTATGTGTCGAACTGCGTTGCTTTATCTTGGCCAGGTCACAGTTGCAAATGACAACTTGTTCTCAACTACCTACCTGGTTAAATAAAGGTGAAATAAAAATATATATATATATGGTTCATACACTGCTCTTAGAATGCAGGAAAATACGACTTCACTCAAGAGGATACTACTTAATCAATGTGAAAAATACCCTATTCTCGCCATCATGACATTAAAATACACGACAGTGTTCATGTCACGACTTCCGCCGAAGTCGGTTCCTCTCCTTGTTCGGGCGGCATTTGGCGGTCGTCGTCACCGGCTTTCTAGCCATCGCCGATCCACCTTTCATTTTTCCATTTGTCTTGTCTTGTTTTCCTACACACCTGGTTTCAATTCCCTCAGTATTAGACGTGTATATAACCCTCTGTTCCCCCCATGTCTGTGTGTGGAATTGTTTGTTGTTTTGTGTATGTGCACGCTAGACTGGTTTGCGCTGGGTTATGTCAACCCATTTTGTGTTTAGTGTTCTTAGTGCCTTGTGTTTTGTTCACCGAAATAAAAGGCTCCTTTGGCTATCCAACTTCTGCTCTCCTGCGCCTGACTCCCTTACAGCCAGTTACGCATACCTAACAGTTCACCAGTGTGTTGATATTACCTTTGTTAACTTGTATTTGACTATGTTGTTACTGAAAATGCATTATTTCATTGTAACTGGAGCTAGTACATGCCGCTGTCAGCGGCGCCATTCTCCTCCAATCTCTGCTAATTTTACAACTTGGAGATGCGTTTCTAGTTTTTTTCTGCGGTTTGTACAAATCATCATCAACATGATCTATATGTTATTTGAATCTACGGAAGTCCAACTTCCTATTCCTATCACCCCGATACGCCAATCTTTTCAGGCCATTTTCTGTGGCAATTTAAAGAGAAGAAGTCGAAAATACACCACGGAATTTGAAGTTCCTGATCGTCGGGTGAGTTATTATTGAATTCTAGATTGTTTACCTTGTATGTACATATATATTCACCCACAGTCATGTTTAATATTCTGCAGATTTCAAATAGAAAATGTACTGTCCCCGTTAAACTGCCGCCCTGAAACTCAGAGCTAGCAGCTTAGCTAACGAATTAAATTCCAGAGGTGCAGCATTCGAGGATGCGTTTTTTTCCAGTGTTGCAGATGGCGAATATGTAGTAGTTATGTTATTTAGAAAACTTTGTCCCGATGAATGTACTGTTGACTGTCAAATATGAAGAAAGACAACTTTCAGGTGTCTCATCCATCAGGAGGGCTTCCCATGTTCTGATTTCCCGCCCCTCATTTCTGCCCCTCGATTCCCCCACTCGTTTCCGCCTCTCATTTCGGCTCACACCCTCATATCACATGTGTTGATAGCTGCATTGATAGACAGGGAATTGGATGCGTGTGTTTGAAGAGAAATGTCTTCTTGCGCTGTTTTCTGACAATCAACGTTCTGAATTTTTTTCTCAATAAAAATACAATAAAACAAAAAGCTAGTCGTATAACTCTGTGGGGCACAGTAGTATTGTCTTACCCTCATTACTAAACAGCCATGAACAATAATTACATTTCTTATCTGACCCATTCATTGACCCATTTTTTTAAATAAATGATGGGCTATTTCAGTTTTGCTCCTTCAGAAAGTATTCATACCCCTTGACTTGTTCCACATGTGGTTGTTACAGCCTGAATTTAAAAAAAAATGCCAACACACAATAACCCATAATGACATTTATTGAAAATTAAAAACATAAATATCTAATTTACAAAAGTATTCATACCCCTGAGTCAATATATGTTAGAATCATCTTTGACAGCAATTACAGCTGTGAGTCTCTCTGGGTAAGTCTCTAAGAGCTTTGTACACCTGGATTGTACAATATTTACACATTATTTTTTAATTCTTCAAGCTCTGTCAAGTGGGTTGTTGGTCATTACTAGACATCCATTTTAAAGTTTTGCCATAGATTTTCAAGATGAACTAAGTCGAAACTGTAACTAGGCCAGTCCCTCCAGTGTATATTTGGCCCCTGTGTTTTAGGTTATTGTCCTGCTGAAAGGTGAATTTGTCTCCCAGTGTCTGCTGGAAAGCAGACTGAAACAGGTTTTCCTCTAGGATTTTGCCTGTGCTTAGTTCTATTCCATTTGTTTTTATCCCAAAAAAAACTCCCTAGTCCTTGCCGATTAAAAGCATACCCATAACATGATGCAGCCACCACCATGATTGAAAATATGAAGAATGTTACTCAGTGTGTCACGGTCGTCATAATGAGGAGACAAGGCGCAGCGTGGTAAGCAAACATAACTATTTAATAAAAGAGAGAACACTGAACAGAACTAAACAAAACAACAAAACGAACCGTGAAGCAATACGGCTAGTGCAGAACAGGCAACTAAACACAGAATAACAACCCACAAAATACCCAAGGAATATGGCTACCTAAATATGGTCACCAATCAGAGACAACGATAAACAGCTGCCTCTGATTGAGAACCAATCTAGGCAACCATAGACATATAAACACCTAGACTAGAAAACCCCTAGACATACAAAAAACCCTAGACAATCCAAAAACTAAACAAACCACCCTTGTCACACCCTGACCTAACCAAATAATAAAGAAAACAAAGATAACTAAGGTCAGGGCGTGACACAGTGATGTGTTGTGCTGTATTCAGGACATAAAGTTAATTTCTTTGCCACATTTTTTTTCTGTACAGGCTTGCTTCTTTTCATACTTTCAATTAGGTTAGTATTGTGGAGTAACTACAATGTTGTTGATATCAAGGCTCAGGAGAAGACCCAGATGCAGACAGTTTCGAAGTAACAAAAGCTTATTACTAAACAGCAGGGCAGGCAAACGACAGGTCAATGGCAGGCAGAGGTCAGTAATCCAGAGCAGAGTCTGAAAGGTACAGAATGGCAGGCACAGGGCAGGCAGGGGTCAGTAATCCAGGGTGGTGTGACAAGACACAGAACGGCAGGCAGGCTCAGGATCAGGGCAGGCAGAATGGTCACAACTGGGAAAACTAGAAACAGGAACTAGAGAAAAACAGGAGCACAGGAAAACCACTGGTAGGCTTGACAAAACAAAACAAACTGGCAACAGACAAACAGAGAACATATGGGGAAGATGGGTAACACCTGGAGGGGGGTGGAGACAAGCACAAAGACAAGTGAAACAGATCAGGGTGTGACAGTTGATCCATCCTTTGTTTTCTCCTATCCCAGCCATTAAACTCTGTAACTGTTTTGAAGTCACCATTGGCCTCATGATGAAATCCCTGAGCGGTTTCCTTGCTCTTCGGCAACTGAGTTAGGAAGGACACATGTATCTTTGTAGTGACTGGGTGTATTTTTTTTTAAATACATTTGTATTTAACCTTTATTTTTTTATTTATTATTTATTTATTTATTTTTTTAACCCATTTTCTCCCCAATTTTCGTGGTATCCAATCGCTAGTAATTACTACCCTGTCTCTTCGCTACAACTCCCGTACGGGCTCGGGAGAGACGAAGGTCGAAAGCCATGCGTCCTCCGAAGCACAACCCAACCAGCCGTACTGCTTCTTAACACAGCGCGCCTCCAACCCGGAAGCCAGCCGCACCAATGTGTCGGAGGAAACACCGTACGGCCCCCTTGGCTGGCGCGCACTGCGCCCGGCCCCCCACAGGAGTCGCTGGAGCGCGATGAGACAAGGATATCCCTACCGGCCAAACCCTCCCTACCCCGGACGACGCTATGCCAATTGTGCGTCGCCCCACGGACCTCCCGGTCGCGGCCGGCTGCGACAGAGCCTGGGCGCGAACCCAGAGACTCTGATGGCGCAGTTAGCACTGCGATGCAGTGCCCTAGACCACTGCGCCACCCGGGAGGCCTATTTAACCTTTATTTAACTAGGCAAGTCAGTTAAGAACAAATTCTTATTTACAATGACGGCCTACCAAAAGGCAAAAGGCCTCCCACGGGGACGGAAATTAAAAATTAAAAAATTATAAAATATGAATGTAGGACAAAACACACATCACAACAAGAGAGACAACACAACACTACATAAAGAGAGACCTAAGACAACAACATAGCAAGGCAGCAACATATGACAACACAGCATGGTAGTAACACAACATGACAACAACATGGTAGCAACACAACATGGTAGCAGCACAAAACATGGTACAAACATTATTGGGCACAGATAACAGCACAAAGGGCAAGAAGGTAGAGACAACAATGCATCACGCAAAGCAGCTACAACTGTCAGTAAGAGTGTCTATGATTGAGTCTTTGAATGAAGAGATTGAGATAAAACTGTCCCGTTTGAATGTTTGTTACAGCTCGTTCCAGTCGCTAGCTGCAGCGAACTGAAAAGACGAGCAACCCAGAGATGTGTGTGCTTTGGGGACTTTTAACAGAATGTGACTGGCAGAACGGGTGTTATATGTGGAGGATGAGGGCTGCAGTAGATGTCTCAGATAGGGGGGAGTGAGGCCTAAGAGGGTTTTATAAAAAAGCATCAACCAGTGGGTCTTGCGACGGGTATACAGAGATGACCAGTTTACAGAGGAGTATAGTGCAGTGATGTGTCCTATAAGGAGCATTGGCGGCAAATCTGATGGTCGAATGGTAAAGAACATCTAGCCGCTCGAGAGCACCCTCACCTGCCGATCTATAAATTATGTCTCCGTAATATAGCATGGGTAGGATGGTCTTCTGAATCAGGTTTAGTTTGGCAGCTGGGGTGAAAGAGGAGCGATCAAGTCTAGATTTAACTTTCGCCTGCAGCTTTGATATGTGCTGAGAGAAGAACAGTGTACTGTCTAGCCATACTCACAAGTACTTGTATGAGGTGATTACCTCAAGCTCTAAACCCTCAGAGGTAGTAATCACACCTGTGGGGAGAGGGTCATTCTTCTTACCAAACCACATGACCTTTGATTTGGAGGTGTTCAGAACAAGGTTAAGGGTAGAGAAAGCTTGTTGGACACTAAGAAAGCTTTGTTGTAGAGCATTTAACACAAAATCCAGGGAGGGGCCAGCTGAGTATAAGACTGTATCATCTGCACATAAATGGAGGAGAGAGCTTCCTACTTCCTGAGCTATGTTGTTGATGTAATTGAGAAGAGCGTGGGGCCTAGGATTGAGCCTTGGTGTACTCCCTTGGTGACAGGCAGTGGCTGAGACAGCAATTTTTCTGACTTTATACACTGCACTCTTTGAGAGAAAGACAGTCAGTTGATTATTGACAAGTTTTTCCAACACTTTTGATAAACAGGGCAAAATAGAAATAGGCCTATAACAGTTAGGATCAGCTTGATCTCCCCCTTTAAATAAAGGACGAACCGTGGCTGCCTTCCAAGCAATGGGAACCTCCCAAGAAAGGAGAGACAGGTTAAAACGGTCGGAGATAGGCTTGGCGATGATAAGGGCCACAACCTTAAAGAAGAATGGGTTTAAACCATCTGACCCATATGTTTTTTTGGGGTCAAGTTTCAAGAGCTCCTTTAGTACCCCGTACTCAGTGACTGCTTGCAGGGAGAAACTTTGTTGCGGGGCAGGGGAAAAAGAAGGAGAAGCATTGGAGATAGTCTCATTAGAAGGGGTGGGAGACAAGGAAATTTTGGACGGGCAAGGAGGCATGGCTGAGTCAAATAGGAATCCTGACTTAATGAAGTGGTGATTAAAGAGTTCAGCCATGTGCTTCTTGTCAGTAACAACCACATCATCAACATTAAGGGACATGTGCAGCTGTGAGGAGGAGGGTTTATTCTCCAGGTCTTTAACCGTTTCCCAGAACTTCTTGGGGTTAGACCCACAGAGAGAGAACTGCTCCTTAAAGTAACTTACGGATCGCCTGAGTGCACTTACTTCTCATTTGCCTGAATGAGAGCCAGTCAGCATGAGTATGCGTGTGTCGAGCATTTCGCCAAATGCAATTATTGAGGTGGAGTAACTTTGCAAGATGACTGTCGAACCATGGGCTGAAGCTGTTTTTAATTCTCGTTTTCTTTATGGGGACGTGTTTGCTAACAATACCACTGAAAATATAGAAAAAAAGTAGGTCCAAGCGTCTTTGACAGAGGGGATCAAGCTGATTCTATACCATTTTACAGAGGCCAGTTCATGAAGGAAGGCTTGCCCATGAAAGTTTTTTAGCAAGCATCTATGACAAATCAGGACAGGTCGTTTCACTGAGCAGCCAATACGAACACAGGTCATTACAGAAAACACCAGACTGATACCTATCAGGATTATTTGTGAGGATAACATCAATAAGAGTACCCTTTTCTGGGTGTTTGGAGTCATACCTTGTGGGATCGGTAATAATCTGAGAAAGATTTAGGGAGTCCCATTGCTTTAGGACTTGGTCAGGTGGTTTAAGCATGTCCCAGTTTAGGTCACCTAGCAGGATGAATTCAGACTTAGTGTAAGGGGCCAGGAGAGAGCTCAGGGCAGGTAGGGTACAGGCCGGTGCTGATGGAGGACAATAGTACCCAGCAACAGTCAACAAAGATCTATTTGAAAGTTTAATACTTAAAACCAGCAATTCAAATTGTTTGGGGACAGACTGAGCACTGAAGGTGATCCTTGGTAAAGATTGCCACTCCCCCACCTTTGGAAGATCTGTCTTGCCGAAAAAGGTTATAACCAGAAAGGTTAACATCAGTATTCAAAACACTCTTCCTTAAACTTCTCAGTAATGACCAACACATCTGGATTGGAGCTGGGAACCCACACTTTCAATTGATCTATTTTATGTGTAAGGTTCTAGTGTTAACGTGCAGAAAACCCTGGATTTTACGAGAGCAGAAATCAGTGAAGCAGATATCAGAGCACAAGTCAGATTTGGGGCTAGCAACTGTAGATGGGCCAGGGGGTACATGCATATTTCCAGATATCATCAACAGTAATACAATCAAGGCACGGCATAGGATAGGATAGGGAGAGCTCTGCAGTGCTGATGTATGACATCTGAATGTGCATCAGGTGGAAACAAGATCATATTGTACACCAATTTCATCAGGTAACGTGAATACAAAGCCGGCGAGAGGTGGTTAGAATGGGATGGGAGGCTAAAAATCTGTGTAACCAATAGAGAGTGGGGGGAGTGGGGAGGGGGGGGGGGGGGAAATCAGGGCAGACGGTGAACAGATCTCCAGCTGGAATTCAAGCAGCAGTGCAGCAGGCAACGAGAGTAGGTGTCCCCATCCAATACACCATCCAAAGTGTAATTAATAACTTCACCATGCTCAAATGGATATTCAGTGTCTGCCTTTTTATTTTTACCCATCTACCAATAGGTGCCATTCTTTGCGAGGCATTATAAACCTCCCTGGTCTTTGTGGTTGTATCTGCGTTTGAAATTCACTGCTCGACTGAGGGACTTTACAGATAATTGTGTGTGTGTGGGTTACAGAGACGAGGTAGTCATTCAGAAACCATGTTAAACAATTTTATTGCACACAGACTGAGTCAATGCAATTTATTATGTGGCTTGTTTTTACTCCTGAACTTATTTAGGCTTGCCATAACAAATGGGTTGAGTACTTATTGACTGAAGACATTTCAGCTATTCTTTATTTAAAAACAAAATCCACTTTGACATTATGTGTAGGCCAGTGACACAAAATCTCTATTTAATAAATTTTAAATTCAGGCTGTAACCAGTGGCGGTTTTAGACCATTTCAACTGGGGGGGGCAAGCTGGGGCCAGTTGTACTGTTAGAGGGGCCAGTTACATAAGACGTTATTGTTGTCACCGTTTTCTTCACTGCATTGCAGGCATTAGCAGGCAAAAGACCATGTTCATAATCATCATCGTTGCCACTGTCTAATAATGGATGTAAAAAAAGAACGATAGCAAAAATTTGTTATGTAAAAATTATTTCATACTCCACATTTAGGGGGGCCACAAGGTGGTCCAAAATTGTTGTCAGTGGGGCACTGCCCCCCCCCCCCCCCCCCCCCCCCAGAACCGCCACTGGCTGTAACACAATAAAATCTGTAAAAAGTCAAGGGGTGTGAATGCTTTCTGAAGGCACTAAGACAATAAATACTATTTGCATATTAATACAATTGAAGTCGGAAGTTTACATACACCTTAGCCAAATACATTTAAACTCAGTTTTCACAATTCCTGACATTTAATCTGAGTAAAAATTCACAGAATGTGAAATGTCAGAAAAATAGTAGAGAGAATGAATTATTTCAGCTTTAATTTCTTTCATCACATTCCCAGTGGGTCAGGAGTTTACATACACTCAATTAGTATTTGATAGCATTGCCTTTAAATTGTTTAACTTGGGTCAAATGTTTAAGGGAAGCTTCCACATGCTTCCCACAATAAGTTGGGTGAATTTTGGCCCATTCCTCCTGACAGAGCTGGTGTAACTGAGTCAGGTTTGTAGGCCTCCTTGCTCGCACACACTTTTTCAGTTCTGCCCACAAATTTTCTACAGGATTGAGGTCAGGGCTTTGTGATGGCCACTCCAATACCTTTACTTTGTTGTCCTTAAGCCATTTTGCCACAACTTTGGAGTATGCTTGGGGTCATTGTCCATGTGGAAGACCCATTTGCAACCAAGCTTTAACTTCCTGACTGATGTCTTGAGATGTTGCTTCAATAAATCCAGATAATTTTCTTCCCTCATGATGCCATTTATTTTGTGAAGTGCACCAGTCCCTCCTGCAGCAAAGCACCCCCACAACATGATGCTGCCACCCCCGTGCTTCACGGTTGGGATGGTGTTCTTCGGCTTGCAAGCCCCCCTTTTTTCTCCAAACATAGCGATGGTCATTATGGCCAAACAGTTATATTTTTGTTTCATCAAACCAGAGGACATTTCTCCAAAAAGTACGAGCTTTGTCCCCATGTGCAGTTGCAAACCGTAGTCTGGCTTTTTTTATGGCGGTTTTGGAGCAGTGGCTTCTTCCTTGCTGAGCGCCCTTTCAGGTTATGTCGATATAGGACTCACTTTTGTACTTGTTTCCTCCAGCATCTTCACAAGGTCCTATGCTGTTGTTCTGGGATTGATTTGCACTTTTCACACCAAAGTACATTAATCTCTAGGAGACAGAACGCGTCTCCTTCCTGAACTGTATCACGTCTGCGTGGTCCCATGGTGTTTATACATGCGTACTATTGTTTGTACAGATGAACGTGGTACCTTCAGGCGTTTGGAAATTGCTCCCAAGGATGGAGCAGACTTGTGGAGGTCTACAATTTTTTTTCTGATGTCTTAGCTGATTTTGATTTTCCCATGATGTCAAGCAAAGAGGCCCTGAATTTGAAGGTAGGCCTTGAAATACATCCACAGGTACACCTCCAATTGACTCAAATTATGTCAATTAGCCTATCAGAAGCTTCTAAAGCTTGACATAATGTCCTGGAATTTTCCAAGCTGTTTAAAGGCACTGTCAACTTAGTGTATGTAAACTTCTGACCCACTGGAATTGTGATACAGTGAATTATAAGTGAAATAATCTGTCTGTAAACAATTGTTGGAAAAATTATTTGTCATGCATAAAGTAGATGTCCTAACCGACTTGCCAAAACTATAGTTTGTTAACAAGAAATTTGGGGAGTGGTTGAAAAACAAGTTTTAATGACTCCAAAATAAGTGTATGTAAACTTTCTACTTCAACTGTATGTCTCATGGACATAAATTATGTAATTTTGTATAATTTATTTTTCCATCTGATACTGTTCCATACAGTTTACGCCAACCTTTATGATGATGAACATGTGATTTACAATTAAGCTCTACTAGCTGCCCCTGCATGACATACACTACGTGGCCAAAAGGATGTGGACACCTGCTCGTCAAACATCTCATTCCAAAATCATGGGCAGTAATATGGAGTTTGTCACCCCCTTTACTGCTATAACAGCCTCCACTCTGCTGGGAAGGCTTTCCACTGCATGTTGAACATTGCTGTGGGGACTTGCTTCCATTCAGCCACAAGAGCATTAGTGAGGTCGAGCACTCATGTTAGTCAAATATGCCTGGCTCGCAGTCAGCGTTCCAATTCATCCCAAAGGTGTTCGATGGGGTTTAGGTCAGGGCTCTGTGCAGGCCAGTCAAGTTTAGGCCGTCATTGTAAATAAGAATTTGTTCTTAACTGACTTGTCTAGTTATATAAAGGTTAAATAAAAAATTAAGTTATTTCACACCAATCTCGACAAACCATTTCTGTATGGACCTCGTTTTGTGGCCGGTGGCATTGTCATGCTGAAACAGGAAAGTTTATTCCCCAAAGTGTTGCCACAAAGTTGGAAGCACAGAATCGTCTAGAATGTCATTGAATGCTGTAGCGTTAAGATTTCCCTTCACTGGAAGTAAGGGGCCTAGCCCGAACCTTTGTCCCTTTGTCCCAGCCCCAGACCATTACAGTTTGCACTATGCATTGGGGCAGGTAGCGTTTTCTTGGCGTCCGTCAAACCAAGATTCGTACGTTTGACTACCAGATGGTGAAGCGTGATTCATCACTTCAGAGAGCACGTTTCCACTCCTTTAGTGTCCAATGGCGACAAGCGTTACACCACTCTAGCCGACGCTTGGCATTGCGCATGGTGATCTTTGCCTTGTGTGCGGCTGCTCGGCCATGGAAACCCATTTTATGAAGCTCCTGACGAACAGATTTGTGCAGACGTTGCTTCCAGAGGCAGTTTGGAACTCGGTAGTGAGTGTTGCAACCGAGGACAGATGATTTTTACGAGTTACGTGCTTCAGCACTCTGCGGTCCCATTCTGTGAGCTTGTGTGGCCTACCACTTCGCAGCTGAGCCGCTGTCGCTCCTAGATGTTTACACTTCACAATAACAGCAATTACAGTTGACCCGGGAAGCTCTAGTAGGGTAGAAATTTCATGAGCCGACTTCCTATGATGGTGCCACATTGAAAGTCATTCTACTGCCATTGTTTGTCTATGTACATTGCATGGCTGTGTGCTCGATTTTATACGCCTGTCAGCAACGGGTGCTGAAATAGCCGATTCCACTAAGTTGAACAGGTGTCCACATAATTAGAAAGGTTGTTCACTGGACCTATACGAACCTACCTATCTGGCCGGCCGGATCTATCTGGCTAGCCGTGGACCTACCTATCTGGCTGGCCGGATCTATCTGGCTAGCCGCGGACCTACCTATCTGGCTGGACGCGGACCTACCTATCTGACCGACCTGACCTATCTGGCCGTCCGGCCGGCCGGCAAACCGGACCTTTCTGCCCTGACCTATCTGGCTAGACCTACCTATCCGAAAGGACCTATCTGGCCTGACCTATCTGGCCGGACCTACTTATCTGGCCGGCCTGACCTATCTGAATGAAATACACATGCATGTATGCTGTATGCTTCATGCTTGTTAAAACACTATGATATAGTGTATATGTATTTAAGAATGGTTGATTTATTGCTGGAATAGGTTTATTGTGCATTTCATGCCTTTTTTAAAGTTAATTCTACAAGTGATTTCTAATTGGCTGAGAATGGTATGGTCCAGGTGAATGCGATGTTTGAAATATATTTAAACCTTGTCATTTGTGTCTTGCCCAGACAGAGGTAAGGTGCCATGCTGGCAGTCTACAGGCATGATTGAGGCCTGGTTAATTTTTTGAGCTCTACTATGTTTAAATGTACTTTCAGTTTTCCCCCAGTTTATGTTACATGTCCAGTCTATGTACTGTTTGTTATTTTGTTGTACCTACATGTACATAGTGTACAGTCTTTGATTCCGTGATTTCACTTATAAAAGCCCTCATCACGTGCGCTGCACTGGATCCACTTGTATGCCTCCTCACTGAAACCTCCACTACAAGGGTGACTTCATTTACTCTTTTTTAAAGTTTCAATGGCGGCCATCTTGAAAAATCTGCCATCTTGAATTTTCAACTGGGTCCATTAGAAATAAAAATAAATAAATGTGTTAATGTCTGTTTTTATAGTTGTTGCATGATTTAATAACCTATGTTGCTCTCAAGGCTGACTACTATACCCTCCTCCCCTTTATTGAATTATGGTGGCCATAATGGATATTAATTGTACAATTTTCACTGTGTTGGTATTTCTGTTTTTTTATTTTTAATACATTTGCAAACATTTCTGTTTTCACTTTGACATTATGGGGTATTGTGTGTAATTTAATAAATTTTAGAATAAGGCTGTAACGTAACAAAATATGGATAAAGTCAAGGGGTCTGAATACTTTCCGAGTGCACTGTATATTGGTCATATGGCCTGTGCCATTAGATTAGTCATATTCCTGTCATGAAATAACCAACCACGTTTCAGAGTGTATATTCAAGAATTTAGGACAAGTGATGTGCTTAGTAGGCCATAAAGCATAAGCTATAGAGAACTTTACGCATAGGCCTATTGAGCGCATTGATCTGGGCCAGTGTGAGCAAGGCCTCACATCAAAGGGGATTACTCACCCCAAACCATTTTTGGATCAGAAAATACCCTCTCTATAAATAGGCGCCTCTGCATAAATGGTAACGATTTCTCATTGTCACGTGCGCTTATAGCAACGGGCGATAAGTAAAGGAGTGGGTGTATAAATGCAAGGAAATTAAAAAGTGTTGTGGCTCCATGGAAACTGAAGTAGTGTCAATTAATGGAGCCCAATTGGAGCTCTTAAAAGCATTAAAAGCATGAATAAAAGACCCCTCGCATGGGGTCAATAAGCACACTAATGGCCATACTGTAATGTATGAGAGTAGCTTCATGGCATTAGTTTACACTTTACAGCAGGGGTGTCAAACTCATTCCACGGAGGGCCTAGTGTCTGCAGGTTTTTGGTTTTTCCTTTCAATAAAGCCCTAGACAACCAGGTGTGGGGAGTTCCTAACTAATTAGTGATGTTAATTCATCAATCAAGTACAAGGGAGGAGCGAAAACCCGCAGACACTCGGCCCTCCGTGGAATGAGTTTGACACCTGTGCTTTACAGTGACAGGAAGAGAAAAGCCACATAGTGGCCCCGACTCACACACTCTCACTCTGAGCTGGGCTGGGGCCTATACAATCACAACCCTTACTGCAAGGGGAGTGTAAGGCCTCCACTTACAAAGAGAAATGGAAATACAATCCAGCCATATAACAACACAATGAACACACACAACACAGGTTGGGGAAAGGAAGAATTTGAATTTACAGACACATCATCAAAGCTGCACATTCATCCATTTATCACACACGGACACTGAGTTATGACAGTAAATTGTCATGTAAGAAGGAGGAGCGAGACTGCAATAAAACTGAGGGGGGTGTTTGTGTCAGTTTCTCCAGCTCACAGCACAGAAATCATAAATACAGAAGACTGACCTCAGACCAGTCCCACCAGTACCATTCCTCATCTAATCATATACACAAACACTGAAGCATCTCCATTATGTTGATGGGTGACAGCTTAAGAGGGATGATTGCAGTAGACTATTAGAGTGTCAGACTATGCAGGCTCCACTGGGTTGTTAAGAGTGTTTGAATTTCATTCCCCAAATATTTGGCTCTGTTCCCAAATACAACCAGGACAGAAGTTCACCTAAGGCACTGTGTGTGTTATGGGACTGCTCTGTGTACCAGCATGCTTGCATGCACATACACAGTCACACATATACACACACAGTTGCACACACACATTCTCTCTCTCTCTCTCTCTCTCTCTCTCTCTCTCTCTCTCTCTCTCTCTCTCTCTCTCTCTCTCTCTCTCTCTCTCTCTCTCTCTCTCTCTCTCTCTCTCTCTCTCTCTCTCTCTCTCTCTCTCTCTCTCTCTCTCTCTCTCTCTCTCTCTCTCTCTCTCTCTCTCTCTCTCTCTCTCTCTCTCTCTCTCTCTCTCTCTCTCTCTCTCTCTCTCTCTCTCTCTCTCTCTCTCTCTCTCTGTCTCACAAACGCACACACACACACAGACAACTCGTCACATCAGCACAGATTAGGGGAGAAATGTTAATTAAATCAGTAAACGCTTAATTCAAATCTTTAGGAAACACGAACACACACAGGCCTCAATTGTTCCATACAGCAAATGGAAGACAGAAAGTAAATACATGAAGAAAGACAGCATTGATGAAGAACACTTTAAATAGACAAAGGCATAGACCATCTGGAATCAGCAATACATAGACTGTCTAGCATGATGTACATACTCAGTCCATAAAACCAGCCGTTTAACTGGGGGGCAGAATGAAATATTTTCAAGAAACAACAATGATGGATATTCCAATCCAGACTAGGTGTCAGTGGTTCATTTGTTGTTGTTGTTTATTGATGGAAAACACCTGCCATCCAGAGAGATTTGTGACCCCTCCATTTCCTCACACCCCTTCCCCTTCTCATCTGATTGTTCAGTCTTTGATTTGGCTGGAGACCCCCCTCTTCCAATCACCCCCTTTATGTTTATTACCATAGCAACTTTATGAGGCTGCACAGGACTCTTTCGTTAATCAATGACATGACAGGGGAACCTACTACTCATTTACCCAACAAGCTCCTCTTGGTTAATCACATACCGAAAGGCACCTCATTAAGGACTGAAGCCTCCCTTGAGCATCGTTTTTTAAATTACTGCTTGTGGCCTGACCTGATTACCAGTCTTTGTCATTGATGATTTCTATTATTTTTTATTCTATTCTATATTTATTCCTAGTTGCATGTTTATTGTAGAGCGAACAGTACAGTGTCCCAGCTACTCTCACAGCTGTGCTCAGTGCTCTTTCAGAAGGCTCTGCCTGTAACAAGCATCTGGGGAGAACAACTGCGCCTCACAAACCTCTCCACGCGCCTCCCTTTCTTTAAACTCTCTCTCTCCCTCTCTTCTTGCATCTCCCCTACTTTCATCATCCTTCATTTTCCTCTGTCTCTGTACTCCCTCTCTCTTTCCTGTCTTCGCTCCCTTCCTATGTCTTCGCTCTTCTCTCTCTCTCTCTTTTTCTACCTGCTTCCTTAGAATCTATTCTATCTCTTAACTGAGCAAGTGTAGGAACACGGAGGGTGACTGCCTCTCTGTCCTGTTGTTGTGTTGCTGCAACAGAAAACAGCTTTTCACTGTGCTTCTCTTTGGTGTTTATATCAAGTCTCTGCATCCCAATGTGTCTCAGTGTGATAGTTTGTCTCAGGGGATACCAGCCACAGAACAGAGCTGTCATCCCCACACTCCATCATTCCCAAAATGCAGAACTTCGCCAATCCATCATTCCCAAACAGAAACACACTCTGACACGTTTCATTCCAAAAACCCAAACACGCTGATACTGTTATCATTCGAAAACCCTGACACTGTCACTATGACATGTCAATGTCAGTCTGTTATTATAGCCAAGGTTGGAGACATCCCATAGAAAGTAAATACCCCCTTTCACACAATGGCTGACATCAACACACAAGTATAACCTGGGCGGCAGACGTGGGCCATGGTGGACAACATCACTGGAGCATAGGGTCGGATTTGCAGTGTAATTTCCCACACAACCCCCTACATCTTCAATGCAACACGTTCCCCCCCATAATTATTAATTATTATTATTATTATAAGAGGACGGCCTTTCCACTCCATTCACTTCCCCTTTGGCCTTTCTCTCTGGTGTTAAGTGATTACATCCCTGATCTATATTTGGATTCACTCCTGGATGGATAGAGGGACATATGGAAGGATACGCCTTTCACAGATTGTGATGTAGCTGGAATCATGCCACCAGTGTAGACCATCCATCCACAGAAGAGTGGGCAGGGGAATGGGTTCATCCATTCAGTGTGTAAGAGGCAGGGTTCATAGAGAACATCCAGTGTGTGTGTGTGTTTCAAGTTTAGCGTTATATTAATCGTATGTACTGGAAGCACATTGTATACACCGTTCAACAAAACGCTTACTTGCAGGTTCCTTCTCGACAATGCAACAAAGATAAGAATACGAAAATAAAGTAAATGGCTCAGTAGAATAGAATAAACTTTTTAGCAGAAGTATAATACAGTAAGGCACAATTTATAGTCCAATATGTACACATGTGCGTATCAGGGAAGGGGGGATTGGAGGGCAAGTTTTTAAATTGTGCATTATTAACAATAGTAATTAAGAGTCTGGTAGTAGCAGTTGTGATATGTGTGTATCATGAACGAGCGTGTGTGTGTGTGTGTGTGTGTGTGTGTGTGTGTGTGTGTGTGTGTGTGTGTGTGTGTGTACAGATTTGGATTGGGATTGGACAGAGGAGTGACAGAGGAACAAATTGGGAGCACTGAAAAGGGATTACATTTACAGTAAATATCACCCAATCACCTGACCAATTTCTATCACTCTCACCAACTTAAGCCTATCATAACTCATTGTCATCTATCTCGCTTACCCACACACACTCTCTATTTCAATCTCTGTGACATAAATTAATCTATAGTATATACCACAGACGGAAGTTAATCAGTAATCTCACACAGACATAATGTAATCAAATGGACATTGCTTTTCCATGTTCAGTTGATGCCTTTGAAACTCTCCAAGCTATTGTTAGCGTGTCTGTGTGCATGTATGTACACTTTGTGTGGTTCAAACTGTGATTTATTCAGCCAAGGCAATGTGTGGGTGATGACCTTATACCAGGTCAGTGTTTAAAGTGTGAGAATGTGTGTGTGTGACCCTGTAGAACATTAGCCATCCATCATAGGGTTCACCATTTAGCCTCATCCACACAGCAAGATTCTGATAAACCAGACATAGAAAAAGACAAACACTATTCTCTGTTCTGCTGTTGCCGTAACACTCTCTCACCCGCACGCACACACATTCTGATCTGAATGAACCTGCAGAGGTGGCTTGTTACCTTCTCCTTTTGTCATTTTCTGTTCATCCAAACATGTGCTCAGTCCTTCATTAGTAGTCTCTGGCGTGTGAATTTTGCCAGGGGAGATGCTAGTTGTTCAGATATCACATAAAGCTGCTGACTCAGCTACTCTCCCCCCCACCAAACCCCATCTCTACCCTCACTCACAGATGGTGAGTGGATTTGGTTAATCGAAGCAAAAGCAGGGATTCTACTCGGAATCATTCAATGGTTCCCATTAAAACGATTCATTAGATCACACTCCCATCGCTGAAGCCCTCCACTCCACAGCTATGGAAATCAACAGAGATGAGTTGGTAGTGGAGGAGTGGGCTGAGAAAGAGGAACAGAGAGCGTGAGAGAGATAGAGGAAGAATGTGAAAATGACAAACTGTGTTCAACAGCAGTCACAGGGATTAGAAGAGGTCAGCAGCGAAACAATGAGATGCCTAAAAATGCAATCTGAATCTATTTCTTCTGAGCTGACAGGGACCTGTTGGCTGTTGAGGCATTTTAAGCCTCACTGTCATCTTCTCTATTACACTGTCCTTTGGTTGTTTCCCTCCTGACTGGTACCTAATTAACACACAGACAGAAAAAGTATTAAATCAGCAAATTAGGGAACGGCTGGTCTTCAGATGATACACTGGGACAAATACAGCTTCTCAAACACTCCCTTTCTCCAAATGGCCTACTGTGATACAAAGATTTGCTCATCACTTAATCTTATACCTCATCTACCTATAACATGTACTGACAGTACATTGGTACTGTATAAAGAAGGCTCAGGGCTGTAGCTCAGAAGTTTCCTTTATTGTGCTTTTGGATGGTTTTATAAAAACAGATTTAGAGAATAAAAAAGAAGAATCATCTCCCAGTATCTTTATTTACCCTGATTTCAGCAGCTTGTGTTTATTACAGAGCACCCCTGGGGGTTCTCACTCGCTTTGGTAAACCTTAAACCCTCTTCCCGAAGTGGAGGCTCTTGCTGAAGTAGACACCAGGATTGTCCTGACAGCTTCTGCTAATGAAGACTTTTCTTGGTTTTCACAAATGGCTGTGTTCCAAACTCTTTGTGAATATCTTGAAAATAAATAAACTCTCCTCTGTTTCTGTTCACTAAAGACTAAAGTAAGTCAAAACAAGGTAAGAATTCAGTGAAGTCAATATTTTTTTAACTAAAGGAATACAACCTGCACCAAAAAAAAATCTAATATTCAACAGCACAAATATAAAAAAGTTCTCAAAGGCAAACAAAACCAATACAAAAGTATATATAAAAACACATTTCGTGGACACATTGGCTTGCACAGCACGTTCCCAAAATACAACATTTTAGTTCAACCATTTTCTTCAATAAAGTATCTGACCACATAGGCTACCTGTTCTACTGGAGGCATCATTCCAAAGAAAACAATGCAGGTTAGACTGATATGAGATATTTCAAGGCCAGCTGTGCCGTGGACATGATCAGATCCTACATAATCAGGTATTCATTTGCAGTTTAACACCAGGTGTAAATGGGGTCTAAGTATAGATGCCGTAGAGGCAAGACTACATTTTCTTCAAACCCCTGCAGAGTGAAACAGTGCATGCACTGCTAGCCTTCACAGCAGTCACCAGGTAAAAATACAGTCACACAATCTACTGTATTTAGTCACTACTGGTTAGACCGTATCAGGAAAATGACACAAACAAGGCTTTTTAACTCCTAACAAACTGCATGATATTTTAATAGTGAAACTAATATGAAAAGTATTTTTTACTTTAAATAACTTGAATTAGCAGTACATGAGTTATTGTGCTGTCCTAAAAATACATTAGATCAGAGACCCAGAGAAATGTAACCAAATGTTGTCCTAATTCAAACAGATTAACTGTTGATATTAACAATCATAAAAAAAAGATTGAAAGAATTCAGTTAGGTCTTCAATGTCTGATCATCACAGCATCAATCAAATGATATCAAATACATTTACTTCACCGCATTGCTTGCCTCATTTTTATCAAAACAGGGACCAAATGTGCCCTTACTAAATATTGAAAGTTGCAAGGTCCAAAAACAACCCCATCCCAATTCTGTTATACAGATCTGAAGGGACCTGATGGGATTAAGTTAAGGGGGAGCTTCCACCATATCGCTTCCACCCATCCAATTCCTTTACATCTGTCAACACTGATGGGGTAGGGGCTAGACAATTAGCTAGTCAGTGCTTGTTTTCGGGCCAGGCTATGGTACAATCCACCTGAGACACTCAGAACCCCTCTGTTGACCCCAGCTAAGCCTGCATGAGCAGGTGCAGCAGTTGACGGGCGATGGCTGAGTTCATGGTCCACAGGAACTCTGTCAGCTCTCCTTTGAGCAGCTCCTCCATGGGAACAAACTGCAGTACCTGTCTCTGGCCTCCAGGAGGCAGAATGTCAGTGTCCTCCTCCCCACTGGCCAAGCAGGCCATACGCTCCTGCAGGTCACCAAGGTGGGGAAGGAGTCGAGCGGCAGCCTCTGGACAGAACCCCACACATACCAACACCGCCCCTGCAGCACCTGGAGGAGAAGGACACCTGAAGGTGACAGAGTGGAAGGACAGGTGGAGGCAAAGGACGGTTGCAGCGGTTACGCGGGTAAAGGCGGAGAGGATGGGCAGGAGGAGGGCGTCGCCTGGTCCCATGCGGTGCAGGGAGAGCAGGACACAGTCCAGCAGGTCTCTCTGATACTGCGGCTTCCCGTCATGCAGAGTGGTGTGGGCCGTAGGTGGTAACGAGGGCTCCGAACAGAACTCCAGCACCAACCCCCCAGCCTGCTCCTCACAATCCCCCCAACACGATGCTCTGCCAAAGACTAGGCACTTTCTGTTTCCCTTGCCATTGCAGGGAGTGCTGTCACATAGGGCTGCCACCTCTGAGAGGATGGACGTGGTACCAACCATTGGGCAGGAGCTACAGGGAGGGACCAGAGTCCAGGCAGCTGACCTGTCCATGCCTGAGCCTAGGGCAGCCTGCTCCAAAGCTTCATTGAGGTGGTTCAACAGACCCCCATCACAGAATGGCGAGTTCCTGACTACAGTGAGGGCCGCCCCCACTATCACAAACCAGGTGTCCATATGGCATTCTGCCAGCGGCCCTGCCAGCACACATCCTGTCCCTGTGCCGTCGGGGCCGTGACCGTGCCGTTCCACCAAGGCAGCGTAGCGGCCCTTCCCAACACGCTCCTTCCAGCCCAAGGCCTGCAGCTCCCTCCGCTGGTTAAACGAGCCCATCTGATTCTTCTGGCCCAGGGGCCTCCGACCCGTTACGCTGCAACACGCTGGGGCCACTGTGTTATGAGACAACCAGCGGGCCCGCGGCAGAGAACTCACCTACACACAGGAATAGGAAAACATTTTTATGCAGAACTTTGTATTAAACAAGTCACTGATACTAAATGACAGATCCACCTAAAATAAATTCAGGAGGTGGCCATCGGTCACTGAATATCTCATATTATCCTCATCAAAAAGTATTCTTAAATTGTAGATAATTATTATCCTAGCAGTTCATAATGTCTAACTAATGGTCAAAGGGCATCAACAAACTTTTATCGAGCTAAAAGCTTCGCTATCGACTTGAATTAATTTTGCACATTTGTCACTCTTACCTGGAAGCGCTGCAGGTACTCCTGAGCAGTGCAGTCCCTGATGTTTTCCAGCCGTTGCCTCTGCTTCCGATTCAGGCCCTCAAACATTCTCAGGTTTTCCCAAATCGTTCCTGTCTGTAGGTCATGGAAGTAGGAGCACGCCTGCTCATGTTGTGCCAAGAACGACTGTGGGAGGAGATGGTTGGGGAATAGGGCTTCACGGGCAGCCAGGTCCGGCCCGAAGTGACGGATCAGCTTGGACAGCAGGGGCCTCACAGCCTGCCTACCATCGTAGTGAAGACAGACGACGTACACCTCAGAGTTCCCTGCTTTGCTGGTTGCCGGTTTGAAGACGCTGACGGAGCGGAAGCAGCAGTTTAACAGGTAGAGCAGGCAGACAGAGGAGTGCTCGTACAGAGTGAACATCTTCAGTACAAACGAGCCGCCTGGGCCCAGAAGGAAGAGTGCGGCCGCAACCTCGCAGTAGTGCAGCGATGACACCAGGGCCTCCTGCTCATCAGGGTTCCCCTGACAGTCAAAGCTCCCGTCCGCCGTCACCACATCAATACTGCACATGTTACCCACAAAGTTCTGCAGCTCCAACAGGTGCTTCTGGCTCATGATGTCTCCTGTGTTGTCCGAGCCAAAGAACCACCAGGGCAGAGTGTTGGCGATGAGGCGGTCGTCTGTGATGGTGGTGCCCCCTCCGTTGGCTTCGTGATAGGGGTTGAGTGTGTTCGCTGCCCAACTCCAGTCACAGGAGCACGTGTGCTTGCTGGTTTTGAGATAGTGGTTCAGAGCTGCGATGAAGGCCCCTGGAGCCTCACACAGGTGAACAGTGTTCAGCTCCCCACTCCGCAACGCCTCCTCTGGCAGAAGGTTGAAGGTGCCCAGGATCTCATAGAACTTGCACCAGGCCTGAGTGCAGATTTCGGCATTGGCGACGGCTCGCACAGTACCAATGACCTTCCCAGCACGGTTGGTGGAATTGGTATGCTGGTGCCAGACTTCCAGATCCTTATCGCTAAGTTGGTTCTTCACCTCATTTAGTGACGTCTTCAGGGTCTGCAGGAGGACGTGGTCCTGGGCCGGGTGTCTCAGTGCTTCGCTGGGGTCAGGGATACACCACTCCCCATTGGCCGGTTTGACGTATGTCCTGACTTTATTGAAGAGTTTTCTGACCTCTGCAACTACTTCCGGGTCAAAGGCTTCCTCGTCAGTGGGCTGCTGCCTGACAGGTTTCCTCCTCGCTCCCCGGCCCCAACTCATCCTCTCCTCCAGACGCCCTACAGCAAAAAACAAACAACCGATGTGATTTGATGACATCCACAACGCTATACAATGCATGCATGCATGCCCTGCATAATGTAGATTATATCAGGAAACTATTTTATTTACACTCATATTTGTTGACTTTTTAGTTTATATGCATTAATGCCTGGTCCCAGGTTTTATTTATACACTGCTCAAAAAAATAAAGGGAACACTTAAACAACACAATGTAACTCCAAGTCAATCACACTTCTGTGAAATCAAACTGTCCACTTAGGAAGCAACACTGATTGACAATAAATTTCACATGCTGTTGTGCAAATGGAATAGACAAAAGGTGGAAATTATAGGCAATTAGCAAGACACCCCCAAAAAAGGAGTGATTCTGCAGGTGGTGATCACAGACCACTTCTCAGTTCCTATGCTTCCTGGCTGATGTTTTGGTCACTTTTGAATGCTGGCGGTGCTCTCACTCTAGTGGTAGCATGAGACGGAGTCTACAACCCACACAAGTGGCTCAGGTAGTGCAGTACATCCAGGATGGCACATCAATGCGAGCTGTGGCAAGAAGGTTTGCTGTGTCTGTCAGTGTAGTGTCCAGAGCATGGAGGCGCTACCAGGAGATAGGCCAGTACATCAGGAGACGCGGAGGAGGCCGTAGGAGGGCAACAACCCAGCAGCAGGACCGCTACCTCCGCCTTTGTGCAAGGAGGTGCACTGCCAGAGCCCTGCAAAATGACCTCCAGCAGGCCATAAATGTGCATGTGTCAGCATATGGTCTCACAAGGGGTCTGAGGATCTCATCTCGGTACCTATTGGCAGTCAGGCTACCTCTGGCGAGCACATGGAGGGCTGTGCGGCCCCACAAAGAAATGCCACCCCACACCATGACTGACCCATCGCCAAACCGGTCATGCTGGAGGATGTTGCAGACAGCAGAACGTTCTCCACGGCGTCTCCAGACTCTGTCACGTCTGTCACATGTGCTCAGTGTGAACCTGCTTTCATCTGTGAAGAGCACAGGGCGCCAGACACGTTTGAGCAGACACATGCACATTTGTGGCCTGCTGGAGGTCATTTTGCAGGGCTCTGGCAGTGCACCTCCTTGCACAAAGGCGGAGGTAGCGGTCCTGCTGCTGGGTTGTTGCCCTCCTACGGCCTCCTCCGCGTCTCCTGATGTACTGGCCTATCTCCTGGTAGCGCCTCCATGCTCTGGACACTACACTGACAGACACAGCAAACCTTCTTGCCACAGCTCGCATTGATGTGCCATCCTGGATGTACTGCACTACCTGAGCCACTTGTGTGGGTTGTAGACTCCGTCTCATGCTACCACTAGAGTGAGAGCACCGCCAGCATTCAAAAGTGACCAAAACATCAGCCAGGAAGCATAGGAACTGAGAAGTGGTCTGTGGTCACCACCTGCAGAATCACTCCTTTATTGGGGGTGTCTTGCTAATTGCCTATAATTTCCACCTTTTGTCTATTCCATTTGCACAACAGCATGTGAAATTTATTGTCAATCAGTGTTGCTTCCTAAGTGGACAGTTTGATTTCACAGAAGTGTGATTGACTTGGAGTTACATTGTGTTGTTTAAGTGTTCCCTTTATTTTTTTGAGCAGTATATATATATATATATATAAAAATATACACACATGGGCAGTGGTTGATTACTGATTTATATGTACACTAGACTAACGGCTGGTACCATAACGATTTCTACCACGGTATGGTCTCGGAGTCTGAACACACTAATAAAATAGGCCTAACTGAATTAACCTTTCTAAAGACACAACCAAGCCCGCAATCATTCTTAAAGTCCAGCTACATTGTTGCTAACATGATTTAACTATGATGGAATAGTAGTAGGCTTTGCCTTATGTTAAATGGACATTTGGCAGTGTACATGAATCATTTTCTGCATCTCAAGCAACAGGGTGTGTTTGTAAATTCAATCTGGAGTGACAGAGTGTGCTCTGGACGTTTGTAAATTCAGAGCGTTGTCAGATTGTCCGTTCCTAAATTCAGAGCGTTTCACTCTTGTAGCGTTCAGAGCGCACACTGGACGCTCCGGCCAAAGAAGAGTAGGGTTGATCCGAGCGTTTTGACCTCACAACCGCAGTCAATCACCCAACGAACTGGCTAACGTTGGCTAGCTACTTCCAGACACAAATGAGAGAACACCTCACTCTGACCATTACTCACCCTAGCAGAGCAGGTTAGGCTGTTTTCGTGTTATTCAGAGCTTTGGTGACTAAATGGGGTGCTGGCAACAAGTTAATCACGTTTTTTTGCCGACGTTTACTGATTCCGGCCATATTGAACGGGTGTTGAGCGTTCGTAACTTCATAACGTTATTCTGCGCTCTTGTATACTCAGACGAGTGCTCTGAAATCGGAGTAAATAGACAGAGCGAATTTATTAACGCACCCACAGCAAGTAGGCAGGACAGCTTGCTACACCTCTCTGACTAGCTAGCTAACCTCCTACTAAATAAACCTAGCCAAACGTTAGGCATTTCATACAATGTGCCTAAAGGCGAAACAAGTAAGCAAAATCATTTATTTACATTTTATTGCTGGCTATAATACATATTTAAGGGATACATAACTTAACTAGTTGTTTAAATGGCCACATATCACACAGGCCAGGACATGATGTCCCCCTCTCCTTGCAGGTGCAGCGGCTACGTCTGTGTTGATAAGCAAGAAACTACGGGGTCGACTTTTAGGCCTAAACTCATTTCGTTAGCTAACTAAGCTAGTTTCTCTAGAGTTAAGGAACATATCCTAATGAATAACATTAACTAGCTACTATACCTTGCTTGTTTACTGTACAAACACTTCCATAATAGGCACAAGTTTACAACGCTTACGGTCGTTAACTTTTGTTTGTAACTTAAGCTTCCCGTCGGTCATAATGCTAACTTAAAAGGTTCTTACCTAGCTAATGCTAGGCCAGCTAACATCCTCCTACGCTCAGCACAGCTAGCTTCTCAGCAGACACACCCCCCCCCCCCCCCCCCCAGACTTCTTCGGTGAGGTTTAATGGCGGTTGGCATCCAATATGTTGCATTACCGCCCCCAACTGAACTATAGATCCATTACACTTAAATACTAAATGGGAATCAGAAAAAAATAAAAACATATTTATTATAACCCTATCAACTAACCCTATACTCATTAAAACCCATCACCTTATTCCACGACTTTAACCCTCTCTGATCCTACCCTAGGCCAACAGCCTGAGAAGATGGGACACCACCGCTCAACACACCCTGTAACTCTTCTGAATTTAAATTGAATACCTAAATACTTCTCTGCAGTTGCCACCACAGCATATATTTTCTGTGATTTACTTCCCATTTCTGCAATATAGTTGATATCCATTACTATGAACGCTAAGAAGCCAACCTTACTGAAGCATACATCACTGATTGGCCTATCATTCTGTACTGGCACAAATTTTACACTCACTGGGATCCTCACCATTGACCCATCCTCCTCCACTTTCTTCACTGCCTCAGCATATAACACCTTCTGCACTACTTTTACCCTGGCACCTCAACCTGCCTCTCTAGCCCCATAGACTTCCGATCCCCAACAACATGAGCAACCTCACAATTGACAAACAACTTTATCCACCGAAACTTCACAATCCTCTGTCATATGCCCTCTGGCACACTTCACACATCTTGGAATTTCCCTCTTACACACTACTGCAACATGAACATAAACGTTGCACCTGAAACAGAGCAGTGGATTCTGCACAAAAGCTCTAAACAGATAACTGATATATCCTAACATGACTTTGTCTGGTAGACTGACAATGACTCTTCTGTTTCACCATGCTCCCCACTGGGTCTGCGTCACACCAAACGGCAGGCATCACAAACACTAGGAATGTTCAACTTCAATTGCTACACCTCCACACTTACCGCTACCACAGAGAGCTAAGAGCAAAGAAAGAAACAGATCTTGACCCACGTTGCATGACACAAAGCGCCTTCTCCCTCTGGTCATAAGTAACACAAACAAATATCACAAGTACACTACAGGTTACCTTTAATTGATTTAAGATTCTTCTTCTTTGGGATTGGGTTGGTGGCGCGCATCTGACTTAAGGTGAATACACCGCCACCTACAGTACTGGAGTGTGAGGCCAGACACCGCCTAACTACATACAATTATGTCCTTAGTCCTGTTCACTCTAAGAAAGTGAAATAGAGCCTTAAAACACCACTTCCCTCCCCCCACTACACCACCCAAACCCCAACCCTGTCCAGCCTCTCTAACCCTTTCACACAATCTCTCCTTATCTACGCTATATAATTCCCAAAATATCAACACATGCTCCACCGTTTCCTCCACTAAACAGTCATCACACTGACCTGTTTCATGTCTCCCTATCACAATGTGACATTCAAACCTGTATGCCCAAACCATAGTCTACTCCACACAACTTCCTCTCACCTACATCCCATACTCCCCACCTCTTCCTTTACTGATCATTGCATGTGAGAAAATTGGCTCCCTTTACTACTAGCATCCCACTTCCTTTGCCAAAAATCTAACCCTTTTGCTCGGATCAAGGACTTGAATTCCCTGAGGCCCAGAGGGACCTCAATATATACCCTCTCGCCTAACAGCACTCTTAGTCAACAAATCATCCTTCTCATTACCCTCCACACGCACATGGGTGGGAACCCAGAAAAAGCTTACCACCACTCCCATTAACAGCACCATCATCTCCAAAAACAAGTCTCCCCTATCTGACCTGCCCGTCTTCACACTACTCAACACTGCAGCCGAATCAAAGCAGATCATCACTCTGAATGTTTCATCTCCTCCACCAATTGTAAACCTATTATCAAGGGCATCAACTCGGCCGCATACACTGACATTATTTAAATGTGTATTGGCGGATCGAAACCGTGATGTGCATACACCGCCACCTACTGTACTGGAGTGTGAGCATACACCGCCACCTACTGTACTGTAGTCAAGGCCTCCCTATTCATCTATCCCTCTTATCTTGCTCTGTGTTTCCACCTATTATTCTGGAGTGTGAGTTCATTACACTTCGTAGAAAAATTGCAAAACCAACTTACCTTATACCCATTAACGCCACCCCAGTTATCACTCCTTTCAACAGCGCCCTGCTCCGGGGAGCAAAACAAGTCCCAGTACTTGTCCCTAGGTGCTTAGGAAGAAGCACCCGTTCCCTCTGGGTGGTAGAAATGTAAAAAATCATCACGAGTCCACTTCGAGTTACTTTCACCAACAACAGTCTCCAACCTCTTCTCCACCCAACCTGACACCACATATGGATCTTCCAGAAGGCAAGGATCCATTCTCTTTAAAAATCTCAGTCTCACTGGGCCAGAATCTTTTCTGTTCAAAATTAAACAGATCTGATCCCTACACAGGCTCCAGGGGAACCTGGGAGGGCGGGCCGTCTTCCGGCGCCAGTACCCCTTCAAGTCTTCTGATGTAAACACCTGAAGTCTCAAAAACATTTCTGCTGCAGCCACAAGTTTCTTTGACTTCTTTGACACCTGAGCCATAAAGTTTATAACTGTGGAGATGAACGCCACAAAATCCACCTTATAACAAACAGGGTATCTTTTGAATGGCAGCAAACATTTACGACAAGCTGTGGTGCATCCACTACCATATCTTCACTAGCGTCAGTTGTTTTGTCAACTCTTTTAATTTCCTCCGCATAGGAGATTCGATTGACCTCTCTAACTGTTGCCACCTCAATCTCTTTCACCCTTACAGGGCACTCCAGGAACTTGGGATCATGATCCCCACCACAATTGCAACACCATTGTCCTTCTACACACCGTTCTTCCGTATACTCCATCCGTCTGCACAAACTTGAAACATGGCCAAATCCTTTGTAATTTTTAATGGTTTGGGGAAGAAAGCTCTTACAGCGAATCTTACATAACCAGGTTTCACATTCGTAGGTAGATGCTCTTTATTAATAAATACAACAGGACGACAGACTTTCTTATTTTTCTCCGTTCACCCAGCGGGTAAGGCGCCGGACACCAACTACATCAGGAATTCTCTTCATGTACACTGCTCAAAAAAATAAAGGGAACAGTAAAACAACACAATGTAACTCCAAGTCAATCACACTTCTGTGAAATCAAACTGTCCACTTAGGAAGCAACACTGATTGACAATACATTTCACATGCTGTTGTGCAAATGGAATAGACAAAAGGTGGAAATTATAGGCAATTAGCAAGACACCCCCAATAAAGGAGTGATTCTGCAGGTGGTGACCACAGACCACTTCTCAATTCCTATGCTTCCTGGCTGATGTTTTGGTCACTTTTGAATGCTGGCGGTGCTTTCACTCTAGTGGTAGCATGAGACGGAGTCTACAACCCACACAAGTGGCTCAGGTAGTGCAGCTCATCCAGGATGGCACATCAATGCGAGCTGTGGCAATAAGGTTTGCTGTGTCTGTCAGTGTAGTGTCCAGAGCATGGAGGCGCTACCAGGAGACAGGCCAGTACATCAGGAGATGTGGAGGAGGCCGTAGGAGGGCAACAACCCAGCAGCAGGACCGCTACCTCCGCCTTTGTGCAAGGAGGAGCACTGCCAGAGCCCTGCAAAATGACCTCCAGCAGGCCACAAATGTGCATGTGTCTGCTCAAACGGTCAGAAACTCCACGTCTCCTGATGTACTGGCCTGTCTCCTGGTAGCGCCTCCATGCTCTGGACACTACGCTGACAGACACAGCAAACCTTCTTGCCACAGCTCGCATTGATGTTCCATCCAGGATGAGCTGCACAACCTGAGCCACTTGTGTGGGTTGTAGACTCCGTCTCATGCTACCACTAGAGTGAGAGCACCGCCAGCATTCAAAAGTGACCAAAACATCAGCCAGGAAGCATAGGAACTGAGAAGTGGTCTGTGGTCACCACCTGCAGAATCACTCCTTTATTGGGGGTGTCTTGCTAATTGCCTATAATTTCCACCTTTTGTCTATTCCATTTGCACAACAGCATGTGAAATTTATTGTCAATCAGTGTTGCTTCCTAAGTGGGCAGTTTGATTTCACAGAAGTGTGATTGACTTGGAGTTACATTGTGTTGTTTAAGTGTTCCCTTTATTTTTTTGAGCAGTGTATTTAATGTTAACATCCATCGTCACCCCTGAGATGACTCCTTTACCGGGCGCTCTGCTCTGAAGTTCAAAGCATGATACTTCTGTTGTATGGATTCTTTTGAGGCATACTGCAACCTTCCTCTGTTCTACAGAAACCCAATTAATCAGAATAATAGCACTTCTGGTCACTTTGATAGATTCCACTTTTCCCAGAGTATGCGTCACCATCTTTGACACCTCAAACGGGTCTCCCATGTATGCATCCTTCACGTACACAAATATCTATCCTCCATTCCAACTTTAGATCATTTCCTTTTTGTTTCATTCTTTGACACTACTGTTGTCCATTCATCTTCACCAACTTTGCTCAACGCACTGCTCAATTCAACCCCGGCATCCACTTCCACCGTCTTCCTCCTGTAACGGCTTTCGTTGGTGGAAGGAGAGGAGGACCAAAATGCAGCGTGGTACGTATCCATAATATTATTTAATCGAGAATGAATACAAAATACAAAAGAACAAGAGAATAAATGAAAACCGAAACAGTACCGTATGGTACGAACACAGGAAACAATCACCCACAAGACACAATAGAAAACAGGCTACCTAAATATGGCTCCCAATCAGAGACAACGACTGACACCTGCCTCTGATTGAGAACCATACTAGGCCAAACACATAGAAATATAAATACAGAACAAAACATAGAAAAACAACATAGAATGCCCACCCCAACTCAAGCCCTGACCAAGCTAAAATAAAGACATAAAAAAGGAACTAAGGTCAGAACGTGACACCTCCAAAACGTCCACTTCCCATTTTAGGGCTCTTCTTTCCCAGTCCCAGTCATCCCCCCATTATTAGGATATGTCTAAGTTTACATTTTATCACTCTTTTGCTTTTCCACCAGATCCATCTGTTTTTTGTGCATTTTATAACCAATAAATCCAGTCTGTGAACCTCATCCAGACAAACACCCACACAAAACCCTTAGACTGCCTGGTTGGCAATGGGCAGTGCTTGACTTGGTCTGAAATAGGTGTCGGTACTATTTTTGGGTCCCGGTACTGTTTGTATTTAGGTGCTGGAACTTTAAGCCAATATTTAAGGTGTTGGAACTCAAGCTGTAGAACATTTGAGGTGCCAGTACAGTTCTTGTGAGCTGGGGCCCGAGTCAAGCACTGGCAATGGCGCCATTAGGGACATTCCACACTAAATAGAACTGATCCAGAACCAATTAAGTGAAGTCTGACCTAAGTCCTTCTCTGACTGCACCGAACCATTGGGAAACCAGCAATCCAGAACTTCACCCCCATCCCCCAATGTCTCAGCCTGTAGAGTGGAGCTGCGGGTGATGTAATGGCCTTAATTTGACATGATAATGGTTCGTTTATTAGTCTGAGAGAACAACATAAGAACTGTGTGCATTCTACCCATACTGCCCTGAGGCGCGTACATCTGTGCTCTGTCTCACAATATGTTCACAAATTACTACTGCTGTAACTGTGATAAGAGTTAGACATCTTAGAAATTACTACCTTTAGAGACACATGCCAGTAATGACAGAATGGGGTCGAAAGAGTTGGAATTATTGTAAATTTAAAAAATGTTGTTCACTAACCAAAAATATATTGTTTATTTGTGACATGCTTTAGCTTGAGGAAGTCTCAGCCTTTTCTCCACACTTGAGGACGCCATTCTCCTATTCAAACCATTTTAGAAAAGTATTTGTGCAAAATTATTTTATTGCCAAAGCAGACCTCCTAACAAGTTACAGTTGAAGTCGGAAGTTTACATACAGTTAGGTTGGAGTCATTCAAACTTGTTTTTCAACCAATCCACAAATTTCTTGTTAACAAACTATAATTTTGGCAAGTCGGTTAGGATATCTACTTTGTAGTAATTTTTCCAACAATTGCTTACAGACAGATGACGGCAAACTTTACACCACTCCAGCTGACACTTGGCAGTGCACATGGTGATCTTAGGCTTGTGTGTGGCTGTTCGGCCATGGAAACCCATTTCATTAAGCTCCTGACGAACAGTTATTGTGATGACTTTGCTTCCAGAGGCAATTTGGAACTCGGTAGTGAGTATTGCAACCGAGGACAGACGATTTTTACTGTCCCATTCTGTGAGCTTGTGTGACCTACCACTTCGCAGCTAAGCCGTTGTTGCTCCTAAACATTGGTTCAGTCCGTTATATCTGGAGTATTTCTCCTGTTTTAGCTGATATCCTTTGTGAATTTAAGTATGCTCTCTCTAATTCCCTCTCTTTTTTCTCTCTCTCTCTCGGAGAACCTGAGCCCTAGGACCATGCCTCAGGACTACCTGGCCTGATGACTCCTTGCTGTCCCCAGTCCACTTGGTCGTGCTGCTGCTCCAGTTTCAACTGTTCTGCCTGCGGCTATGGAAGCCTGACCTGTTCACTGGACGTGCTACCTTGTCCCAGACCTGCTGTTTTCAACTCTCTAGAGACAGCAGGAGTGGTAGAGATACTTTGAATAATTGGCTGTGAAAAGCCAACTGACATTTACTCCTGAGGTGCTGACCTGTTGCACCCTCTACAACCACTGTGATTATTATTTATGTGACCCTGCTGGTCATCTATGAACATTTGAACATCTTGGCCATGTTCTGTTATAATCTCCACGCGGCACAGCCAGAAGAGGACTGGCCACCCCTCATAGCCTGGTTCCTCTCTAGGTTTCTTCATAGGTTCCGGCCTTTCTAGGGAGTTTTTCCTAGCCACCGTGCTTCCAGACCTGCATTGCTTGCTGTTTGGGGTTTTAGGCTGGACTTTGTGACATCATCTGATGTAAGAAGGGCTTTATAAATACATTTGATTGATTGATTGATTGCTATAACTCCTGAGTCTGATGTTGGTTAACACTAAAACAGTCATATTCAGCATCTCCGCTGTCGGGCTCTACACTGCACCATCACTGATATACCAGTACTCACAGCTGGGATAGAGGGAGGTCAGTGGGGAGGGAGAGTGGGAGAGAAGAGATGCAGAGCAACAACAACAAAAATACGTATAGAGGGAGAGAAAATGGAAGTGTTTCCACATGTTCTGTCATTTCGAGGTGCAGTCTTTATTTACAATGTCTCATTGTGGAGGAACTCATTCAGTCTTCCTGCCTTCATCCCTATGAAACACTGCCCCCTGCTACAGCTCTGCAACATGACACACTGCACGCTGACTGGACTGTAGCTGCATATCTGTTGTGATTAGTTGTGATGGCCACAAAGGAAGAATCATTTATGAATGCACATACATGTCTATGCATACATAAATACATAGATCAATTTCCCCATGCAGTGTTGATATAGCAGCACTACATCAATATGTTATTCTAGACTTTAATTCTGACTCCCATGAACCTCAACTTTAAAAACATGATGAACCTCAAACAGAACCCGGGTACAATCATAATGATGTTGTTTTATTGATAATGACACTGGCAAAGATGACAGTGATGGTTATCAGAATTTGTGGAAGATCTCCATAATGGCAATGGTAGTGCTCTGTCCAAAAATGAAGGCTCCAACAATTACAGTAATCACACCCCACACAGTGCACACCACCCTGCAGACAGGGAGAGAGAGAGATAGAGAAACAGAGGGACAAAAGAGAATGAAATGGGTGGAATCAGGTACATTAATGAATGTTAACAATAGTAATGCAATAGTATGCAATTTAACTCATGTTTTGTGGGCATTTTGTGATTCAATACAAAACCACCAGGGGATCTCATAACTTCAAACTACTCCACTCACCTGACTCTGGGTGACACAGGCTCTGACTGCATAGTGAATACCAGGCAAAGCCCTGCAACACGCATCTCAATGTTAGTTGACACAAGTTTTACACAAACACAGGATCAGCTCAACACAGGAACGCTTGTGAGTCACAAACAACCTCAGACACATGCCTACATACACACACACACACACTTTGTTTCATACCAGGAAAGATAAAGATGAAGAAGGCACTGATTCCTCCGATAACGCTGATGACCTCACTCATGTCAGGGACGAACATGGCGATGAGGAGGGTGACTGTGATCCAGATGACAGTCAGAATCACTCTGCATTGGTTCTCAAACGAGTGTGTGACCCCACCATGCCGACGGCGACGAATTCGCAACATCAGGTCCAGAATGACAGACCTGTGCAATGAACATAAATTTACACACAGACTCAGTTACATGGTAACACACAGAAACAACCTCTTGTGCTGTTCAAGTGGGGCCCTACCTTCCCAACAGAAGTATAATTGGATAGATGGTGATGATTGATATTCCAAATAGCAGTCTGGCAATGATCATGACCACATCATTTCCAGGATATGACATCAGAATATCAGCCGCCACTGTGCGCCCAAACGTCAGGAAGCCAAAGATACCTAAGAACAGAGAAAGATTGAACATTGAATACTTCCTTGCATCCTAAAATCCATCCTTCTTTCCTTGAGGTATTCACTGCTCAACCCTAAAACCATCCAACTGCTTTCACCAATCCAACCACTTTTATCAGTGATTTACTTCAAGGAAAGAGGGACCATGCCATGATTGACAGGCCAGCTCACCTGTAAGTGTGTAGATGAGCAGACAGAAGAGCATAGAGATCACAGAGATGATCACCCAATGGGAGAGCTTCTTGTTCTCCATGCTGCTGTAGATGGCTATACAGGCCTCATGGCACTGCAACACACAAACACACATTCATATACATACTAATAATACACAAACAGAGTATAGGTGTTGTAGCAGTGTAACACACACACAATCAAAATGCATAACCCTATAGTACAGATACTGTCTCCAGACTTCAAACAGTTAAAAGATTGTTCTGTACCTGGAAGCCAAAACAGATGGTGGGGACGACGCTGAACATTGAGGCCCATGAATCTTTTCTAGAAAACATAGAAAACAGGGAGTAACAGATTATCACACACATCATATGGACAAGTATACTCATACTTGCCGAAGAAACACGTGCACACAAACACACATGCACTTACATACACACACTCACACAAACCAACTCACACACTCACTGACCCTTCACTGTGCTCTGGGGTAATGACGGCTGAATGTTCGTCCATCATGTAGTATTTGACAATGACAGCCACACAGAGATATGTAGCAGCCAGAGTGCCCAGCACACTGAGTGATACAGAGAGAGTCAAATAGTCAGAAAAAGAGAGGAGAAATAGGGGGTCTGAATAGCCATGTAGTATCCCAATTTTTAACACACACAGACATGCACAACACATATTACACAGGCAAGCACCCCCGCTCCAACCGACACACCTGGTGTATTTCTGGATGCCAATCTCTTTGGGGATGGAGAGAGGGAGGATGAAGATGAGACACATGATGAAGAGGTGGAACCGTTGGTCCGTGTACCAGTGGTACGGTATCTCGCCCTCAAAGGACCCCGTCACAGTCTCATACAGAGACACACACACTGGAACACATACAGAAAACACTCATAGATACACGTTAAAACATTTTCAGGACGTTGGTGGTTCTATCGGTATATCAGATAACCGCATCCATTTTCCATTTATAACTGTGGCTATGGGGCCATTGTGTGAACGACGTGATGCTGTGCCAATGCTGGTCTGGACGTTATCACTCACGTTTGTCTAGCTGGTCCTGCACCACCACCAGGAAGGCCACAGAGATCATGAAGAGGTTGAAGCAGAAGCAGACCTCACACAGCTGGCCGATGGCCCCCCCACACACCTCTCGCACCACGTCCTGATAGGTATTCTTTCTGCTGATGGACGAAGCATAGCCCAGGATGATCAATCCGCTGATCAGGAACACCAGTGATACCTGGGGGCCGGGGTTGAAGGAGAGTGTTTTGCAGTACAGATATCATTATGTCTGAGCACATAAATGGTTCAAGTGCTATTCTCCCTACCTCCCTGAATTGAATCCCTAAAATTGTTTGGATAAGTGCTAGAAGTTTGACAGGGAGCTCACACTTGGCAATTTAAATGCAAACCATGTTCTCCATCAATGATACAGTGAGATGGAAACCACTAGACTAATTGTGTGTCGTAACCCTGATGGAGTAAATCATCCACCCATCAGACACATACAGAAAGAAGCACAAATACACACACAGGCAGGCATTCACTGTGAGTACTGCTGCTATTACAGTATACATGCATGTGTGCCTGCCTGGCTCCTGACCCATGAGCCCTTCATTAGAGTTAGCCTGTGAAAAGACGCATCTCATTCACACCAAGGAACGGAAATTCAACAAAGCAGGCCTAGGCCATGGGTGTATGCGGCCTCACACAGGCAAACACACACAGGGGCAGACTGGGACCAGAAATCAGTCCTGACATTTCTAACACACCAGCCTATTTTTTCCCTCGAGGCACCCATTATTAGCCAGTTAATGATCATTTTGTGCAACAACAAAAAAACAAGCAAAACAGGCCCACTGGGCTAGAAATGGAACAGAACATCTGGCATTTGTCCACCACCGTGACACACACACACAAACTAATATGAGAACATTTAAGTATTAACAGGATGAAGTAAACAAATTTTTACTTTAATGAAGGGTGCAACAAGGTGCAAGGGTGCTATGACTTCCACAGATTTCCCATAGTGCATGTTTGATTGAATTGACACCAAGTTACAGCACATTTCTTGATTGTGTGGACAAATTTTTTTTTTTCTGTTTTATTACTTTACTTTTTTTTTTAAACAATCCCACTATTTTGGTTCTTGATTTTTGATTTCGCTCACCATTTCAACGCTGATGGCTTTATTGACTCCTCCCGCCTTCTCGAAAGCCCACGGGAAGTTAAGCAGTCCCGCGCCTAGGGCAGATTTGAGCATTATGAAGATGGCACCGAACGAACCGAGCCGTGGGGGATCCGCGTGCGACGCAGATCTCGCCATCAGGCTGATACTCTCACGAGCAAGTTCTTCCATGTTTGGCCACACAGGTCACCGTCCTTGTCCGTCTTTGCAGTACAGTTTCCTGGAGTCGGGATGGCAGATGTTACCGTTGCGCTTTAAAGCCCTTCTGCCTTCAAGTGCGCCCTGAGCCTCAAATAGCTATAGAGTGTGAGGAGATTAATTTAAGTGTCGCTGAAGTTTCCAGTCCCATAGAGTCCTCAGCGTTATGGCTTCAGAAAGAAAAAGTAGTCTTTCATACATTTGTGCTATATATACTGTATATATAGGCCTACCCTAGGTGGCCGCTCATTCTGTCCATGAGGCATCCACGCGCATCGCCACGATTACACAAGAGAAGCCGAGGTGGACTCAGATAAAACAGCCAACACATTTCAATCTGAGGTGACAAATATGACACCAGGCTGCGACCGTTACTGTGTGTGTGTGTGTAATTTTGTGTCTGACTGTGTGTGTGACTGGGACACATGTAATTCCACTGGGTACATACTTAAATTCAATGCATTTTCCATGTTTGTTAAACGTAATTTCATTGAAATGACGTGTAACCAACGTTGATTCAACCAGTGTTTGTCCAATGGGATAATATGCCCTGTTTCACCCCATACAGAACCAATCAGTCGATATAATCGAGAACAATCATCAGAAATCAAGCGATACGAATCAGACAGTAGGGCGCCGTCTGACGCACTAGTTGGTCAGAAGGTTCAAATCATCGTTTCATAACGTAATTTCCGAGTAGGGGGTAATGATCATTTTAATTGTCCTGAAACTAGAATATCTTATGATGTCCTTTCCCTTCGTCAAATGTACGTACTGGGTTTTTAAAAGTGTTTTTACCCCGGGATAGCCAGCTAATATGACCCATAGTAAGGAAGAACATGTATTGAGTGCAATTCGATCTACAGTACATCTACACCACGATATGATACGTTGATTTGAACCTTCTGACCAACTAGTGGGTCTGGCGGCGCCCCACTGTCTGATTCATATCGCTTGATTTCTGATGATAGTTGTCGATTATATCGACAGATTGTATTTGCATCTGGTGACTGTTTAGTGATTATCAGCTCTTTGTCCAGTTATATGAAGAACAGTGGCTGGCAGCCGCTAGTATAGGAACAGAGGAGCGCGGTGCATAAAGGTGCATGTGCGTAAAATTGATACGAGCGACATTCGTCTAGAATTCGAGTTAACTCAGACGACACAGAGGCCCACTGAGAGTAAAATATGCTCAAAGGAATTCGGCACGAGAGTGACTCGTGCCAAAAGCAAACAGTATCACCTGAGCAAATAGGATAACGTGACGCGTGCTGACAGCGAACCTGACAACTGCATGGTTTAATGTGGCTTATTTATGAGGATCTAGTCTCCCGTGGCCATCCTTGCAAAATAAAATTAATTGTATGATCAGCAGGTAAACGTTTGTGATTTACAAGTACAAATTGTCATTTTGACAATTGGAAAACCCTCCTTGTTTGTAATGTGAACTTTAGGATCAGGAGCAGGTCAGGGGTCAGATGGTCGTCTCTCAGGTGCACCTGACAAATAGCATGCAGCAGAGGTCTGTCAAACAATAGAGAATACATTCTCTCAGGTTCTTCCTCTTTCATTGTGTGTGGTATGCAATGCATCTGAGAGAACAAGATGCAGGTGCTGTCTGTAGCTTCAACATTCACATCCTCCAGATCAGGGAGATCATGTGGAGAGTCATGTGACCTTTAGTCAGGGGTTAAGGCTTTAGTGCTCTAAATTAAGGTTAGAATCAAGAGAAAAATTATGAGTCTGGGGCAGTCTGTGCTTTTGGATAAGACACTGATGGAAAGGGACAATATTTTTGCTGATAATGTAATGAGTACATTAGCAGTTTAAAAAAAACACATTACACTATTTACATGTAATCAGTTACTCTCCAACCCTGCTCTATGATCACCTCAGCTGTCTGAGATTTTGGCTGGCCACATACTGACCACTCTCTCTAGCTTCTCTCTTTTTTGTAGTTGCTCTCTCTCGCAATGCTACTGTACCTGTAAACTTCCAGTCATTGTGCTAACACTAGTTAGTATTGACTCACGAAACTATCGCTACTTCATACTGCATGCAGACATACAAATGGTATCTATGAGTTCATCTGACTCTGGGTAAGTAGAACAAGGGCTTAAATGTTGTTATCTCGTAGTATCAGTACTTTATTCTGCTGCTGTGCTTGTTCCCCCTCTGGCTGACCTCTCTGTCCAGATCCTGTCTTTCTGGGTGCAAATGTATACGAGTGTGTGTGTGTTTGGCATATATATCCTACAGTGCATACAGTTTCACTTTGCATCTTTTATTAAGGTTTGCATTTTTCATTCAACTCTCCCATTTCTGTATCCAGTGGGATACAGGTTCCTCGGGATCGGAAGAACCCCTTGTTCACCATCTGCACGTGTGCATTCTTCTTGTAGGGAGCCTCCAGGGGCTTGTCTACATGCCAGCCATACATAGACGATGAGAGGACAGGCACCCGTCTACTCCTTTCCTGGTGCAACAGGAAAAAATGCAAAATTACATCAATAATGGGCAGTAAGAGTTCTAAGTGGACTGGCAAAAACGAAGGGACATCTTCAGAAAGATTATGGCCCAGAAAAGAACTTTGTAAATACTTACCTCCTTATTAATGTTCAGTGTAAGGTTCACAGCCTTGTCATCACGTGACACTTTGGGTTCATACCCCTCCCTGAGATGGAACACTGCATCATAAACCCTTCCTTGCTCCTCACGCTGTGTATACAAAAACAACTGTGATTAACAATTGGCTAATGCCATCATTGGAGGTAGTAGCGTCCCTGGAAGCATATTTTAGAGGAGGTAGTGCCATATAGCTTAACTACAGGAGTACTGGTTTACAACAAGCCCTGCCCCGGATGTAATCTGCCTAAATGACTACCGCCACGTAGCACTTACGTCAGTAGCCATGAACTGCTTTGAAAGGCTGTGTAACGATTCTCGTGGGCTGAAGGAAGAGTGGACCAAGGTGCAGCGTTTAAAGTGTTCATGATTTAATAATAAAAAAACAAATCGAACAAAAACAACTAACAGGAGAACGAAAGCGAAACAGTTCTGTCTGGTGCAGACACAAAAACAGAAAACAACTACCCACAAAACTCATGTGGACAAGAGCTACCAAAGTATTGTTCTCAATAAGAGACAACGATAGACAGCTGCCTCTGATTGAGAACCACACCCGGCCAAACAACAAAGAAATACAAAACATAGAACACAAAACATAGAATGCCCACCCCAACTCACGCCCTGACCAAACCAAAATAGAGACATAAAAAGGATCTCTAAGGTCAGGGCGTGACAGGCTGGTCATGGCTCACATCAACACCATCATCCCGGAAACCCTAGACCCACTCCAATTCGCATACCTCCCCAACAGATCCACAGATGAGGCAATCTCAATTGCACTTTACACTGCCCTTTCCCACCTGGACACTTCCCTTTCCCACTAGCTCAGTGTTCAACACCATAGTGCCCACAAAACTCATCACTAAGCTAAGGACCCTTAGACTAAACACCTCCCACTGCAACTGGATCCTGGACTTCCGAACGGGCCACCACCAGGTGGTAAGGGTAGGCAACAACAATTCTGCCACGCTGGTCCTGAACACCAGGGCCCCTCAGGGGTGCGTGCTTAGTCCCCTCTTGTACTCCCTGTTCACCCACGACTGCGTGGCCAAGCACGACTCCAACACCATGATTAAGTTTGCCGACGACACAACGATGGTAGGCCTGATCACCGACAACAATGAGACAGCCTACAGGGAGGAGGTCAGAGACCTGGCAGTGTGGTGCCACGACAACAACCTCCCTCAATGTGAGCAAGACAAAGGAGATGATCGTGGACTACAGGAAAAGGAAGGCCGAACAGGCCCCCATTAACATTGACAGGGCTGTAGTGGAGTGGGTCGAGAGTTTTAAGTTCCTTGGTCTCCACATCACCAACAAACTATCATGGTCCAAACACATCAAGAGGGCACGACAACAACTTTTCCCCTCAGGAGACTGAAAAGGTCCCCAGATCCTCAAAAAGTTCTACAACTGCTTCTATCGAGAGCATCCTGACCGGTTGCATCACAGCCTGGTTTGGCAACTACTCGGCATCCGACCATAAGGCGCTACAGAGGGTAGTGTGTACGGCCCAATACATCACTGTGTCCAAGCTTCCTGCCATCCAGGACCTACACTACTGTTCAAAAGTTTGGAGTCACTTAGAAATGTCCTTGTTTTTAAAAGAAAAGCAAATTTTTTGTCCATTAAAATCAGAAATACAGTGTAAACATTGTTAATGTTGTAAATGACTATTGTAGCTGGAAACAGCTGATTTTTAATGGAATAATTGCGTAGGCGTACAGAGGCCCATTATCAGCAACCATCACTCCTGTGTTCCAATGGCACATTGTGTTAGCTAATCCAAGTTTATAATTTTAAAAGGCAAATTGATCACTAGAAACCCCTTTTGCAATTATGTTAGCACAGCTGAAACTGTTGTGCTGATTAAAGAAGCAATAAAACTGGCCTTCTCTAGAATAGTTGAGTATCTGGAGCATCAGCATTTGTGGGTTCGATTACAGGCTCAAAATGGCCAGAAACAAAGAACTTTCTTCTGAAACTCGTCAGTTTATTCTTGTTCTTAGAAATGAAGGCTATTCCATGCGAGGAATTGCCAAGAAACTGAAGATCTCGTACAACACTGTGTACTACTCCCTTCACAGAACAGCGCAAACTGGCTCTAACCAGAATATAAAGAGGAGTGGGAGGCCCCGGTGCACAACTTAGCAAGAGGACAAGTACATTAGAGTGTCTAGTTTGAGAAACAGACTCTTCACAAGTCCTCAACTGGCAGCTTCATTAAATAGTACCCACAAAACACCAGTCTCAACGTCAGAAAAGAAGAGGCGACTCCGGTGTCTGTGTTCTTTTGCCCATCTTAATCTTTTCTTTTTATTGGCCAGTCTGAGATATGGCTTTTTCTTTGCAACTCTGCCTAGAAGGCCAGCATACTGGAGACTTGTGAGGCGTCTGTTTCTCAAACTAGACACTCTAATGTACTTGTCCTCCTGATTGCAAAAAGGTTTTCTAATGACCAATTGGCCTTTTAAAATGATAACCTTGGATTAGCTAACACAACATGTCATTGGAACACAGGAGTGATGGTTGCTGATATTGGGCCTCTGTAAGCCTAAGTAGATATTACATTAAAAATATGCCGTTTCCAGCTACAATAGTCATTTACAACATTAACAATGTCTACACTGTATTTCTGATCAATTTGATGTTATTTTAATGGACAAAAATTGTGCTTTTCTTTTAAAAAACAAGGAAATGTCTAAGTGACCCCAAACTTTTGAACGGTAGTGTATATACTAGGTGGTGTCAGAGGAAGTCCCCAAAAAAATTCAAAGACTCCAATCACCCAAGTCATAGACTGTTCTTTCTGCTACTGCACGGCAAGCGGTACCGGAGCGCCAAGTGTAGGTCCAAAAGGCTCCTTAACAGGTCCTACCCCGAGCGCTATAAGACTGCTGAACAATTATTTAAATGGCCACCAGGACAATTTACATTGACCCCCCCTCCCACTCGCTGTTTATTATATATGCATAGTCACTTTACCCCTACCTACATGTACAATTTACCTCGACTAACCTGTACCCCCACACATTGACTCGTATATAGCCTACTTATTGTTATGTAATTTTATTGTGTGCGTTTAAAAAAAACATAATTTGGTAAATATTTTCTTAACTCTATTTCTTGAACTGCATTGTTAGTTAAGGGCGTATAAGTAAGCATTTCACGGTAAGGTCTAAACCTGTTCTATTCGGTGCATGTCACAAATACAATTTTATTTTATTTGCTGTAGCCTACCCCCATTGTTGCTACATGGCAGCAGTGAGTTCATCCAGTCTCATAGACCTTTGTTAGAAATCTGCTCCCTGTTACATTGCGTTTTATATTTGGCCATGTCTTTAGAGGGGCAATAGATCAGCATCTGTTCATTTTGCCTACAGGCTTTGACCTTTTTGGCACAGAGGTAAGGCTAAGGCACTGACTTTCCCATGTTTACTGCAACTTATATCAGATGATAATAATACACTATGGTGCAATTATGTAGGCTTAGGCGGATATTTTATGTTTCATAGCAATGCATTTGATTTACCTCTGGTAACATGCGCTGGAAATAAGAGGAACGGGACACTGCGTCAAGCTCCCTTTGAGTGAAGCTTCGCGCCCGCATGCTCGTGTTGTCCCCTTCTGTCTTGCTCATGTCACTGCACTAGCGTGGAACAACGGGTTGCAACAGTAAGCCTTGATTTAGGTGTCTTCAAAGAAAGCTACGCGTATCAAATATACCCCTCAATTTAAAGGTTCACGTACCTCTCACTATGTAGCCTATGACGTCAGTTGTACATTTCTTTTTTAGTTGATTCTGTCACAAACGTTGTGTGTTCAAGCATAAAAAACGTTTCCTGCTGACTGTATTTTAGCCTACAATAAATGTAGTTTAGACGGTATACTGATTCTCTACACTATACAGGGCATTGCTTGTTTTGTCACATAAACTGAAATTAAGCAAACTATCAGAATGTTAGCAACCAGCAAATAGCGGAGAGATTTTTGCATATTGAACCTTTAAAGCGGCAATCAGCAGTTCAAACAATAACAAACCGCCATTTACCCGTTTCAGTAAAAAGCTGAGGGAAAGGGCTGAAGAAATGTAACCAATGTCACATTCTTAGACAGAGCTATGGAATCAAGGACTGAGCATCAATGATATCAACATTATAGTTCTAACAATGTGTATAGGCTATATGGTGTTTATTTACATGTACTTTGTTTCCAAACATTGGATTGAAACGCTTGTATTTTGGGTTCTGATGGGGTATGACAGTTGAACTAAACTCATGCAGCATTTATAAATTATCTTCTTCAAGAATCAATGGGTACATTTCCTTTATTCAGATGAATGAAGCAATTTCAGATTGCCCCTTTAAGGTGTTAGCTTGCTTTGTTTTGGGTAGCCTAATCATCGTTGTAGCCTTGTATAAGCCTACTGTAAGAGTTAGTTCATATAAATGCATATAATTACATAACTAGAAATAAAACTAGATGTATAGGATCTCTAACTTTTTGTGGTCGACAATAGATTTACAATTCAGAATAGGATACATTGATTACATACACGTTTTATTTTGGAATCGCTGTATCCTGTGTAAATATTCATATTTTTAGCTCGGGGAAAACATTTATTGACTGTCAGTCATTTTGACCAATGAAAATGTTTAAGTGTAAAGACGGCTTGGCTACATTAGTTTATATTGGAGCCATCGAGGCGGTTCGATTAATCCTGCCCGGGCGCTCGTGTCGGCGTGTTTTGCGTCGGCTGAAAGTTGATTGTATTCGATTTGGAACCGGGCCACCTCCTGGGCGTGAGCCAGGCGAACTACACACAAAGTCCATGGCGAGGTCGGCTCAAAACAAAAGTGACCTAATTAAGCACGTGTAGTAATTACTAGGATTCTGTGTTTTCCCATGCTAAAGGGATTGCTTTAGATAAAAACGGTTTATCTGCCTTCCCAATGAAAAATAGTTAGAAAATTAGAACAATTAATTTTATGGAAAAGCGATGTATGTTTCTGTACGATGCACCATGCTGCCTTGTTGACAAAATGACCGAGCGGCGCAGATTACTGTTCGATTTGGGAAGGGCGCTCCTCCCTCCCCGATATCACCCGATGACGTAACGTGCTATACCCGGTGCCCCGCGGTTTAGCATAATCGAATCCGCACATTATTACTAATGAATGTCTTTGTTTTTTATAATGTATTTTCTTTTATTTCTGTAATTCAAGGCTAATCTGTCAAATAGAACTTGGTCTCAGTATGACTCCCTGATAAATAAAGTTTAAATTAAATATGACTCTGGTTTGCACAACCAATCATGAGAGGATAGCGGTCGTCGTTTGGTGTTCCCCGTTGCTATGGAAACACAGAAAGCTTTACCGGAAAATAGCTGATAGGGAGTTTATGACAAGTTATTACAACTGGCTAATACTTTAACACAAACTGTTAACTAAACAAGTAAATAGTATATAGAAGTAGTAATCACTTAAAACAATCGACGATGCATCCTAAACCCCTCGAATCAGGTGAGGTGGAAGAAGAGAGTGGCGAGGAATCCAGTACGACCCTGCAAGCTGGAGATGCAGAAATATTGCTGGACGCGATGTCAACAACTTCCAGTAAACTAGGTTAGACAGTTCACTATAATTTAGCACAATAGTCAGCACATGGCAACATGTTAAATAATCGCATGTGTCTAGCCATGTCTGAAGTTATCCTCCTCTCTCACTTCAGAGGAGGCCCCCACGGCGAACTGCAGCCCCCTGCCAAACGATATCGAAGGAGACCGTTGTGTGTCCTCACATACAGAAGTCGACAAACTCATACAAGCCCAACAACAAGAGAAAAAGGAAAAGGACTCGGGTCCAAGGTCATCTTAAAAGCTAGGAATTGGCTGTCAGTAGTCTTCTAGCATTATTGTTCGTTCTGTCTAGCATTCTAACCAGTGACGCTTTATGTTCCTCAGAATGACAAAGACATTTCTGAAGGACCACTGCAAGCAAAACAAACTCTACATGACACCTCGATTGAATGACACACTGTATTTGCACTTCAAAGGTATGTGTGGAATTGTTGTTGTTGTTTATGGACAGTTTACATATATTGTTACATGAATACTTTATAGAAATTTAAATCATAAGCTTTGTGTGGTCTATATAGAATTGTAGGTGGAATATAACTACGCTGTTAGTGTTCTTGTAGTATTCTAATGTAGTTATTTGTTTTATGTTTTGTTTTATGTTTGCCACCTCTTAGGCTTCTCCACTATAGAGAATCTGGAGGAGTACACAGGGCTGAAGTGTCTCTGGCTGGAGTGCAACGGGCTTCTGCGCATCCAGAACCTGCAGGCCCAAACAGACCTACGCTGCCTCTTCCTCCACCAGAACCTCATACACAATCTGGAGAATTTAGAACCACTTAGCAAGCTCTGCACCCTCAATGTCTGCAACAACTACATACACACCATCGAAAACATTGGTGAGTCTGTCCTCACTCTACATACCACACCTATCTGGCTATCTCAGTGTGTGTATATGTGACTCCATCTATCTGATTTGTGAGTATTTTCCCAGCCTGCCTCCCTGATCTGGGCACCCTGCAGATAGCCCATAATAAGCTGCAGACAGTGGGAGACGTGGAGCATCTGAGTCAGTGCCTCTCCCTCAGTGTACTGGACATGTCCCACAACCTGCTGGATGACCCAGACATCCTCACTGTGCTGGAGAGAATGCCTGAACTGGTGAGAAGACATGCTCACAACAGGCTCACACAGATTAACAGTACTGTATGCTAATAGAGATCATATCATCTTTATACATTAGTATGCCCATGCGCATGACACACTGACTATAAAATGCAAATACTCTTGCTTCATGCTGATAATATACCCAAGCCTGTGTATGTGTGTGTGATTACACCCTTGTTGTTCCCTCCTCCTCAGCGCGTGCTGAACCTGATGGGAAATGAAGTGATAAAGAAAATCCCATACTACAGGAAGACTATGATCATACGTCTAAAACAGCTCACGTACCTGGATGACCGACCTGTGTTCCCAAAGGACAGGTGCATTACCAGTTTGTCTCTGTTTGACTGTGCATGTCAAACTTATGGATGAGTCATTGTGTGGTCTGTGATGTTGGTCCTTGGTTGCTGTATGATTGTCATGTGGTTGCGGTATGAAGGGCGTGTGCAGAGGCGTGGGGGACAGCGGGTCCAGAGGGGGAGAGCAGGGAGAGGGAATCATGGCAAACACGAGAGAGAAGGAAGATCCAGGACAGTCTGGACGCCATGGCAACCATCAGAGACCAAGCCAGGGAGAGACTGCGAGTCAGAGAGCTGCAAGAGAGAGGTACGCACACACACGCTCATATCCACACGCGCACACACACACACACACACACACACACACACACACACACACACACACACACACACACACACACACACACACACACACACACACACACACACACACACACACACACACACACACACACATACTTGAAACCTCCTACACACACACAACATAGAGAAGGTTCGATAAGGGTGTGTTGACCTTTTCTAGGGGAGTATGAGACCACTACAACTCCAGAACTTGAGAGCCCCAGTGAAAAGAACCAGAGCCAGAATCAGAGCCCGGGCTGGGAGGAGAGGATCCAGGCATTTGTGGAGGACAGTCTGGAGGCCCATGAAGAGTTCCTACAGACAGAGAGAGAACAGCCAGAAAAGGAGGAGCTAGGAAATGAACAGCCACTGAAGAAGCAGCTAGATAGAGAACAACCAGAAAGAGAGGATCCGGAGAGAGATCAGCTAGAGAGAAAGCACCAAGAGGGAGATCAGCTAGAGAGAGAGCACCAAGAGGGAGATCAGCTAGAGAGAGAGGACCAAGAGGGAGATCAGCTAGAGAGGAAGCACCAAGAGGGAGATCAGCTAGAGAGAGAGCACCAAGAGGGAGATCAGCTAGAGAGAGAGGACCAAGAGGGAGATCAGCTAGAGAGGAAGCACCAAGAGGGAGATCAGCTAGAGAGAGAGCACCAAGAGGGAGATCAGCTAGAGAGAGAGGACCAAGAGGGAGATCAGCTAGAGAGGAAGCACCAAGAGGGAGATCAGATAGAGAGAGAGCACCAAGAGGGAGATCAGCTAGAGAGAGAGGACCAAGAGGGAGATCAGCTAGAGAGAGAGGACCAAGAGGGAGAGCAAGCAGCAGAAGAAAGCTTAAAGGAAGAACTGTTAGAGTTAAACCAGTCAAAGAGAGAACAACTACAAAGAAGGCAGGCAAAGAGAGAGAAGTTAGAGAGAGAGCAGTCAGTATGTGGCCAGCCAGAGTCTCAGACAGCTGGGGTGATTGTAGAGCACGGTCCTGGACCAATGGTGACTGAGCTAGAGGAAACAGAGGACCTGGAGACCATCCACCTGGAGCCACGCCCACCACTTCGTATTGATGTGAGTCATACTGACCACCACAGCCAACCATTACCAGTCACTATCACTATAATAGAGTGATTAATACACTGTAATAACATTTTATAGTTGTTATCTAGTCCCTCTCCATCAGCATCTTATCCAAAAGCACAGACTGCCCCAGACTCATATCATTTAGCTCTTGACTCTAACCTTCATTTAGAGCACTAAAGCCTTGTCCCCTGACTAATGGTCACCTGACTCCACAGGATCTCCCTGACCTGGAGGATATGGATGTTGAAGATCCAGACAGCACCTGCATCTTCTTCTCTCAGGTACATTACATACCACACACTAGGCTGTAACTTGTATTACCCAAAAGAAAGAATAGAGGGCCTCCCGGGTGGCGCAGTGGTCTAAGGCACTGCATCGCAGTGCTAGCTGTGCCACCAGAGCCTAGGTTCGAGCCCAGGCTCTGTCGCAGCCAGCCGCGACCAGGAGGTCCATGGGGCGACGCACAATTGTCCTAACATTGTCCGGGTTAGGGAGGGTTTGGCCGGTAGGGATATCCTTGTCTAATCGCGCACTAGCGACTCCTGTGGCGGGCCGGGCGCAGTGCACGCTGACCAGGTCGCTAGGTGCACGGGGTGTTTCCTCCGACACATTGGTGCGGCTGGCTTCCGGGTTGGATGCGCGCTGTGTTAAGAAGCAGTGCGGCTTGGTTGGGTTGTGTTTCGGAGGACGCATGGCTCTCGACCTTCGTCTCTCCCGAGCTCGTACGGGAGTTGTAGCGATGAGACAAGATAGTAACTACTAACAATTGGATACCACGAAATTGGGGCGAAAAAGGGGGTAAAATTAAACAAAAAAACTAAACAAAAAAAGAAAGAATAGAATACCTTTAGCATTTATTGTACAATAGTCAGCAGGCATATTCAAAATACACACAATTAGTCTCTAAATTACTCACATTTATTTTATTTTATTAGGTCAACACAGCATTTAAGTCAGCAGTGTATTTCATTTGGGTCAGCTGTGTTGTGTCTGAATTGACCACCTGTGTTTCCAGCAAGTATTCCGGCCAAAGATAGAGGTAATTTCAGGAGACAACAACGATGTAGATCCAATCATGCATCAGAGTGGGACAGTGTGGACCACAGAGACCACACCTACCTCAGATCCATACTCATCTTCACTGTTCAGGGTCTGTGACAACACGTCAAACAAATCGCGCACCAATCACCTAGTAGCATTGGACCCAGAGGCGGGGGATGCCCCAGAGCTGGTGATATCAGAACCTCAGGGAGAACCCAGACAGAGGCAGAGCCCTGAAGCCAGCAAACCAGGTTGTCTCATTGAGGAGCTGGATTAACTCTGCAGAAGGCTGTGATAGCATTAACAACACTAGGTTTAGGTGTTCAATCTGGGAAAGCCTTGTTTTGCTGAAGACAGGTACAATGTAAGCACAGAGAGCTGCTATGAAGCTATTTTGCAGCCATGGGTTTACACCCAACACATTTTCCGCACTAAACAATTTTTTATTTATTTTTTGTTAGTTATTCGTAGCTGTTCTGTTACTGGTAATACTTTATATTCTGTATTCTCAGGCTCAGTGTTCTAAATTAAATGTTCATGAACTGCATTCAAGTCCATTCCAAGATAATCAAAGGCAGATTATAGCCAGGGCTCATAAAATAAAACGTTATAGTACAGTATGGGGAATTTGTCTCATTGCTTGTTACGCAAATACTTAAAATATACCACTAGGTGGCGCTTAAGTACCAAATATGAACCTCATATGTGCAATATACTGGCCCATTCTTACAGAAAATAAAACATAAAAAACAAGTTTAGAAAATAGAATAATGATGATGATGATCATGCAGAAATGTGAACCTAAAGAACAGTTATTTTGTCAAAGTCTTTGCGTGTTTTAGTAGTGGTATTATTACAGACCTGCTAATGCAAAAACACATAGAATCTCTTCTTTATCATTTCATCTACCCGGGACTGAGAGTGAGATTTCAGGGCCCAGTGCTCAGGTCAAATACTGGTCACAGGGACTCTAGAGAATAGATGTTAGTAGATTGGGTCTTTTAAATAAAGGTACCAAAAAGAGGATTAACAAAAAATATATCCACCTGTATCCTCATCTCTCTTGTCATACCCACACGCATGCACAAATGGGATTGTCTACTGTTCTCTAAATATTTGTTTCTGTTCATGACCATGTTCACATCATAATTCACCATCTCTTCATGTTTCCTCCTCCCTCTACCTCCCTCCCTCCCCTACTCTGACACATGGCTAGGATGTGCAGTGTGTCCTGGGCTGTCAGGGTGCATCGAGGGATGCTGGGCAGGAACAAAGACAGATTAAATTGATCTGCTCATGACCTTCTGTTATGAAAGGATTTAAGAGCAAAGATTACAAACACACACACATACAGGATACACACACATTGCACGTTACATGCTACACCATACATATTCTTGTTAATATATTTTATTACAAATGAATGCATGAATTATTATTCAATCTAACTGTCTGGGTTAATCAGATGTGTGTCTGATTTCACATCTTACAATTGAATTAAACAAAGCATGTACCCCTTAAAGCAACTGCTCTGAGCAACCTCACATGAAACTATGAAAACAAACATGTATCTAAGTGAAGTGCAGCTTCTGATATCATTTTTACATTATGATGAATCATTACATAATAAGTCCACAGGCACAATGTGTGTGGTGGCTATTCCATGCCCAGTGCCCACACAGGCAATGCAAGAATCAATGATTGGGGAATATAGGGATTTAGTCAGCTGGTGGCTGAGTAAAATACATTTTACAGGTGAACTCTTTTATAGCTCATATAAAAACACGAAAGTGGCTGGCCCGCCCCTAAAGTGACTTATCAACTGTATGCAACGATTCCTCTGTGTTGTCTAAGGAATTCAGAATTATCTGTGTTGATCTCACCAACCCCCATTGTCACACCTCTGGGTAGCAGAGGTTCTGTTGTCTTTACAGGTCTGTAGGTCTGATATCTGATTGGAAGTTAATTCTACAGTAATGCTATTGATCAACAACTCAGATTCTGAATCCGAACAACTCAAACGTTATAAAAGGTCTTAGATTCATTCTTTCTATTTTTTGTTCCTGAACTGCTGTGGTGAGATACTCCGTCTTTCTTTCTTACTTTCTCCCTCTCCCATGAGCTACAGTGGGGCAAAAAAGTATTTAGTCAGCCACCAATTGTGCAAGTTCTCCCACTTAAAAAGATGAGAGAGGCCTGTAATTTTCATCATATGTACACTTCAACTATGACAGACAAAATGAGAGAAAAAAATCCAGAAAATCACATTGTAGGATTTTTATTGAATTTATTTGCAAATTAGGGTGGAAAATAAGTATTTGGTCACCTACAAACAAGCAAGATTTCTGGCTCTCACAGACCTGTAACTTCTTCTTTAAGAGGCTCCTCTGTCCTCCACTCGTTACTTGTATTAATGGCACCTGTTTGAACTTGTTATCAGTATAAAAGACACCTGGCCACAACCTCAAACAGTCACACTCCAAACTCCACTATGGCCAAGACCAAAGAGCTGTCAAAGGACACCAGAAACAAAATTGTAGACCTGCACCAGGCTGGGAAGACTGAATCTGCAATAGGTAAGCAGCTTGGTTTGAAGAAATCAACTGTGGGAGCAATTATTAGGAAATGGAAGACATACAAGACCACTGATAATCTCCCTCGATCTGGGGCTCCACGCAAGATCTCACCCCGTGGGGTCAAAATGATCACAAGAACGGTGTCAAAAATCCCAGAACCACACGGGGGGACCTAGTGAATGACCTGCAGAGAGCTGGGACCAAAGTAACAAAGCCTACCATCAGTAACACACTACGCCGCCAGGGACTCAAATCCTGCAGTGCCAGACGTGTCCCCCTGCTTAAGCCAGTACATGTCCAGGCCCGTCTGAAGTTTGCTAGAGAGCATTTGGATGATCCAGAAGAAGATTGGGAGAATATCATATGGTCAGATGAAACCAAAATATAACTTTTTGGTAAAAACTCAACTCGTCGTGTTTGGAGGACAAAGAATGCTGAGTTGCATCCAAAGAACACCATACCTACTGTGAAGCATGGGGGTGGAAACATCATGCTTTGGGGCTGTTTTTCTGCAAAGGGACCAGGACGACTGATCCGTGTAAAGGAAAGAATGAATGGGGCCATGTATCGTGAGATTTTGAGTGAAAACCTCCTTCCATCAGCAAGGGCATTGAAGATGAAACGTGGCTGGGTCTTTCAGCATGACAATGATCCCAAACACACCGCCCGGGCAACGAAGGAGTGGCTTCGTAAGAAGCATTTCAAGGTCCTGGAGTGGCCTAGCCAGTCTCCAGATCTCAACCCCATAGAAAATCTTTGGAGGGAGTTGAAAGTCCGTTTTGCCCAGCAACAGCCCCAAAACATCACTGCTCTAGAGGAGATCTGCATGGAGGAATGGGCCAAAATACCAGCAACAGTGTGTGAAAACCTTGTGAAGACTTACAGAAAATGTTTGACCTCTGTCATTGCCAACAAAGGGTATATAACAAAGTATTGAGATAAACTTTTGTTATTGACCAAATAATTATTTTCCACCATAATTTGCAAATAAATTCATTAAAAATCCTACAATGTGATTTTCTGGATTTTTTTTCTCATTTTGTCTGTCATAGTTGAAGTGTACCTATGATGAAAATTACAGGCCTCTCTCATCTTTTTAAGTTGGAGAACTTGCACAATTGGTGGCTGACTAAATACTTTTTTGCCCCACTGTATGTGCCATGGCTCAAGCTATGGTTTCTTTGTCTCTCTCTCTGACCATGCCTAGAATGCTTGCTAATGCTTTGTAACTTAAGCTTTATGTCTTGTATGTGAATCCATTAATTTCATAAAGTTATTAAATAATACTTGCTTTGATATTCACTTCTCTTGACAATTCCTTGATATTAGTCAGCATAATACTTGATTGCACATGGTTTAACTATATTCTTTTGCATATTGTTATTTATCTTATGAAGTCAGAATTCAGTTAATGGGCTTATTGCTTAGTCTTATTTACAAGTTGCATGTGAGGTATATATAACATATGCATACATACATGTATCAAATATTGCCCCACTACACATGTCACATATAAAAACAGAGTTCACACAATCTGTAGATTGTAGAGCAACTCTGTATCAGTAATGTCAGTATCAGTAATGTCAGTACTTCCCTCTTATAAATGATAGGTGGTATACAGACAATTGCACAGAGAGGTTGACATAGAAATTTTATTTGACATAATATGCATAATAATGATGTCCATAACGCTTGGGAGTCTTTTCTTGCGTTTCTGTGTGTGTGTGGATGCGTGTTGGAGGAGGTATGCATTTTGGAGTGCGCTTGCGTGTGTTGGAGTGAGGGGTTTTTACAAGTGTGTGTTGGTTAATTTGATGCTCAGTCCATTTAAACACAAGGCTCACAGAGAACCTATAGCAGTCTGAGGGAGGCCAGGGCTACATCCTGAGCAGGAGCAGTAGAGAGATGCATGCTGAGAGCAGAAGCGTGGTGTAGGCGGGTCCAAGGTGATGCGTGTACCCTTTTAGAGTTTCTTGATTGGTCTGGTCTGACGTTGGTGGCCTCTGGGAGGGTGGCACGGGCACTGTATTGGGTGCCAGTGTGGTGCGGCTGGCACACATGTCATAGAGGTTTCCAGAAAACTGTGTCTTCCTGGACTCTTGCCTCAGAGACTCCCACACAGCCGCTGCATCTCCAGGACAACTGGCAAGTGCCGCATTCGCACACACATGGAATGCATCCCATGATCTGTAAGGGGGCAATGAACTCTAAACTCTAAGGAATTCTGAAGGTTGTGAATGAGGGACGTGTAAGGGAGTGAGACGTGTGTGTGTTTACAGGTATTGGAGCACATGTTGGGCTACAGTCTGATTCTGTATGAGTGACTTGGTCTGAAAATGTGATTTAGTCAGATGAACATTTACAACAGTTATTTGTGTGAGGAGATGGGAGAATATGCGAGGAGAAAAAGAGAGCTGGAGTGATTCAGAGAGAGACTCACCTGCAGACTGTGTCAATGTCCTGTTTGCTCTGCTCTTTCTGTGTGTCACCCAGACTGTCCCCCAGAGTGAGGAGACACTGAGCAAAGCTCTTGTAGATGACGCCACAGGAGCTAGGGAGCGCAACAGCCCAACACACAGGGGCCAGACCTGAGGGAGGGGAGGGAGTGAAGAGTATCAATGTGAATTACAGTAGATAGATAAGCTCCTTTGTCCACTGCTGTTAATAGATTACTTTTCATTTGTTTATATACGTCTGGGGTTTTAGCATCGGAGTAAGGTCATTCATCAGCCTGCATTATATATTACAGTTATACTGTATGTTACAGTTACATCACGTGTGTGTGTGTCTGTGTCTTTGTGTATGTGTGTGTGTGTGTGTGTAAACCACATGTACACATGTAACAGTATAACTTTAGACCGTCCCCTCCCCCCGACACGGGCGCGAACCAGGGACCCTCTGCACACATCAACAACAGTCACCCACGAAGCAGCGTTACCCATCGCTCCACAAAAGCCGCGGCCCTTGCAGAGCAAGGGGCAACACTACATCTAGGTTTCAGAGCAAGTGACGTAACTGATTGAAACGCTATTAGCGCGTACCCGCTAACTAGCTAGCCATTTCACATCCGTTACACTCACCCCCGTTTCAACCTCCTCCTTTTCCGCAGCAACCAGTGATCCGGGTCAACAGCATCAATGTAACAGTATAACTTTAAACCGTCCCCTCGCCCCGACACGGGCGCGAACCAGGGACATTCTGCACACATCAACAACGGTTGCCCACGAAGCATCGTTACCCATCGCTCCACAAAGGCCACGGCCCTTGCGGAGCAAGGGGCAACACTACATCTAGGTTTCAGAGCAAGTGACGTAACTGATTGAAACGCTATTAGCGCGTACCCGCTAACTAGCTAGCCATTTCACATCCGTTACACACACACATTGGAAAACATGCAAACAAACAACCACATAATCACACACAAACACACACACATTAGCCCTGAGAGAGGGTGGAGAAGGAACATGAAGATGAGCATCACCACAGGGAGAAGGTTGGGGTGAATGCAACACACTCTACAAATGAATCTCTTGCTCTGCATGTTGTCTCTCTCTCAACATAACATTCTTATGGCCTTTAGTAACTCCGTAAACTACAGGAGGTACCGCCCCCATCCTCAGGACTCAGTGGGATAGTATTCTACAGCTGTCCCACAACTCCCTGAGAGACGACAGTGGGAGGCACACACACACACATAAACACACACATACTGCGCTGTTCGGAACAAGCTGGAACAGCATGTATTTCATTTGGATAAGTACTTCGTAAAACCTCTCTCCTTCATTTCCGAATGGATTCAGAAATAAATACTTTTTCACCCATACCATTGCTCTCTTCTCCTGACCAACTTACCATCACCCCATACCAAACCATCACTCCTGCCCTGCTACTTATTCCATCGCTTCAGTTTAAAATATTCTAATAAACAAAAACAATTGAACAGAAAAAATACAGGAAACTAGTAAGAGCAGAGTGAGATAAAGGCTGCCTTTGAAGTGTCACACTGCACTCACCACACTAAAGTAACATCACTACAACACACACAGACAGAGACACACAGACATACAATACATAAATAGATAAGAGAAAGGCATCCTTACAGAGGTAAAGAGCAACAGGCAGGAGGAAAGTCACGGTGCAGGCATGGGACCTCATACTCAACTAGCCCAACTGAGTCCAGTGGAGCCCCAGCACACAATTAATGGGCTCTGATCTGATGACGTTCACAGCAGTGTTATAATCCCGGACAGAATGTTGGTGTCTTCTCAGAGTGAGGTGTCCAGTCATTCATTTGTTGGATCATCAGAGCTCAAGAGTAGAGCAGAGCATAGAGGCAGATCGTAGTGAGTGTTCACTGGATTAACAGAGCAAAGGGCCAACGTGCTGCATCCAGGGGATGTGTGTGTAGGGGAGGGGTGGAGGGCAAGCTGTGGAAAGCTTGGGGGCAACGGACCAGGAACGTCACATCATAGCACACTGGATTAGAGCATTCTCATTTCCGATCTCAGTATTAAGGGCATTTAGTGGAGGTAAAAAAAAACACATAGCACAAATAGTTTGGTAGAGAGATAGAAGAGGGAGCAGAGCTCCTGAGAAATATAGGCTTCATATAGTTTGCAAAACAGCTTCTTACAAAAGAGGGGAAATACTCCTAACACAGAACCGTAGATTCCAGATGTTTGGAGTTACTATTTCTCAATTAACAGAATTTATTCTGGGTTTATTGAGAATTACTCAGTAAATCTGTCCTGTATATTTTGACAGTTTCTGCCTGTGTGGGGCTATGTCTTGTTTTCTAGGGCGGTGAGGTGGGCTGTGCTGGGTTAAATAATCCAATGTTTGGGAAGAAGCGGGCAGATGGCCCGCTTCTGAGGATTAGAGAATCCGGCCCACCTGGGAGAGACAAGCTCGGAATCACAGGATCCTGTGGGAAACTCAGCCCCCAGAGGACAGGGAGGGGGGGACAGGGTTCAGGCAACATTAGTTACCCACACACAGATCATATGTGGAGTTTCCATCTGCCCCACGTCCAATGCCAGCCCTTCCTGGTTGAGCCTTTGCATTATATTTTACAGACAGTTTAAACAACCCTCTTCCCACCGTATGCCCCCTGCTCCACCCCTCCATGCCCCCCAGATGGCTGGCGCTGAGTGCATTAATAGATAAGTCCTATTTCACATCTGTAGACAGTCACATATGGGAGGAACGATATCTCAACAGTAATCTGCGGATTAATACAACCATTAACTTCTGAATAATCTGATTGCCTTTCTGCCTCTGGATATACCTGCTATGCCCCCCTGGTGTGTGTGTGTGTGTGTGTGTGTGTGTGTGTGTGTGTGTGTGTGTGTGTGTGTGTGTGTGTGTGTGTGTGTGTGTGTGTGTGTGTGTGTGTGTGTGTGTGTGTGTGTGTGTGTGTGTGTGTGTGTGTGTGTGTGTGTGTGTGTGTGTGTGTTACCGTCAGAATGACAATCAGAATGACAACTGGAAGCAGGGATTGAGATTAGGACACATGGAATGTATTTTTTGTTCTAAAGACAGGCAACCCCATACTGGTCCTATACACAATATCCCTGACTATCTGATTTCAGAATAAGGGTCTCAGCATAGCAGGAAGCTGAGAGCCGCAATCGTCACACTGCTGTTTAATCTCCCACAGTTCAATGGATGGCATCTTTATATAGATTTGAGGGTCAGTTTAGGTAAATTAAGAAGTAGGGACACTATGGTCAGATAAAGCGTATGTGCTTTATCTCTATGATTGTTCAGAGAATAGAGAAGAACAATGTCTAACAATGAAAAGCAAGGACAGTATAGTATATAGCACCAGAGTACACAGGGGATAACGAAATCCACAGGGGCAAACAAGTCTAAACAGGTTTAACATAACCAAAGGAAGAAATGTGCCACAAAAGCGAATGTAATATCCTTACAAATAGAGGCAAATCCACTTGGAACAATGCATGGCAGTGTGGTCACTTACACAAGTCACACGATGACCACTGAGAGCGTTGGCATGGGATAGTTTGATAGAGGATTTCATGAATTGTTTGTTTTGTAAAAAATATGAAGGGAGAGTTGTGTAAGTTTGATTGACAGGCCTAGATTAAGTCATTACATAACTCTACTGGGACCTGGGGTAGAGAATAAATCCAGATTAGGATCAGGAACCTCCCTCTCTCCATTCATCTCTCTCTCTCTTTCTCTCTCTCTCACTCACTCTCTCTCTATCACACACATAATTCCTGTACCCATGTCAGTTGAACAAATATACATATATTCACAAACTGCATAGTCAGTCATCCAGTTTACACACATCATTGGTCTTTAAACTCCAAAATAACTAGCAATGCAACGTACACAGAATATTCAAACACACCCATTATACACACTCTCTAACAAACATACACACATACAGGTTACCAACCCTGAGACACAGCTCTGAGCTTTCGTGTGAGGCGTCAGCCCTCAGACAAACCGTTTGCAAACCAGCAGTGGAGCCTCTGAGTGGTCTGGTCAGAAGACTGAGGGTGCATATCAATACTCTTACTTGGCCTCCTCATCTCCTTTCCTTAATCTACACTGTATAATTTGACATCCCTCAAAGTGTTTTTGACTGTCCAGTGCTTTTAAAGCCGTACAAATTAAGGAGGTTTGCATTAAACCTTTTTATACTGGTAAAGTACATGTCGGATATAAACATTTCATGACCAGCCTGATGGAAACAGAACATTTTTCTGGAAACATTCCAAATGTTGATGAAACTCAATACACTAGACATTGTGGGATCTTGTTGTGCCAGTAAAATGAATTATGCGAGATATGTCGATTGAAACGCTTTTATGAGCGAATATTGATACAATAACTATCATATCGGGGAAAACTTGGAGTCACGCTATGACATGTGTGGTCCTCCCACTACGATTTGGGAAACCATACAGTTTATTAGGCTACAGATTAAATAAATTATGATCAATTTCACAGGGTGATGAAAGTGCAAGGTGAGGAGCTTGATGCTCCTTTCCAATTAATGTCGAGGGTCTTGTTATGGTGACATGATGGTCGATGTTTGGCTGCCATTTGACAAATAAATAATAATCTCACTATGTAGGCTATACATGAGCTCTAGCCAACACCGCTGCAGCGTACGTCCCAAGAGTGGGCACACTCGCTATATAACGCAGCATAGTTTGTGAGAAAACCATCAGTAGAGTTGAAGATGCGGTGGAAACCCATTTAACTTCTCTTTTTTTATTCGGCACATGGGAATTTAACCACAAAATGTATTTTTTATGTATACTACGTCACCACGCGCAGCCTTTTATCAGCAACAAGTCAATTTGATGGAAACATCTCTGGTGGGAAAATGCACGTACTGTTTTTATGCAGTTTTAAGAATATTCGCATGAAAAACTGTCGCCACGCCCCCTACGTTGCAATGCTAATCACATCTCTTTTTTTTTTTTTTTTTTAACCTTTATTTAACTATGATAAATGGATTTGAATTAGTCTTTGCTAAAGTCACTAATAGATATAATCTACATCAAAATAATACAATAGAAAGTAACAATAAATATTCGTATAAATTTAGTTTTCTGATGCTAAGTGACACGGCAGTGGCGAGAATGCATAAGGTCCCATATTACAAAGGAAGGTAAAATAGTGGGCCAGCCATGATCCGCCAAGGGAGATAGAGAAAAGATGACGATAGGGGTGGACACTAGACAGACAGAATGGGGAGGTGAAAGTCCAGTGACATTGATGTCCAAGCTGTATTGTAGTGCCATCTACAGTTTCTGTATAGTGCTGCAGGTCTGGTGAGAGGATTAAAACTTTATTTTGAAAATGAACTCCCCAAACCAGATATTCCTTAATGTGAGCTAGTAATTTAATTTGATGTATTAGGATCCCCATTAGCAGACGCCAATGGTGACAGCTAGTCTTACTGGGGTCCGATGCATAACGAAAAATACATTACAGGCAAAAGACCTTACAATTTACATTTAAAAACATTAACATGTAGTGTGTGTCTATATATATCAGTTACACATACATGTCAGTACAAACACACAAGTAGTTCACATGGGGGACAGGCAGTGTGCCATCAGATGTTGCGTTATTTGTTTTTTTCAAACCAGGTTTGCTGTTCACTTGCGCTATATAAGATGGAAGGGAGTTCCATGCACTCTTGGCTCTGTATAATGCTGTACATTTACTTGGATTTGTTCTGGACCTGGGGACTGTGATAAGACCCCTAGCGGCATGTCTGGTGGGGTAAGTGTGTGTGTCAGTGCTGTGGGTAAGTTGACCAAGTAAACAATTAGAAATGTCCAACACATTTCTTATAAAAACAAGAAGTGAAGCAGTCAGTCTTTTCTCAACTCTTAGCCAAGAGAAACTGGTATTCATAGTATTAATATTAGCCCTCTGATTATAATGAAGAGCAAGACGTGCAGCTCTGTTCTGGGCCAGCTACAGCTTAACTAGGTATTTTTTTTGCAGAACTTGACCATACGTCAGGCCAATAATCAAGATAAGATTATGTCATGACTATAGATCCCTATGGTGTTCGCTTTAGTGGATTTCTCTAAGAGAATGTCTGTTTCAATTGAAAAGGCGAATAGAAATGATAGACATCAACTGCATGATATGATCCAGGTCACTGCACCAATGTCACTATCCAGCCTACTGAGCTATATCCAAGAAATTAGTAACACTCATAATAACACTCATGCATCAATTTAAACAGATAAAGAAACAACTCAGGATATATTATTTAAAAATTAAATTTACTTCAAATGGATATGGTTTAAGAACAGTCATTGCTGTCAGGTCAAAGTTCAACAGTCAGAGGTTAACATAATATCCATATGTGAGTGCCAACTGCAGATACTGTATCAAACCATTTGGGACGGTTGAGACACCAGTCACAGTGAACCTTTAGGTGGTGTAAAAGTCTTACAACCAGATGGAGCCATGGATCAAGCCAGGTCTCTGGTGGAAATAGGCACCTCATAAGCACACATACTTTTATGATGCCCAACACATCTTCCCACAGCTAGAGTCACAAAGCAACCTTGTTTTGGAGGATGGCCTCTGAGCTGTAAAGCTGGTGTTTAATATACTGCAAGGAGAAATCAACTGCATACACTGACATACAAAACACAAACAGCTTCACAACAAAACAATGGCCTAATAATTCCCCCATCTCCCTTTAAATGTTCTATGTCGAAAGTAGGCTACAGAGTTGCAGCCAGGCAATCCACAAGAACTTATTCGTCAATGATTTTACACTCCCATAAAAGGCTGCTTGCACTTAGCAAACACATGGGTGGACTAAACTGGGCAATGTTTTATAGGCAACTATGGGATTATTACTATCAACTAGCTCGCCAAAAATAGCATTAGTAGACCAACAAGTTGCTATCCCTCTATTGAAAATAAATTATCATCGCTTTCGTAAAAAAGAGGGGTTGCTCTGTTCCCCACGGACCCCCTTCATCTCACGTTAGAGTCTTAGGTCGCGACGGTCTTTAGTTATCCATCATTTGGGTGGGAATGGTGGTCACATTTTCTTTACCGCTGCTCCTGCCGACAGCAAACGGTCCCGCTCGCGCACCTCCTCCTGTAGCTTGGCCTCGGTCACGCGCAGCTGGCGGATGGTTGCCTTCATCTCCTTCATCTTCACTTCCATGAGTGCGATGATGTCTCGCTGCTCGTTCAGCTTCCGAAGCAGTTCGGCCGAGGTGGTCCCGGTGGTCAGCGAGTACGCGTGGTCCAGCGGGTTGCTGACAACGCTGTAGTACTGCACAGTCTGCTGCTGGGCAGCGGCGTCTGCAGGGGGATCGTCGCCCCTGGCCAGGTCAGTGGAGCTGGAGACGATTGCAGTAAAACAGGACCCGTCACCCTGCGCGGCTGGATTTACTGGTCCGAGGTATTCGCCGTCCGGGCCGATCTGCACCACGATAGGGCCATCGGGGACTGCATCGCTCTGAGCGGTCTCAACGGATTCTGGGGCTGTCGAAACAACGTTGGTGATGACAATGCTGCCTGGACTGGGGGCTGGAACAGGCGCCGCCGCAGACGCTTTCCTGTTCCTGCCCCTTCGGTTCTTGCGTTCATTCACTCCTCTCAGCGGGAAGAGCGTCGGTACTCGAACGGTATAGGTCTTTCTGCCACCGGGAAAGTGTACGCTACAGACGCGGTGTCCCGTAGTGGGTTGGAAGGTACTAAAACAGCCGCTCACCCCGGCCCGGGAGATGTTTTTGAGCCAAATCTCCCTTTGCGTGGTATCCTTTGGAAATGTGTAGAACCGCAGCTCTCTGTCCCGATGAGAGTTGTTGTAGCAGCCAGGGACACAGCAGGTGAATCCAGGCATGTTTATTCAAACGAAAATCTGATAAACTTGTTATTCTATTGAAGTTTTGTATAATTTATTTTTGTTTCGTTCTTCCTCGCGTTGTTATCAAGCCGATCGGCCTCGAAGCGGAACTACACGTCCCACAATGCTTACAACTTCCTGTTTTGTGTCCTAAGCAGGTAGCCCCAAAAATATGACATTTTGTTTAGTGGTGCGCACAATTCATATGTTTTTAGACGTATTTGTGTATAATATCTCGGACTTTTATTATGTTGATAGATGCGTAACTATTGTATCCATTATTACTGCTTTCCAAGCAAGCGCGAATCAGAACTAAGAACTTAAATAAACTACAAGTTCCATAATGCAATCCATAAACTCTCATCACGCGAGTTTTCACTTGAATTTTAAACGCGGGAGCCACCCGCTAAAAGGTAAACACTAGCTAGCAAGCTGTTTATTGTATTTATTTGATAGTATCCTAGCAAGCTTAGGATACTTTCATAAAATAGCACATCAAAACGGTGATTTCCCACATAAAGAGGCGACACGAATCTAACGTATCGTGAACACGACTCGGTAGAATTCCTTGATTGTGTAAGTCAGTGTATGATATATCTAACTTTAGCTTAGCATGGATAGCTAACTTAGCAAGGTTTTATGTATTTATTTAATTTAATCCGTTAGCGAAGTTAGAGTTAACGCGTTAGTCACCCCACTTACTTTCAGAAGTAGTAAGCTATGTGTTTATTTGCATTAACGTTAGCTAGCAAGTACTAAACCAGTAATTAGCTAGTTAATTAAAGCTGTCAGTATGTCAATTATTTCCAGAATATCGATAAAACGTTGACTTCTTCTGTTTCGACAGACTGAACGTTATGCTATGGATTCTGTAGATGAGGACGTGTCTGCTCGAGTTCTCCTGCAAAGGGTAATTCATACGGAGTCCTCCAGGTCCCCAATTACCCGCAGGTAAATCAACACTGTCGAAAAGTGTCACCCACAGTACCTACTACTATCTATCAACTAAACTTGCTTTGGCAAGCGGTTGTCTACTGTTAGGTTGACAGGGTCTCTTGTCAACTGTGATATCTCAAGATAAAATGTGTAATTTTAATGGAATAAGCCATGTGTGTTATGTCCTCTCTAGTGCCTCCCAGGCTCAGTTCCAGTCCCCGGGGTCCAGAGTCAGACGTAGTATCAGACTAAGGAGGAGTGATGTTGGGGCCCTTACACCACAGGAGGCCCTCAAACAGAGCATCAAAAATAAGCTTCGAGAGGTCTGGTTAAACCGGGTCTACACTATGTGATTTTTGGCCCCAATTTTAGCTGTCCCAGACAAGTTTTTGAGATCTGAGACAAAATCCCAAATGTCCTTGCCTACTCTGGGTGCGCGGCCATCAGCTACGCTTGTTTAATGTGAGCGGATCAGAGACGCAATCAGAGGGCTACTGATCCTGTCTTTGAGCCGTCCCAGACATCCCAATATTTTCAAACATGTTTGATTTTATCTGCACAAAATCTGCAATGCTCTTGTAGTGTGACATATGCAATGACAATATTTGAGAACGGTAATCAGCAATAGCCAATGAGAGCTCTCCTGAGAAGGAGCCAGTGAGATGATGACATTGTATCGCATCACCCAGAATGTGTACTCTCGAGCAGGAGCGATGAATACTACTAGTATGTGATTGTCCTTGCCAAAGTGTCAAATCGTTACAGCTCTTTACACATAATGTTATTCAATTAAAAATGTATTGGTTAGATATTTCAACTCTGTAGGGCAAGCATGAATGTCTGACTGAAAACGTTTGAGGCTGCTTTGAGCCACAGCTCGTTCTAGCTATGGAATCACATCCTTGTCAAGACAGCATGGTTTAGAGAATCCTGTAGTGTCTGCCCGGCGTTACTTTGGAGATCTGTCTGTTTGTCTGTGTTGGGCAGAGAAACTGTTTTAAACAAGGCTTGTGTTGAGCTCATCGGCATTTTTTTTTTTTTTTCTTACAGAGCACTTCCAGGTTTTCCCTGCCAGTGCCACCCAGTAAGAGACGGACTATATCAGAGGGAGTCAGGAAGATGAACATGCCTGCACCAGCCACAGCCTCGCTTCTCTATGATGATGACATCACACCTAGATACCTACTCAGGGGGATCCTGCAGACAGGTGAGTGTTGTCATGTCACAGTGTGTGGGTCAGTGTTTTTAATATTGACTAGCGGTAAGATGGATGTGTTATTATATGCTCATCATGGGCACATTAGGGCCCGTTGTTCAGTGATCTTTGTCTTTGTTGCTCTTCTGTCTCCTCTCTGATTGGTCAGAGCCGGAGACATCCCTCCTGGTTCAAGACCGGCCAGTCAAGAAGGAGCCAGAGCTGCCTTACACAAACTCCAGTCTTCACAGCAACCGCCCAAGGTATGCTGACAGACAAGGACGATATCCTCAGAGGTGCACTCAGGACACACAACCTTCTGCATTATTGGTGTGGTGATGTGTTTGTGCGTTTACACCTTGTTTTTGTTTGTGCCTCCTAGTACAGGGCTGTCTGACTTGGATCTCCCTGACATGACCACCACAGTAAACCTGTCAAATACGGTGAAGGGACTAAGCAGGAAGCGACCACGTCGGAGTCTCAACATAACAGCATTCAACAGGCAGCTTGAACATGAAGGTAAGGTCAGGGTCAGCACTGTACAGTGTGTGCACATGGTTAAGTTTGTGTGACATCTGTAACTGCTGTTCTGAACGTGTTAGAGGGTGTGATTAAACATACTGGTTAACTGCTCTATATGAGAAGAGATTTTCTGTTCTACTCATTTTGACCCACTGACAATTCCACTTTTCATGGGTTCATGTTTAAATTAAATTGTATTTGTTACATTCTGCAAATACAACAGTTGTAGACTTTACCATTAAATGTTAGCTCATGAGCCATATATTAGTATTGTGAGTACATATACACTACCTTTCAAAAGTTTGGGGTCACTTAGAAATGTCCTTGTTTTTGAAAGATAAGCACATTTTTGGCCATTAAAATAACATCAAATTGATCCGAAATACAGTGTAGACATTGTTAATGTTGTAGCTGGAAACGGCAGATTTCTTTATGGAATATCTACATAGGCGTACATAGGCTCATTATCAGCAACCATCACTCCTGTGTTCTAATGCCACGTTGTGTTAGCTAATCCAAGTTGATCATTTTAAAAGGCTAATTGATCATTACAAAACCCTTTTGCAATTATGTTAGCACAGCTGAAAAATGGTTTCCTGATTTAAAGAAGCAAAAAACGGGCCTTCTTTAGTTTAGTTGAGTATCTGGAGCATCAGCATTTGTGGGTTCGATTACAAACTCAAAATGGCCAGAAACAAAGAACTTTCTTCTGAAACTCGTCAGTCTATTCTTGTTCTGAGAAATTCCATGTGCGAAATTGCCAAGAAACTGAAGGTCTCGTACAACGCTGTGGATTACTCCCTTCAAAGAACAGCGCAAACTGTCTCTAACCAGAATAGAAATAGGAGTGGGAGGCCCCGGTGCACAACTGAGCAAGAGGACAAGTACATTAGAGGGTCTAGTTTGAGAAACAGACTCCTCACAAGTCCTCAACTGGCAGCTTCATGAAATAGTACCCGCAAAACAACAGTCTCAACATCAACAGTGAAGAGGCGACTCCGGGATGCTGGCCTTCTAGACACTGGCCTTCTCGGACCATTCTCTTTTGCCCATCTTAATTTTAATTTTTTTTGGCCAGTCTGAGATATGGCTTTTTATTTGCAACTCTGCCTAGAAGGCCAGCCTCCCGGAGTCGCCTCTTCAATCTTGACATTTTGACTGGTGTTTTGCGGGTACTATTTAATGGGGTGGCGGGTAGCCTAGTGGTTAGAGCGTTGGGCCAGTTACCGAAAGGTTGCTAGATCGAATCCCTGAGCTGACAAGGCAAACATCTGTCGTTCTTCCCTTCTACTAGTAATACTCAACTAGTCTAAAGAAGGCCGGTTTTATTGCTTCTTTAAACAGTTTTCAGCTGTGCTAACATAATTGCAAAAGGGTTTTTTGATGATCAATTAGCCTTTTAAAATGATCAACTAGGATTAGCTAACACAACGTGGCATTGGAACACAGTGATGGTTGCTGGTGATGGTTGCTGATAATGGGCCTCTGTACGCCTATGTAGATATTCCACTAAAATCAGCCGTTTCCAGCTACAATAGTCATTTACAACATTAACAATGTCTACACTGTATTTCGGATCAATTTGATGTTATTTTAATGGACCAAAAAAATAGCTTTTCTTTAAAAAAACAGGAAATGTTTAAGTGACCCCAAACTTTTGAACGGTAGTGTAGTCAGTGCAAGAAAGGATCCATGCATATAATTCATGGTTACATGGACTAACTATTTAATAGTCTTCTGGCTATTTAGCAGTATTATGGCCTGGGGGTAGAAGCTGTCTCGGACCATGTTGGTTAGGAGTCTGATGATGGATGTATTCATTTTCTTATAGAATTTTATGTTTGGATTCCTTGTTTGCAGGTGGAGAGGGTGAAGTTGGCAGTGCAACAGAAAAAGACCTCTCATCCCTGTCTTCTGCCTCTCCAAGGTAAAGAGCTGCAAATTGGAAAAACTTCTGCTCATTGAATTTCAGTGGTGAATGTCAGAAATGTAACTGAGGCTGTTTTCTCACACATTTTCTAGCTCTATCACCTTCTCCCTGAAAACACCCTTTGTGGATGTTCAGACTGAGAAAAGTGGATTTCAAAGGAAGGTAACAAATCGTAAAAAAATTTGCCTTGAGGAGTTTGACAAGGCCCTACAGAATCGACAGGCAGCGATGGGTGGAGACCCTGGTAAGCCCCTTCCTCTGCATCCTATCTCATTTCTTCCCCCCTTATAACTCTGCTTGTCTTTTGTTCGGTGTATTATATTGTTTGATATGTACTTAAATTATCTGGAACAATATGAGATTGAGACTCTTATGTAAGACTACATTTTGTGTGAAGAGTAGAACTTAAACCTAGTTCTTCCACCTCTCTTTTTCTCTTCCCACGCCCACCTCCCTTTCCCTGTTTTTCAGAGTTGAGTGTTAGGGAGGATCAGCAGGGTCTCAGTGAGACCGTTCGGTCTGAGGGGTTCACCTTGGGACTGAGTGACCTCACCGCTCCTGACATCACCCATGACATCATCACCAGCAACACAGCGCTCTACTCCCTGCCTGTAGACACAGCAACAACCTTCACTATCACCACCCAGGACAAAGACACCATCACAGGAACACAGATCCAGCGAGAAATGGGAGGAATGAAGGATGAGGATGAGAAAGATATGGAGGGGGTAGAGGAACAAAATGAGGACAAGATGGAATTAGACAACAAAGATGGAGAGGATTTGGCTGGAGATGCTGGGCAGAGAGAGGACTCAGTGAGACAGAAGGAGTCCAAATCACAGACTGAAGAAGTAGAAGCGGTAGCTGACTCCCAGACAGAAGAAGAGGACGAGGTGGCTGAATCTCAGACAGATGAGGACGAGGTGGCTGAATCTCAGACAGATGAGGACGAGGTGGCTGAATCTCAGACAGATGAGGACGAGGTGGCTGAATCTCAGACAGAAGAGGACGAGGTGGCTGAATCTCAGACAGAAGAGGACGAGGTGGCTGAATCTCAGACAGAAGAGGACGAGGTGGCTGAATCTCAGACAGAAGAGGACGAGGTGGCTGAATCTCAGACAGAAGAGGACGAGGTGGCTGAATCTCAGACAGAAGAGGACGAGGTGGCTGAATCTCAGACAGCAGAGGACGAGGTGGCTGAATCTCAGACAGCAGAGGGCGAGGTGGCTGAATCTCAGACAGCAGAGGGCGAGGTGGCTGAATCTCAGACAGAAGAGGACGAGGTGGCTGAATCTCAGACAGAAGAGGACGAGGTGGCTGAATCTCAGACAGAAGAGGACGAGGTGGCTGAATCTCAGACAGCAGAGGACGAGGTGGCTGAATCTCAGACAGCAGAGGGCGAGGTGGCTGAATCTCAGACAGCAGAGGGCGAGGTGGCTGAATCTCAGACAGCAGAGGGCGAGGTGGCTGAATCTCAGACAGAAGATGATGTTGCAGATGAAGGGGGACAGGTAGTGGAAGAAGGGCAGGAAAAAAGATTGGCATCACAGAGTTTAACACACAATGAAATGCACATCAGTCGGAGAGCTTATTGCTCAGAGGGTGGCGGCAAGGTTGCTGGAGTGATTGAAGGAGGGAGGGGCTACAAGAGCATGGGAGCAGCGCTCCATCCTACAGAGACTGGTGAGACAGGTTGGTAATGAGAGCATGATGTGACATTGGCTGATGTGGACAGTATTTCACTGCTTGTCAACAAGACTGTTCAGTCTTTTTCAAGTTTGAAAAATAATATTTGTGGGTCTATTCTATTATTTAATGTAGTATTTGTGAGACTGTTTTATTGATGTCTTTGTGTGTTTTGTAGGTTGGGCAGGCAGAAGGTCAGAGGGGGACACGGCTGGTGAGTGGCACAGCGGGCCGGAGGTAGGCGCTAGTGAGAGCGCCCACACCCGCACAGTAACCCTTGGCAGTGTCCCTCCCTCCCTGTTGCCCCAGGAAGATGAGCAGGAGCTGGAAGGTTTGAGTAGAACTGGCACCAGCCGTGGCAATGAGGAGATGGAGAACTCCATGCCTCCTTTAGAGATGACCTTTGAACCTGAGAACAACGCCCCTCACAGCAGCAACTCATCCCTGCACCCCATCACTGCCCAGAGCCCAGCTGAGCATGAGGAGGACTGGGATGATGTGGAAGAGGAGGATGGTATCCGGAGTGAAGGTTGGATCCACAAAATCTGTATTCAGGTGTGTGTGTGTGCGTGCGTATATGTTGTGATGACTAACCCCTTCTTTCCTACAGAGCTGTCCATGAAGACTCCTGCGTTTGTCAGAGAGAAGAGGAATGCTCTGCCTATTGACCCCCTGGCCACACCCACTGTTCTCAAAGACCTTCAACCAAGGCAAGTCACACACAAACACATGCAATCATTTTAGTAGTAGTATTGTGTGCAAGCTTGTGACCTAATCTGTTGTGTTTTGGGGCCTCAGTGTTTTGTCTGGTGCTGGAGCTGCGGTGAAGCCCAAAGCGGTGAGGGGAAAGCGGACTGGATCAGCCAAGAAGGATCCTGGTCTCTCTAAGAGCTACATCATGAGCGTGTTCAAACACTTCGCCAAGACCAAGGTGTCTACAGATGTCTATCCTGTCCTAAAGGAGATGTAAGAATCTACACCCATCTTAGGGGAAAGTGCTTATGTTCATTAACTTGCACATCAAGTGATTTAGTGATGTACCGATCTGTTTAAAGACAAGTTGCATTCTGATATTTTCCCTTTATCGTTGATGTTAAATTATATGTATTAGTGACAGAATAGAGGACTTTCTTAATGATCATGTATTGATGGATGAATGCATGTGTAACATTTACTTACCAGAATGGAGCGCTACTTTGACCGACTAGCTGATGACTTGGAAACGTTTGCTGCTCACGCCAAGAGGAAGACCATTGAGGTAGAGGACGTAGAGCTGCTGATGCGGAGGTTTGTTTATAGCTGTGGTTCGTCAGGTGGTAAACTGTACAGTATGTACTATAATCCCCTTCTCGTGTGTGTGCGTGCATTCGTCTTTCTCTAACTCTGTTTTTCTCTCCAGACAGGGGTTTCTGACTGACAGCATGCCAGTAAATGTGTTGATTGAGAAATATCTCCCAATGGAATCCCGAAAGCTCCTCATTCCCGTGGCAACAAGTGGTAACTACGTCATTCCCAAACCGAGGAGAAAATGATCAGCCTATACTGAGAATGATCAGCCCAAATCATAATGTGGGCTGATGTTGTATATTTGATTGAATATCTATGAACAGCTGTTCATGTATTATTTGTAGACAGTCATTCAAACACAGCCAGTACAAGACCATGTAACCTGGTGTAAATGTGTTGTATTTGTTTGAATATGGCTTTGTCTTTTTATATTTGTCGAAAATATTACTGCAAAAAATGTATTTGATTTATTCAGTAGTCTGGCATTTGTAAGGGCCTTTGGATGAGAAAGGAGACTGAGGTTAGGAGTGGCTTGGCTTCCATCAAAGCAACCTGAAAGACACAACCAATACAAGCACTGTAGTTTGTAGATACTAATCTAATGCCCTCTGTTCTCATGCTGCCCCCAGTTTTCAAAATCGACCCAGCTAATCACAGTACAGTCAGAATAAAAAAAGCAATCATTCAAACTTTCGCATTCGATACTTTGGGGTGTGATCATTACTCCAATTCTGTTTCAAAACGTTTTGCAACAAACCATTTACTCCAAACAGAATATGCAAACGACCGTTTCTATTGGACTAATTCAGGTAGGCCCGTTTTCGTTTGCCTTGTTTGCTTCCGTTTGGTTCTTGGTAAACGGTCAGTTTTCAGGCAGTACACACCGACTGCGTTATGGTACACTAGAAGTACATTCATTTCCAGTGGAATGCTGCGTTTGCCTTGCAGCATTGCGTTGGAGGCAGTTGTAATGTGTTGTGTAGTAAATCGAATGTATGCATTAAATTGTATGCGTAGACTAGTAGAATGTTGAATTTTTGTTGCACACATATGCAGTAAAAAAAAAAGTGGGATTCCATAATAAAAAGTTTGATTGCATAATTTCTTTACATATTTTATTAATTTATTTGCCAAGTAGCACACATATTTATTCGACGAAATCCAAAAATCTACCTCCAAAATGCATAGTTTTGGAGCGAAATGCAATAATAAATAGTCGAGATACCAGAGTAGGCTCTTTCAACAATGAGACCAACATTGTGGAAGGTGGTCTTGATCGCGCTGTTGGGCCGGTGTTCGGGACCAGCCCTGCGGAAAGCGAAGGTCTCTGTGGGTCCAGCAGGAGAGTTCCACCGTGTCATTCAAAAGCTTCGACTGGAGAGGAATTTCGAAGTTACTTTCGTCTGGACCGCAGCCAGTTCAATCACCTGCTCCAGATTGTTGGAGCCAGGATCGCCTGGATGGAAACTGTAAGAAATTGTAATAGATACTGGAAACTGGTTATAACAACTTCTCAACACAAGCTATACTTTGCACAACATGCACCCATCCCCCCTCTTCTCCCAGACACATTCTGCTCTCATCAGATACCAACCACAGACACAGACACACACCCACACCCAGAACAGGCCCCTGCAACAACAACACGCACACCCATTCTTTTCAAGGTTGGGACTCGAAGACAAAGAACAATGTTAAGAGCCAATGGAACGTCGACACCAGGCCCGAACAGGACTACCCACGACCCAGATCAACCAATTCGACGAACAGACTCCCAGAATATACCTACGTCATTTTACTGTATAAAATAAATGCACACCATGTTTCGGGGCTCTTTTCCGATAGTTCCCTAAGAACTGAACGAACGAGTCCGTGCAGCACGCTTTGCCAGATATCTTTACCTTTGAATAAACTGCCTTTACTATACCTTATCCACCTTGTCCAGTGTCTCAACTTGGTCTCAGTTCTCCAGTAACTGTTTTATCAACAAAACCAACTACCGGGAATCCATCAGCCCAGTTGAACGCCTGGCGATTTCTCCCGTAAGCTAAATTCGAGTACATTTTTAAAGCCTTTGATACCGTAATTGATTGATATTAGATATATTTTATGTGCAACCTAGCTAGCTGAAGGGCTCTCTAGTTAATAGCCCCTATGTGACATCAGATGTACTTTTACAGAATGTTCATTCGTACTATAACTTCCCAAAATTGGTTTAAAATCCTTTAATGATGCAATGTTACCAAATGAAAGAAAGTTGGGGTGCCTTCTGCCCTGAAGAAGGTAGGCTAGTCTTCTCCAGGACCCCTTGTTCAAGACAGTCATTCATTAAATTCTTATTGGAATTACTTACACTCTTAGAAAAAAAGGGTTCCAATAGTGTCCTGCTTCCCCCATAGGATAACCCTTTTTGGTTCCAGGTAGAACCCTTTGGGGGAAAGGTTATACATGGAACCGAATAGGGTTCTCCTATGGGGACAGCTGGAGAACCCTTTTAGGTTCTAGATAGCACGTTTTTTTCTAAGAGTAGAGTTGGGCTACAGTTTGATACAGTCAGACTGAATTGTATTGTTTCAAGGCATTGTTAATGATCGTTGATGACTTACAATATAATTAGAGCATAATAAACTAATGAGGTAGGTATGAGTAGATATGTGGGTGGAATTTCAAGTTACACACAAAATTGATAATTATTTTGAATTATATTTCAGATTCTTGGCGACGGGACTCCTACAGAACCATGGGATTCAGCTTCGGAGTTGAACGGTCCACAGTGGTAGGCATTGTCCCCTCTGTGGCACAAGCCATTTGGGACTGTCTGGTTGGTGAATACATGTCTGTCCCCAAGGAGGAAGACTGGAGGGCCATTGCTGCCGAGTTCCTGGAGAGGTGGAATTTCCCCAACTGTCTTGGCTCCATTGCCGGGAAACATGTAGTAATCCAGGCTCCACCGTGCTTGGGTTCGCAATTCTACAACGAGGGTACATATTAAGTTGTACTCTTGGCTGTTGTAGATGCCATCTACTCTTTCCATGTCGTCAATGTTGGTGCTTACGACAAGGGAAGTGATGGCGGGACCCTCCGGGACTCTGCCTTTGACCAGGCACTTCAGGATGGCACCCTGGAGATTCCACCACCTGCATCACTCCCTGGTGCTGAAGATCTGGGACCTGTTCCCCACGTCTTTGTCGGCAACGAGGTCTTTCCTTGAGACCCAAACCTCCCTAGGCCCTACGCTGGACACCAGCTGCCATTGCCAAAGGCTGTAAGGATCTTTAACAAACGACTATCCAGGTCAAGGTTAGTTGTTGAATGCATCTTTGGGGGTCTGGCAGCCCGATGGAGAATGTTTCGGAGAGTGCTTGATCTCAGCCCCTCAAATGTCGATGCCTGCGTGAAGACCACATGTGTTCTACACAACATGTGTTCTCCACAACTACCTGCAGAGGTCATTCCAGGAGCCACTCCGGATGGAGACGGGCACGCCAAATGGTCACCTACCTGATGTCACCGGGGCAGGTGCCAACAACACCCCCAGGCAGGCACTCCAGGTGAGGGAGAAGCTGACAACCTACTTCATCGCCGGCAGGTGAAGTTCCATGGCAGTATGCCGTGGAGTGAAACGGCTCTTAAGAGCCCCCTAACACCAAGGTTATTTTAAGAACCATCTACCGTTGTCCACAAAATAGCAGGACCTCTGAGGTTACAAGACACAGTTAGTATGATAATGGGAAAATGTAACCTAGGGTCCATACAAATAGTACAGTTTACCACCATCTTCACTGGTCTGACAAAATGCAGGTGGAAAAAAAACAATTAGGAAGATAATGTGTTTTACTTTCATCTTGTCTTAATTAGCAGATTAAGTCTAAATGAGATATTAATAAACAAATGAAACTATGAAAACATAATTTAATAAGTATTCAAGTACAGGAAAGAACATGACAGGTGTGTGTTGTAAAAATGTTAGTTTTTTTACTATTGAAAGAGGTGTGTGTGTGTGTGTGTGTGTGTGTGTGTGTGTAAAAATACAACAATTAAATGTGTAGCCTGTAATCTGTATGAGAACAAGAGCATATATTTTTTTGCACAACTGCAGACAGATACAGGGACTACTCCATAAAGCCTATACGTAGTAGGGAACTTCAGACATTGCCATAAAGAAAGAAAGGGCAGGGCACTGGAGATCTGAGGTACAGAGAGGAGAGGTGTGTGTGTGTTTGAAAAAACTAAAAGTGAATGCAGCCACAATACAGATAAACACACATTTAACCTTTAGTATTGTAAATGAACAAGAAAATCAATTCTCAGGTGTGTCAGTATTCATGCAATCTATGTACAACTAATAATGAATGCTATCCTAAATATTGAGAAACGATTTACTTTATGAGTTCAATGAATTGTAAACTAAAAAAAGTCTACTAACAAGGACATAGTAAGCGGAATAAGGACAGTTGGAAAATCTCAAATGGAGGACAGTTGAAAAATCTCAGTTGCAGTTCCTTGATTCCTCACATCTGTCCTCACCTCCCACTCAAAACCCATTGGAGGAGAAGGTCAAAACAACAACCAGACAACTCTTCCTCCTGTCCTTCCTGTGAGCTGGTCGGCTAAATTGACACCATCTCTGGAAGGGAAGAGAAAAACAACATACAAGCATTCGCCAGCAGCATACCACCCTGCATACCACTGCAGGCTTGGTTCTGAAGCTAAGCCGGGTTGGTCCTGGTCAGTCCCTGGATGGGAGACCAGATGCTGCTGGAAGTGGTGTTGGAGGGCCAGTAGGAGGCACTCTTTCCTCTGGTCTAAGAAATATCCCAATGCCCCAGGGCAGTGATTGGGGACACTGCCCTGTGTAGGGTGCCGTCTTTCGGATGGGACGTTAAACGGGTGTCCTGACTCTCTGAGGTCATTAAAGACCCCATGGCACTTATCGTAAGAGTAGGGGTGTTAACCCCGGTGTCCTGGCTAAATTCCCAATCTGGCCCTCAAACCATCATGGTCACCTAATAATCCCCAGTTTACAATTGGCTCATTCATCCCCCTCCTCTCCCCTGTAACTATTCCCCAGGTCGTTCCTGCAAATGAGAACGTGTTCTCAGTCAACTTACCTGGTAAAATAACGGTAAAATAAATAAATAAATAAATAAAATTACATAATATAACACCATAAAATGTGAGATTTATGTTAACTAAATACTGCTTGTGTAGTTTGTGGCATGAATGTTGGAGAAGTGTGGTACAGTTGGTAATTCTGGCTGTTTACTCATGGAATTTGTATTTCAGATCAAAAGATGAATATGACAGGCAAATATTTAGACAGCAAACTGTTGTTTTAGGATATTTTCTATCCCAGAAACAGCTATACATTTGCCTCATATTAATCCTTTCATCTGAAATACAAATTAGCCTACATGAGTATACTGTAAAAATGACCTACTTTACTAATCAAAACTTATGACACTACCTGTAATATGTTGAAAAAAAAAAAAAAAACATTGAACTTGTCATCGAAAAGCAGCAGAAGAATTTTAATCTTGACTGCTGCTTTTCTTTGCTGAGGCAGCCTCTTCAGGGTTGGCAACAGGCTCATTGCAAAGAGTGTCTTTTCATCCTCAATGTGAGGATCAGGTTGGGCTGCAAATCCTCTCGACGGCTTGGAGGAGCCTCTGCTGAAAAGAGTTGAGTGGATCTTTGTTCCTCTTCATTTCTCCATGTTTGTCTCCACGGCCACATCCTGTTCAAGGTCCTCGGTGGTCACTTCCATGAGGGTCATAATAATCTCAGGTGTTCCTAGATCCAGGGGTGCTTGCTCCATTATCATCTTCCATGGTTCCATGGTTCCATGGTGGTGGTCATACTTGTGGATGTTGTAGAGGGTCTCGCTGCACTGGTGATGGTCGCACTAGTAGATGACAGAGGGTCTCGCTGCACCGGTGGCACCCATACTTGTGGATGAAGTAAAGGGTCTGGCTGTAAAATTGCCACTCGTTTCCCTAGGCACAATAAATGGATCCATAAAATAAAGAATGTGGCAGAAGCACCAAGGCTGCTGGCCTGAAGCTGCAGACTCAGACCTCTTCTTCTCTTTCTCTGCCCTTCTCCCGCTCTGATACCTGTCCCCGTGTCCTCTCCACTTCCTCCCACAGTCTTCTTCTATATAGACATGAACATAAGCCAAACCATCACTGAGCATAACTATAGTTATTAGATAGCTATCATGGACATGGCACCTAATGTACAGAGTTATTTGACCAAATGATCAGGGGTAGTATCTACCATCATTTCTATTAATTTGACATTCCCACACTCTCACACCCTCTTTCAAACATGATTATTTGGGCAAGTTATCAGGGGTAGTAACTATTTATATTACACAAACACCTCATTGGCTAGGTCAGCTAGCCACATCTAGCACAAGCTCACTACTAAACTGACAATCCTACTGTCGTGGACACTTGTCTCCAAGCAGCATTTTTTTGTGTCAAAAAGACACGGTTTTGAGGACACTGCGAAAATGATTCTCTCCATGTGTCCAACCGCATTCGACAGTCTGGAAAAGATACCTGCATCAGTATAGTTGCCTTGCTGCATAAAATGTAATGCTGCATAGTGGCAAAGCACTGTCGGTGTGTTCGAAACGTAATCCTTCTGTAGCCCTCCCCTACGCAGCGAACAGAAACATTATTTCGGTGAAGCTCCCAATACATCAAGACCCACGTCTCACGCCATTGGCCGTTTGATAGCCAATGGGCTCTCAGTAACGCTTCCATTGCCGCGTCCTAGGAGAAGCGTTCTGCATTCCTCGTCCAAAGCGGCAAAGTAGCTAGCTAGCAACCGTCGGAGAACGACAGTGAGCTAAATAACATGCTATATGTAAATTGAGCACACTCGCTAACGAATTAGATAAATTCTACTCGTAATCCTCTGTTTTTTTAGATACAAAACTACAGTTATGCTGGTGGTGGGACTGCCTCGCTCTCCCCACTTTGTCTGTATAACGTTAGTTGCACTGTGTCCTGCTACCAGGTCCCCTAAGGCAAGTTTAATTTTTTTTTTTAACTAGGCAAGTCAGTTAAGAACAAGTTCTTATTTACAATGACTGACTAGCCCGAACCAAACCCTAACGACAGTGGATCAATTGTGCGCCACCCTATCACAGCCAGTTGTGATACAGCCTGGAAACGAGCCAAGGTCTGTAGCGACGCCAATAGCACAGACCCTGGAAAGAGGTTGATAACAATGATGTACATATGTCTGTTTAATAAAGCTGATTATCAGTCGATAAAAAAAAACTTGTCTATTACCACTAAACTTTTTGGTTTTGAATATATAAATATGTTAATTATCTGCCAATCAGCTGACCCCTGTGTCTTCCCCTTAGGAGAATACTTACCGTGCAGTACCGAAGAGCCCTCACTGCTGCTCGATCATCCTACTTTTCCAACTTAATCGAGGAAAATAAGAACAATCCAAAATTTCTTTTTGATACTGTTGCTAAGCTAACTAAAAAGCAGCATTCCCCAAGAGAGGATGGCTTTCACTTCAGCAGTAATAAATTCATGAACTTCTTTGAGGAAAAGATCATGACCATTAGAAAGCAAATTACGGACTCCTCTTTGAATCTGCGTATTCCTCCAGGGCTTAGCTGTCCTGGATCTGCACAGCTCTGCGAGGGCCTGGGATCGGGAGAGACACTTAAGTGTTTTAGTACTATATCTCTTGACACAATGATGAAAATAATCATGGCCTCTAAACCTTCAAGCTGCATACTGGATCCTATTCCTACTAAACTGCTGAAGGAGCTGCTTCCTGTGCTTGGCCCTCCTATGTTGAACATAATAAACAGCTCTCTATCCACCGGATGTGTACCAAACTCACTAAAAGTGGCAGTGATAAAGCCTCTCTTGAAAAAGCCAAACCTTGACCCGGAAAATATAAAAAACTATCGGCCTATATCGAATCTTCCATTCCTCTCAAAAATTTTAGAAAAACCTGTTGCGCAGCAACTCACGGCCTTTCTGAAGACAAACAATGTATACAAAATGCTTCAGTCTGGTTTTAGACCCCATCATAGCACTGAGACTGCACTTGTGAAGGTGGTAAATGACCTTTTAATGGCGTCAGACCGAGGCTCTGCATCTGTCCTCGTGCTACTAGACCTTAGTGCTGCCTTTGACACCATCGATCACCACATTCTTTTGGAGAGACTGGAAACCCAAATTGGTCTACACGGACAAGTTCAGGCCTGGTTTAGATCTTACCTGTCGGAAAGATATCAGTTTGTCTCTGTGAATGGTCTGTCCTCTGACAAATCAACTGTACATTTCGGTGTTCCTCAAGGTTCCGTTTTAGGACCACTATTGTTTTCACTATATATATTTTACCTCTTGGGGATGTTATTCGAAAACATAATGTTAACTTTCACTGCTATGCGGATGACACACAGCTGTACATTTCAATGAAACATGGTGAAGCCCCAAAATTGCCCTCGCTAGAAGCCTGTGTTTCAGACATAAGGAAGTGGATGGCTGAAAACTTTCTACTTTTAAACTCGGACAAAACAGAGATGCTTGTTCTAGGTCCCAAGAAACAAAGAGATCTTCTGTTAAATCTGACAATTCATCTTGATGGTTGTAAAGTCGTCTCAAATAAAACTGTGAAGGACCTCGGCGTTACTCTTGACCCTGATCTCTCTTTTGACGAACATATCAAGACTGTTTCAAGGACAGCTTTTTTCCATCTACGTAATATTGCAAAAATCAGAAATTTTCTGTCCAAAAATGATGCAGAAAAATTAATCCATGCATTTGTTACTTCTAGGTTAGACTACTGCAATGCTCTACTTTCCGGCTACCCGGATAAAGCACTAAATAAACTTCAGTTAGTGCTAAATACGGCTGCTAGAATCCTGACTAGAACCAAGAAATTTGATCATATTACTCCAGTGCTAGCTTCCCTACACTGGCTTCCTGTTAAGGCAAGGGCTGATTTCAAGGTTTTACTGTTAACCTATAAAGCGTTACATGGGCTTGCTCCTACCTATCTTTCCGAGTTGGTCCTGCCGTACATACCAATACGTACGCTACGGTCACAAGACGCAGGCCTCCTAATTGTCCCTAAAATTTCTAAGCAAACAGCGGGAGGCAGGGCTTTCTCCTATAGATCTCCATTTTTATGGAACAGTCTGCCTACCCATGTGAGAGACGCAGACTCGGTCTCAACCTTTAAGTCTCTACTGAAGACTTATCTCTTCAGTAGGTCATATGATTGAGTGTAGTCTGCCCAGGAGTGTGAAGGTGAACGGAAAGGCTCTGGAGCAACGAACCGCCCTTGCTGTCTCTGCCGGGCCGGTTCCCCTCTCTCCACTGGGATTCTCTGCCTCTAACCCTGTTACTGGGGCTGAGTCACTGACTTGCTGGTGCTCTTTCATGCCGTCCCTAGGAGGGGTGCGTCACTTGAGTGGGTTGAGTTACTGACGTGAACTTCCTGTCTGGGTTGGCGCCCCCCCTTGGTTGTGCTGTGGTGGAGACCTTTGTGGGCTATACTCGGCCTTGTCTCAGGATTGTAAGTTGGTGGTTGAGGATATCCCTCTAGTGGTGTGGGGGCTGTGCTTTGGCAGAGTGGGTGGGGTTATATCCTTCCTGTTTGGCCCTGTCCGGGGGTTTCTTCGGATGGGGCCACAGTGTCTCCTGACCGCTCCTGTCTCAGCCTCCAGTATTTATGCTGCAGTAGTTTATGTGTCGGGGGGCTAGGGTCAGTTGGTTATACCTGGAGTACTTCTCCTGTCTTGTCCAGTGTCCTGTGTGAATTTAAGTATGCTCTCTCTAATTCTCTCTTTCTCTCTGAGAACCTGAGCCCTAGGACCATACGTCAGGACTACCGGGCATGCTGACACCTTGCTGTCCCCAGTCCGCCCGGCCTTGCTGCTATTCCAGTTTCAACTGTTCTGCCTGCGGTTACGAAACCCCTACCTGTCCCAGACCTGCTGTTTTCAACTCTTAATGATCGGCTATGAAAAGCCAACAGATTTATTCCTGATTATTATTTGACCATGCTTGTCATTTATGAACATTTTGAAAATCTTGGCTCTCTCTAATTTTCTCCTTCTCTCTTTCTCTCGGAGGACCTGAGCCCTAGGACCATACGTCGGGACTACCGGCCGTGGTGACTCCTTGCTGCCCCCAGTCCGCCTGGCCTTGCTGCTATTCCAGTTTCAACTCTTCTGCCTGCGGTTATGGAACCCCTACCTGTCCCAGACCTGCTGTTTTCAACTCTTAATGATCGGCTATGAAAAGCCAACTGAGATTTATTCCTGATTATTATTTGACCATGCTTGTCATTTATGAACATTTTGAAAATCTTGGCTCTCTCTAATTTTCTCCTTCTCTCTTTCTTTCTCTCGGAGGACCTGGGCCCTAGGACCATGCGTCGGGACTGCCGCCCGTGGTGACTCCTTGCTGTCCCCAGTCCGCCTGGCCTTGCTGCTATTCCAGTTTCAGCTGTTCTGCCTGCGGTTATGGAACCGCCACCTGTCCCAGACCTGTTGTTTTTCAACTCTTAATGATCAGCTATGAAAAGCCAACTGAAAATTATTCATGATTATTATTTGACCATGCTTGTCACTTATGAACATTTTTGAACATCTTGGCATAGTTCTGTTATAATCTCCACCCGGCACAGCCAGAAGAGGACTGGCCACCCCTCATAGCCTGGTTCCTCTCTAGGTTTCTTCCTAGGTTTTGGCCTTTCTAGGGAGTTTTTCCTAGCCACCGTGCTTCTACACCTGCATTACTAGCTGTTTGGGGTTTTAGGCTGGGTTTCTGTACAGCACTTCGAGATATTAGCTGATGTACGAAGGGCTATATAAAATAAAATTGATTGAAAATTGATTGATTAAGACTTGTGTGAGAAGAAACTTATTGGAGCGAGAAGTAGGTGAAGGCTCAGTGATTCATGAAAATAGTTAGAAAATGATTGTCTAGGATTTAATACCCATCATTACAATGGACTTGTATATAATGTAAAATATTACAATAGCTTTTGGTTGATTGACAAGTCGGAGAGTGCTCGCTTGCACATCACTTCAGTGGGTAATTCACCTACGAGAGAGTGCTCTCAATAGGCCTACTTGCAGGGGACTTAGTGAATTGGGGGGCCGTTTAAAAAAAATGCTGCTGAGAGCCCCACTAACCCAAAATTCAACAAAAATATGATTGTGGGGGGGGGGTAGAGGCAGTTTATAAGGTAAAGGTAGAGGAGTGAAATTATATGCTGTATGTTATTTTCTTCCAGAATGGATTTTTTAAATTAAGAGTGAGTGCTTTCAAAAGGAGTCGTAAGGGCAGAGGTGGAGGTGTATATCGAAAGCTATATCAGTGACCTTGATGGGTCATATGACTACAAAAGTCTAAATACACAACCACTTAATTTTTACTGTGAACGACACACAGCAAGAGGAAAGTCGACACGGCAGCCACAGGACACCACGGCAAACAGCTGTAAGGTCTATGTGTCCATTGACATCAACGATGGGCCCACCTCAAAACTGTGTATCAGAAAGATGCCATGAGAATTCCCACTCTGAGAATGTGACAAACCGCCTCCACCCAGACCTGGTCACATATATTGAGATCTTGTCTCTTCAATGCAAGGCATGCCACGAAATTGCCAACAGTTCCATGAACCAAAATAATCGAATGAAGACCCTGGACAGGCATCATGAAAATGACTCCTAGAGTGTTGACTCGCTTGTGAAACCAGACCTTAAGAGAGTACAATGTCTCAATCAGCCTCTCTGCAGAGCAACAGATCAATCACTGATGATTATGATAATGATTATGATCATAATGCCCTTTAAATGTAAGAGCTGTTTGACAAGACTGCATGGAATTTCATCCTGCTTTGGTGGGATGGAGTTTTGGCCTGACTAGTGACATAACCAGGCGGTAAATTAGTTAACAGACCAATAAGAAATAAGACCAACCTTTCTGACGATAACAGCTAATTTTCAGTTTTCTCCTCCACAATCAGACCAGTCCGACAGTCCTAGCTAAATTCTTGCTTGAGAAATCGCTCTTTGCTAAGAACTTTGTTTTCTTTTTGACCATTTTAATTGAAAACAATCACAGTAGGGTACTTCATTTTTCCCCAGGTCAGAAATTATTTGATATTGAGATACAAATGGCTGCATTGGACCTTTAACCTTAACCTAACATTATTTTAACCAGTTCGGAAATAGATCATGACTTGACTATTTATCTGCATAAAATATCCCATATCATACATCTAACTCTCCATTTGACCACATCCAGCTCAGGTAATATATTGGCCTACTCTGCTAACTCCTCCTGCCCTCCCTCATCTTCACTGACCTCACTCCCACTTGGACCCACTCCCACTTGGAAAACCGAAATGCTGCCAACAGCACAGTCCTGTTGCAGCACTCGTGACAAATGGATTCAATATTCAAGTTAAGGTTATTGGAAACACATCATAGCATGTATGACTAACTTTATTTTCCCAGAGGGAACTTCATTTGGGGTGTCAGATACATCAAGCACACTTCAATTTAAAAACACACATAACAGAGTATTATTACAATCAAAACTAGTCACACTATGAAAATAGATATTTGATAAAAGAATACGCTATCTAATATCACAGCTTAGGCTACACTTTATTATATAATAAGCCCTTGGGGGGGGGGGGGGGGGGGGGGGACAAGTATTTTAAGATAGGCCTAAAACTACTTACTTTGTTCTGTTTTGGGCAGCCCTGGCATGGTCTGCCAGCAGTTTCCCACCTGGATCTTGACTGGTGCCTTTGCCTTGGTGTGGGCAAGACACAGCTTTTTATGAGGTGGCAGAGACAGGCAGTTGACCTCTTATTCCAGTGGGGTAGTATCCAATTGGCATTGACAGTTTGTCCAATGTGCAGACTTTAAAAGGGGAAATCAGAAGTTGCTACAGTACATCCATTTTAGGACAAATTAATTATATTTATCCATTGATTATTGAAGAATATAACTTATAAATGCCTTATGAGCTTAGTTCAACTGTCCCATCAGAACCCAAAATACAAGCTGTTTTACTCCGTTTGTAAACAAACACTCTATAGCCTCAAAACATGGTTAAAACTATAATTTTGATATCATGGATGGTCAGTCCTTGCATCCATAGCGCTATCTATGAATCTGAGATCAGTTATGTTTCTCCAGGCCCATCCCTCAGCTTTTCACCATACCAGGGGCAGGGAGGACACTGTGTTATTGGTTCTACTGCTGATTGACATGTCTTGGAATGATAAAAAAATATATATATATACCCCGTCATTGATGGAAACATAAATGTCAAAATGGCATTAATACACTGCTCAAAAAAATAAAGGGAACACTTAAAAAACACAATGTAACTCCAAGTCAATCACACTTCTGTGAAATCAAACTGTCCACTTAGGAAGCAACACTGATTGACAATAAATTTCACATGCTGTTGTGCAAATGGAATAGACAAAAGGTGGAAATTATAGGCAATTAGCAAGACACCCCCCAAAACAGGAGTGATTCTGCAGGTGGTGACCACAGACCACTTCTCAGTTCCTATGCTTCCTGGCTGATGTTTTGGTCACTTTTGAATGCTGGCGGTGCTTTCACTCTAGTGGTAGCATGAGACGGAGTCTACAACCCACACAAGTGGCTCAGGTAGTGCAGCTCATCCAGGATGGCACATCAATGCGAACTGAGGCAAAAAGGTTTGCTGTGTCTGTCAGCGTAGTGTCCAGAGCAGGCAGGCGCTACCAGGAGACAGGCCAGTACATCAGCAGACGTGGAGGAGGCCGTAAGAGGGCAACAACCCAGCGGCAGGACCGCTACCTCCGACTTTGTGCAAGGAGATGCACTGCCAGCGCCCTGCAAAATGACCTCCAGCAGGCCACAAATGTGCATGTGTCTGCTCAAACGGTCAGAAACAGACTCCATGAGGGTGGTATGAGGGCCCGACGTCCACAGGTGGGGGTTGTGCTTACAGCCCAACACCGTGCAGGACGTTTGGCATTTGCCAGAGAACACCAAGATTGGCAAATTCGCCACTGGCGCCCTGTGCTCTTCACAGATGAAAGCAGGTTCACACTGAGCACATGAGCACATGTGACAGACGTGACAGAGTCTGGAGACGCCATGGAGAACGTTCTGCTGCCTGCAACATTCACCAGCATGACTGGTTTGGCGATGGGTCAGTCATGGTGTGGGGTGGCATTTCTTTGTGGGGCCGCACAGCCCTCCATGTACTCGCCAGAGGTAGCCTGACTGCCATTAGGTACCGAGATGAGATCCTCAGACCCCTTGTGAGACCATATGCTGACACATGCACATTTGTGGCCTGCTGGAGGTCATTTTGCAGGGCCCTGGCAGTGCACCTCCTTGCACAAAGTCGGAGGTAGCGGTCCTGCCGCTGGGTTGTTGCCTTCCTACGGCCCCCTCCACGTCTCCTGATGTACTGGCCTGTCTCCTGGTAGCGCCTGTATGCTCTGGACACTACGCTGACAGACACAGCAAACCTTTTTGCCTCAGTTCGCATTGATGTGCCATCCTGGATTAACTGCACTACCTGAGCCACTTGTGTGGGTTGTAGACTCCGTCTCATGCTACCACTAGAGTGAGAGCACCGCCAGCATTCAAAAGTGACCAAAACATCAGCCAGGAAGCATAGGAACTGAGAAGTGGTCTGTGGTCACCACCTGCAGAATCACTCCTGTTTTGGGGGGTGTCTTGCTAATTGCCTATAATTTCCACCTTTTGTCTATTCCATTTGCACAACAGCATGTGAAATTTATTGTCAATCAGTGTTGCTTCCTAAGTGGACAGTTTGATTTCACAGAAGTGTGATTGACTTGGAGTTACATTGTGTTGTTTAAGTGTTCCCTTTATTTTTTTGAGCAGTGTATAATAACTGTAATACTTTTGTATGCATGCCATGCATCACAATATTTCAGAATTAACATTTACCATTAGGTCGACTTCCTATTACCTTTCATGATACTGGTGCGTGCTGTTTTATATGTAACGACATGCACACGCTATTGAACTAAAAGTGTACAGACATTTTGTAATTTCAGAGTAACACATCATAGACAGATACATTATAGTAACTAGCTACCTTACTGAGTTGTCTTCACATTCTTCCAGTGTAGGCTACTACTCAGTCTGTCAAAGTCGCCAGTTTTTTTTATTGATTTCATGAAGTGCAACGCAGCATACCAATGTGTGTACGTCTTTGACAATGTCAGTGATGCAACTTAAGCTCTATTTTTGAATCTGAAAACAAGCAATTCTACTTGTAAACCATATCTAATTCGTTAGCAAGCTTCCTTAATTTACATGTAGCGTGGCATTTAACTCGCTGTCAGTCAATCGAACTAGCTGATTGGACGCGGCACTGCTGCAGGCAGACTGCTTCTCCTCGAAGGCTCGAACGCGGTGGTGAAAGCATTGCTGAGAGCCCATTGGCTATCGAACGGCCAATGGCGTGGGTCTTGATGGCTTGGGAACCAGTCCGGGCGTTGCTCAGATGAACGTGACTGGAATTTTGTCTCTCGGACAACACTGCGCAAACTCATCAGGACAACTTCGTGAAGAAAGACGGATGCTGTGTGTACGCGGATGCCCAAAGTGAACCTCGAAAAGTATACTGAGAACAGAATACAGAAGTGTGAATAACTTGAGAGTCTTGCTCTGATACCATTAACTTTTTACATGAATGTGAATGGTGAGTCTCGTTGCCACGGATTAAACGGCCACTGGGAGTCTGACCGAGGCGGGGAACGTCATCACATCAGCAGGTAACGTTACACGGCATAGCCTCCTAACAATCAGCGGAACAAAAGTCATCTAGCTGAACGAAGTTACCCCAGCTAAACCACCAAAATATATCCTAGTCACAAGAGTGGTTATAAAGATCTCATCGATTTTCTAAATCCTTATCCAGGACCGCTGGGCTTCTGCCTTCCCAGCCACTGGTTTGTTAATGTTAGCTAACAAGCTAACCTATGTGAACAAAAAGTATCGCAACAATTAACGATTTTACCGAGTTACAGTTCATATAAGGAAATCAATCAATTGAAATAAATTTGGACCTAATCTATTAGTTTCACATGACTGGGGATACAGATATGCATCCATTGGTCACAGATATCTTAAAGAAAAAGGTAAGGGGGTGGATCAGAAAACCAGTCAGTATTTGGTGTGACCACCATTTCCCTCATGCAACAAGATGCATCACATTCACATAGAGTTGATGAGACTGGTGATTGTGGAATGTTGTCCCAATCATTTCTGATGGCTGTGCGAAGTTGCTGGATATCAAATAAAATGTTATTTGTCACATACACATGGTTAGCAGATGTTAATACGAGTGTAGCGAAATGCTTGTGCTTCTAGTTCCGACAATGCAGTAATAACCAACGAGTAATCTAACCTAACAATTCCACAACTACTACCTTATACACACAAGTGTAAAGGGATAAAGAATATGTACATAAAGATATAGGAATGAGTGATGGTACAGAACGGCATAGGCAAGATGCAGTAGATGGTATCGGGTACAGTATATACATATGAGATGAGTAATGTAGGGTATGTAAACATAAAAGTGCATAGTTTAAAGTGGCTAGTGATACATGTATTACATAAAGATGGCAAGATGCAGTAGATGATATAGAGTACAGTATATACATTATATTAAGTGGCATTGTTTAAAGTGGCTAGTGATACATTTTTGATCAATTTCCATTATTAAAGTGAGCTGGAGTTGAGTCAGTATGTTGGCAGCAGCCACTCGATGTTAGTGGTGGCTGTTAAACAGTATATTGTCGGGAACTGGAGCACGCTGTCGTACACATCGATGCAGAGCATCCCAAACATGCTCAATGGGTGACATGTATGTAGGCCATGGTAGAACTGGAACATTTTCAGCTTCCATGAATTGTGTACAGATCCTTGCCATTATCATGCTGATACATGAGGTGATATCATCAGGATGAATAGCAGGACAATGGGCCTAAGGATCCTGTCACGGTATCTCTGTGCATTCAAATTGCCATCGATAAAATGCTATTGTGTTTGTTGTCCGTAGCCTATGCCTGCCCATACCATAACCCACCATGGGGCACTCTGTTTACAACGTTGACATCAGAAAACCGCTTGCCCACACGGCTTACACGTCTTCTGCGGTTGTGAGGCCGGTTGGACATACTGCCAAATTCTCTAAAATGATGTTGGAGGCGCATTATGGTAGAGGAATTAACATGACATTTTCTGGCAACAGCTCTGGTGGACATTCCTGCAGTCAGCATGCCAATTGCATGCTCCCTTAACTTGAGACATCTGTGGCATTGTGTGACAACTGCACACTTTAGTGGCCTTTTATTGTCCCCAGCACAAGGTGCACCTGTTTAATGATCATGACGTTTAATGATCTTGATATGCCACACCGGTCAGGTGGATGGATTATCTTGGAAAGGGAGTAATCCTCACTAACAGGGATTTAAACAAATTTGTGCCCACAATTTGAGAGAAATAAGCTTTTTGTGTGGATGAAAGATTTCTGGGATCTTTTATTTCAGCTCATGAAACATGGGACCAACACTTACATGCACTAACATGTTGCGTTTTATATTTTTGTTCAGTCTGGATTTGGTTCTGCCTAGCCCTATGTCATGACTCTCAGTTCCATTACACATAATACGAGTAATTGTACAAAGGCATCTTCTGTAGAGGGACGTTTTGTTAAGATCCCCGTCACGCGGTCTGAACATTAACATGCATCGCTTGCGGTAAGGTTTTGGAAGCATATGGACCTTTCATATCAGCAAGAAATCATTTTCAGAAAACTAAAGTTTACATTTATACACACCTTGATAGGGTTAGTGTTCCCACACTGCCATATCTCAATGTTACAGCGCTTGTTTACGGAAAACAGACTGAAGACAAAAGCTGACCACCTGTGCAAATTAGCAATCTAGCATGCTCCGAACACTTGTGTGTAAGCATAACTTGAAGTGTAGTTTGGTAGGATGGAAGCACCCATAGCTGTATGGAACTGTGCAAAAGTAAGTAAGTGTACTATAGTAAGTGTATCTTCTTTATCTGAAGGATTGTTTCTCGCTGATGAGTGATGAGGGCCATATCGCAAGCGATGATTTGACGTTTACAAACGTTAAAACACAGAGTCGGGGTTGTAGTTCACACAAGGCAGTCTGGGGTGAAGCTAATGGCTGAGAACTGTAGGGGGTTTGAGAGCTATGATTCTGCTTATCTCACACATGCATAAGTAGCAGTCTTTGCTGTTCTATAGTGTAAACTACTTGGTTATCAGCCATAGAACCATAGGTATGAATATCAAATTGTTTTTAAGAATAAGTTTCAACTAACCTGGTATTGGCGACACTATCCTCATTCTCGATTCGGCAAAACATGTATCTTCAAAAATGTCCAGTTGCAGGTGGTGCGTTTTGAATTTCGAAAATGCTCCGTTGTTAAAATGAATAAATGTTTTTCTCCATGAAGTAATCTAACAATATGTACGCCGCCATCTTGTCTATTTCAAATCTTCTCTCACTGATCGAGACATGAGTGTCATCATGACATGCGACACTTTGGGGTGGACCCGTCTATCTCAGTCATTACCAGGTTAGTTGAAAAACCTCTGGCAACGTTTTCTAACTCGCAGTAATGGATACCAAAAATCTTTGGTTTAATCACATCTGGTCTAAAGATCTGTAGCTAATGTGTAGATAGTTGGACAGAGGAGCAGGTAGTCGTGGACGTTCATAATCGTGCAATACATGTAAAAGTAAAACAACGTTTAGTCTCTCCATTGTACATAATAATAATTTTGAAAAAAAATCCTTGTGTTGCCAGGCAACAGCAGACACTACCACTGTGAGAGAAGAGTGGTGGGAGTAGGACGACGTTGGGATGCTTGCGTGTCTGTGTGGTGCAGGCCAGACATACAGTGAAGAGGAGTGGCAGCAATGTTGCCTGGTGTTGGTGTGTTTGGCACAGGGAGTACGGCACGGGTGCTAGTTCCATTGCTGCGGGGGGAAGGGTTTGAGGTACATGCGCTCTGGGGGAGGAGCGAGGAGGAGGCAAGCTCCCTGGCGCAGGAGCTGGGCATTCCGTTTCACACCAGCCAATCGGACGATGTCTTATTGCACCCTGATGTTGACCTGGTCTGCGTCTACATCTCACCCCCACTCACACGGCAGATTGCCGTCAAAGCCCTGGGTAAGACAACACAAATGCATGCATGCACGCACGCTTGTACACACACACACACAGTTGGGTTCTATGGTGTCCAGCCCCACCCAGAAAGTGTGGCAGACTGGGGCTCTTTCCTGACTCTGCCCTGTGGGAGAGCGTGGGTAATCGCAGTAACAATCCCAGTGTTTACACCACAAACATTGGTTGCAATGCCTACACAACGCTCAGCCAATACACAGAATACTCTTACACAAATACTTGACGAGGCTGTAGGGAAGCAATGCTTCTACAAACTTACATAAACAGTACAGACTCTGAAAACTCATACTGGGTGCATTCCTCTTCTAATCTGTCTGGACTCATACCTCACTCCCCCCATCTCCCTCTCTCCCTTTCCATGGCTGAGGCTCTTTTTTCCTCTCTCACTACATCCCTTCTCTTAGTCTCTATTGAGCCCTCTTTGGCTTTCACCCTATTCTGATTGATTTATAATAGTTGCCTATAAGCTTTAACTGAATCGTGAGTTTTGAGGTACTAGTAGGTTATGTCAAAGGAGGTGACCATCTTATCTGGGTGAATTCCTGAGCTGTGACCTCAGCTTCCTGCTTTAGTTTCTGCTTCCTGAGAGTGTCTCCACCAACCGGAAAGTTGTGTGTGTGTGTGCGTGCGGCAGAGAGGTCTGGACAGTATGTTCTTCCTCCCACTAAGTTGGTTGAATGGTGGAATTCCTGTGTTGGGTGGGGCTTTAAGGTCAGGGCTGAGGTTATATTTGCATATAGACACACACACACACACAGTTAATAAATAGTGCCACAACCTACATACACACATGGTGGATGTTGAAGCATAGAGGCGTTTTCAGGAACACCTCTCACACTCTCTCTCTCTCTCAGGGATAGGTAAGAATGTGGTATGTGAGAAGGCTGCTACCGCTGTGGATGCGTTCAAGATGGTGACTGCGGCGCGGTACTACCCCCAGTTGCTGAGCATTGTGGGTAATGCTCTACGCTTCCTCCCAGCGTTCGTAGCAATGCGGCAGCTGCTGGCAGAAGGATATGTGGGTGAGCTGCAGGTGTGTGATGCCCGTGTCTATGGCCCCAGTCTGCTCGATCAATCATACGGCTGGACCTGCGAGGAGCTGATGGGGGGTGGCGGGCTCCACACGTTTGGCTCTACCCTCGTGGACCTGCTGAGTCACCTGACGGGAGCACGTGCGTTGCGGGTGCACGGCCTTCTCCGGACGTTCGTGGGGCAGAACGGAGCGATCCACGGGATCCGTCGCGTCACCAGCGATGACTTCAGCTTCTTCCAGATGCTGATGGGAGGGTCTGCTTCTGGTAGAGGAGCGGGGACTGGGACTGGGTCAGGAGTGTGCTGCACTGTGACTCTGAACTTCAACATGCCGGGGGCCTTTGTCCACGAGGTGATGGTTGTTGGGTCAGCAGGGAGGCTGATTGCCAGGGGGACAGAGCTGTATGGGCAGCGCAATGGAGGGAAAGGAGAGGAGCTGCTGCTAGGGGACAGCGGAGGGATGGGACAAGAGGTCAAGGATGTCCCCCTGCCACACCTGCGGGGGCTAGGCTCCATGGTTACGGCTCTAAAATATGCTTTCCAGGCACAGAAGGAGCGTCGGTCGTGGGCGCGGGGGCCGGTTGCTATGGCGTCGACGTTTGAGGATGGGCTGTACGTGCAGACGGTGGTGGAGGCGGTGAAACGGTCAAGCCGCAGCGGAGAGTGGGAAAGTGTGGAGGTCATGACACAGGAACCAGATCCCAACCAAAACCTCTGTGAGGTGCTGCAGATAAACAAGAACTGAGTACTCGTTTATATACACACACACTAATATAAATGACCTACAGACAGCTTCTATGGCCTGTCTTGAGGAGACTGTCCCCTATCAACCACTACCCTGTGTCTGGCGACCTCTTCCGTGCATCAGGGCCACACTCAAAGCCACAGCATCCTGCCCTGCAAGAACCCACAGCCAGGCAGACTGGTGGGCACACCTTCTACTGGATGTGAACTCTTCTTCTCAGAGTTTTTGTGTGTGCATGCCTGTGTGCGTTTTTACATTTTCCAGACAATCCGACCCTAGTTCACCTTAACGACACACATTCCTATCAAATCAGTGAACACCTTGAAGGAGGAAGTGTTTAGTATTCATGCTACAGTTTCTCACTGTGCCTCACTACTTCTGCCGATGAAAGAAATGTTTGGAGTTGTTCACATACATGTCACAGATTAAATGTTGGATTTTCTCTTACACAAATGTGTATTATACACATAAAAAACATAGTTACTTTTAAATAGTAACTTACTAACTCAAGAATTTCATTAAAAAAATCTAACTTTACATCAGACTGCCATCACAGCAGTTACTCATATGCAACCCCCCTTGACTTTCAGTTAATTATTATTTTATATATTTTTGTATTTTTTTATTATTGATTGTTGATCTAATTTTCCATATCAGCATCTCCTGTATTGATAACATGCTACTACAACCCTGTGCTGTGTACAAGCCTGTGAATAGAATGTGTCTGACTATATGGTGGAAAGACTACTGTATTTATTTCATTTTTACTTTTGCGTTTTTACTAAGGTTATTTTATTTAAGTAGTATGTGTTCTGCAAGTGGAAATGTGTCTGATAAGCTATAAAAAGTTTGTTAATTAATATTTATATTTTGTTTTAAGTTATTTCAGTTTTACTTGGTGTTATCACTGTTAGACACAATACCTGTGATTTTGTTTTCAGTGGAGGGGACAGAGGCTGTGAAAACATACCGTGCACTCCTGTCACCTTCCAAGTTAATAAATATCTGACTAGTATTGCTGCCTCCGTGCTTGTTTAATTTACTCAGACGTGAGGATTTTCAAAAATTACTGATAGAATGTAAATGTCTTCCAGTAGTGTAAAGTAATCCACACAACACAACATTAATTGAATGATAGCTCCAATCTTCCCCTGTGAATTGGGGTCTCATTCAAATGTTGGATGTACAATTAGACTGCCCAAAAGTGCATTACATCACAATGTAGCTAATTTAGACGGGTTTGGGGTTTCAATACTCTGCTGCAGGCTTTCGATGAAAACTGCAAATACTATAGGTGGCAGCAAAACGCCTGTTAGCGTCCTTTTCCAGCCTTCAAGCAATTCGCAATCATTAAGGTATAATGCTTACACTATTCGATTTGCCACGAATTCGTCATGTTTTGCCGTCCCAGACAAGTTGTCATGATCGGGGTAAAATCCTCTGAATTTGGCCTAGGATCATATGAACTTGGGTTAGGATCAGAACAGCCGGGACTCGCATAGTTTGAGCGGGTCAAGGATGCACCGATAAATGCTGTTTTGTTCTCCAGACCCCTGTCAGATGTCCCGAAAATGTTACATTTTGGTTGTGCATCTTGTAGCATAAGCAGTGCTATGACGCGATTGGGCAAGGATTGCTGTCAGTTTTCCGCATGTGACACCAAAATGAAGACAAAACTAAAACTGCTTTTTTTCAATAAAAATCCCTGATAACGCTTGTAGGCGACGTTAGCTAGCTAAACGCACGTGCACAAATACATTATCGGGTCTAACAGTCGACTCGCGGCTACTTCATAACGTTTCAGAAATGTCGTGACCCGGAAGTACTTATTGGGGTCGCTGACGAGACGTCTATTAGTTACCACAACCACAAGTCAAAAGGGCTATATCGTACAAATTCATTAAAAAAAATGTTGTCTTCATTTAAGGTTAGCAGTTTGCTTACGGTTAGGTTTAAAACCAAAATTTAATAAGATAAATTCTATAAATAGGCGAGCTTTATGACATTGAGGCTGTGGTAACTAGTGAGGACCGACGAGACGTTTATGTGAAGATGGCGCCTAGAAAGCGAAGTGTCGTTTGGTCTTTTTTCAGAGCAGTAGACGAGAAAAAAGTGACTTGTCTGCTGTGTTTGGAGACCGTCCTTCATTGCGGCCACACCACGAACATGCTAAGGCATTTGCGTAGCAAACACCTGAACGAGTATAGTAGCGCAGTAGCATCAAAAGATAGGCGGTCTGTGGCGGCGGACGACAACAGTCAACCAATGATGATTAGCAGTGAAGGCTACTGTGACGGTATGATTTGATATTATGTGGAGACGTTCTCATACTCGAATATCAGGTTCTGCGAATGTGAAGTGTATCATACTTTCATTCGTCAACCCACGCGTGATACACATACGGTGTTTAGTTATTCAGTCGAAATATTTATATTGTGCTAGCCCAGATGCTTAACCTGCTAGCACACATTTGTACCATAGGCCGGGCTAGCTATGTTAACGTCCCCCATATCCAAGTGTTACGAGTCTCGGGTCACAGCGGAAAGACTGGTTGCAAAGTTTGGTTGACTGCCTAATGTGTGTGTCTTTCTGACCCCAGATGATTAGTTATTTTTGATCATGGCCTAAAGGCAGTGTTTACCCTATATTAATTTAGCAGCGGTGGGTAATTGTTGCTGCCAAAAAAGTTAATAGTTTATATAAATATTTCTGCCGAGCCGCACTTTTAAATAGATAGTCGTTAGCTCAATGGCTGGACATCTATGTGAAGACCTGGTATGCTAGCTGAGCCAGTCACACTAAATATAAACGAATGGATTGCTGCTTACCAACTAGCTAAATTATGCTGCACACACAATACTGAATGCTTCCACCAAAAGTTAGCTAGCTTGTAACGTTAGCGGCTATGCTGTCTGTGTCCGGAATCAGCTGTTGCTGACCCAACGTTACAATGTAGTGATCGTGGAGAAACATGCTGATCTACGAATTGATTTGTGATAACATCCCTTTTTACTTTTGGGGCAGCATGTCTGCAACTGTAGGTTAATTAAACAAGCCAAGCAGTGTTGCCAAGTTTAGTAAAAATGTCTAACCCAATGACCTCTGAAAACGCGCCCACAAGGCCTGAAATGATCCCCAAAATGTTGTTTTGCAGCGTCAGAGGAGTTGCCTCATTTATCCACGAAACCCTTTTCCATAACTTTATCGAGCGAATTAAGGAATATCAACGTAGGGTAAGAAGCAATAATTATTCTTTTAATGTGAAACCGATTTTTGCAAGTTAGGAATGTAGCAAGAGAAAATATAAATCGCCCTTATTAAACTCAATATTATTTTCTATTAATGGATGTCGATTTTAAATTGTTTTGACTGCTATGATTTAACAATAAGGCCCAAGGAGGTGTGGTATATGGCCAATAGGGCTGTTCTTTGGACGTATCACTTAGCCATGGTATATTGTCCATATACCACAAACCCCCAAGGAGCCTGATTGCTATGTCCTTTTTTTGTTTTTGTCATTCCCATGGCTTTCAACCACTCAGCATTCAGGGCTCAAACCCTGTAGTTATGCATGTGCATACCGATCTCAACAAACCATTTCTGTATGGACCTCGTTTTGTGCACGTGGGCATTGTCATGCTGAAACGGGAAAGGGCCTTCCCCAAACTGTTGCCACAAAGTTGGAAGCACAGAATTGTCTAGAATGTCATTGAATGCTGTAGCGTTAAGATTGCCCTTCACTGGAACTAAGGGGCCTAGTTAAAAAATAATACAAATTTAAAAAACATCCCCAGACTATTATTCCTCCACCACCAAACTGTACATTTGGCACTATGCATTGGGGCAGGTAGCATTCTCCTGGAATCCGCCAAACCAATATTAGTCCGTCGGACTGCCAGATGGTTAAGTGTGGTTCATCACTCCGGCGACTGTGTTTCCACTGCTCCAGAGTCAAATGGCGGTGAGCTTACACCATTCCAGCCGACGCTTGGCATCACGCATGGTGGTCTTAGGCCATGGAAACCCATGTCATGAAACTCCCAACAAACAGTTCTTGTGATGACTTTGCTTCCAGAGGCAGTTTGGAACTCAGAAGTGAGTGTTGCAACCTAGGATAGAGGATTTTTATGAGCTACGCGCTTCAGCACTCGGCGGTCCCGTTCTGTGAGCTTGTGTGGCCTACCACTTCGTGGATGAGCCGTTGTTGCACATAAACGTTTCCACTTCACAATAACAGCACTTACAGTTGACCAGGGCAGCTCTAGCAGGGAAGAAATTTGACGAATTGACTTGTTGGAAAGGTGGCATCCTATGACGGTGCCACGTTGAGTAAGGCCACGTTGAGTAAGGCCATTCTACTGCCAATGTTTGTCTATGGAGATTACATGGCTGTGTGCTAGATTTTATACACCTGTCAGCAATGGGTGTGGCTGAAATAGCTGAATCCACTAATTTGAAGGGATGTCCACATACTTTTGTAGTGTAGCTGTAAGATGCGTTAGCTAGCAACACATTTTAGGTGAATTGTTGTCAGACAGTCCTCAGTGGAGTAACTTATTTTTTTTGTAATAACATTTTTTGCTGGTCTGTTTGTTTCAGTGGAGGTAGCACTAGAGGAGCAGCCCCCAGAGCAGGCAGCCTCAGTGAGTGACGCAGACATCGCAAGCGCCATCAATGGCATCCTGAAGGCAGCAGAGGATCATGCTGTGGTCCGAGACAGCGGGGCTGGGATTGTGAGCCAGGGCAGTGCAGGGGCCACACCATCCGGCCGGAAGTGGAGCTCCGTGTGGACGCACTACGAGCGGTTGGAGGAGCAGAACCGCGCGCTTTGTCTGATCTGCAATGAGAAGATCCAGCACCAGAGCAGCACCAGCAACCTGCTGCGCCACCTCTCCAAGAGACATCCAGATGCCTTTGCTCGCCTGGAGTGCCACATCAAGAAACAGAAGAACAGCGGTGTCCAGAAAACATTGCGCGGAGACAGCAACTCAGGCCTCAAACACACCAACCTGTCAAGGAGAATTGGAGAGGTTGCACTGAAACAAAGCCCAGGGAAATTTCCAGGTAGGTCTGATGACTGTATATATGTGAATGTGTCTTACTCAAATTGATCCCAAAATACTGTATTATTCTGTATTCGAAGAACTGATGCTCATACGTGTTAATTTATGAAATTACATCATTTAGAGATCCTGAGCTCTTGATTTCATGCGGTCTTTCTTGTCTCCACTTTCTTTCTCTCACACTGTAGATGCATTTGATATGATGGGAGCATGTGAGGGGGAGGTGCGTGTGTTGGAGCGGGAGCGTGAGCTGACGGAGGCCTTGAGGAGGGCTCAGCAGCAGGAGGCACGGGCGCTGGAGCAGCAGAGGGAGCTCCTGGAGACACTACGTCGGGCCAACACCAGAGAGGCATCTACAGAGAAGGAGGCCCTGGAGACCCTGAGGAGAAGCCAGGAGCAGGAGGCCCGCTCCCTGCAGAGGGAGAGGGAAGACCTGCAGAGAGAGAGAGTGGAGTTGCAGATGGAGAAGGAAAGGATGCAAAGAGAGAGGGAGGAGCTGGAGTGCTTAAGGGACTCTGGGCAAGAGAGGAGTCCAGTGCAGACAGTGGATCGAACCACTGGGTTATTCCAGGGGGATGTGGTACAGGAACAGGAGGTGACTATGAGGGAAGAGGTTCTTGGTTAGGGGATGTTTCAGTAAGCCAACAGGACAATACTGTAATGTTCAGAAGTTGACCACCTATCCCATCACCATGCATTCAGACTCTAACTCAAACACCTCTCTAAAAGGAGGGAGATGGTGGGTGAATGCACTTTGGAGGGGTGTAGTGATGTAAATACTTAACTTTTTTTAATGAAAATAAACCTGTACCATGTCATTAAGTTGTGGAGTTTTTAGTTCAGGAGTATAGAAAGTCCTCGTGCAGAAGACCACCTACCATTAAATCATTGTACTATAGAACAAAGTGACACATTTGAGTTAGGAGTATAATATATTTCGTTAATTTAAAACAAATATATATATATATATATATATATATACACACAGTACCAGTCAAAAGTTAGGCTACACCTACTCATTCAAGGGTTTTTCTTTATTCTTTCTATTTTCTACATTGTAGAAAAATTGTCAAGACCTCAAAACTATGAAATAACACATGGAATGATGTAGTAACAAAAAAAGTGTCAAACAAATCAAAAGATATTTGAGATTCTTCAAAGTAGCCACCCTTTGCATAGATAACAGCTTTATACACTCTTGGCATTCTCTCAACTAGCTTCACCTGGAATGCTTTTCCAACAGTCTTGGAGGAGTTCCCACATATGCTGAGGTCTTGTTTGCTGCTTTTCCTAAACTCTGCAGTCCAGCTCATCCCAAACCATCTCAATTGGGTTGAGTTCGGGTGATTATGGAGGCCAGGTCATCTGATGCAGCACTCCATCACTCTCCTTCTTGGTCAAATAGCCCTTACACAACCTGGAGGTTTTACATTGTCCTGTAGAAAAACAAATAATAGTCCCACAAAGCGCAAACCAGATGGGATGGGTTATTGTTGTGGAATGCTGTGGTATCCATGCTGGTTGTGTGCCTTGAATTCCAAATAAACCACCAACAGTGTCTCCAGAAAAGCACCATCAACCTCCTCCTCCATGCTTCACTGTGGGAACTACACATGCGGAGATCATCCGTTCACCTACTCTTCAGCTCACAAAGACACGGCAGTTGGAACCAAAAATCTAATTTGGACTCATCAGACCAAAGGACAGATTTCCACTGGTCTAATCTCCGTTGCGTGTTTTCTTGGCCCAAGCAAGTCTCTTTTTCTTATTGGTGTCCTTAGGTAGTGTTTTCTATACAGCAATTTGACCAGGAAGGCCTGATTCACACAGTCGATGTTGAGATGTGTCTGTTACTTGAACTCTGAAGCATTTGTTTGGGCTGCTGTTTCTGAGGCTGGTAACTCTAATGACCTTATCCTCTGCAGCAGAGGTAACTCTGGGTCTTCCTTTCTTGTGGCGGTCCTCGTGAGAGCCAGTTTCATCATAGCGCTTCTGTTTTTGCGACTGCACTTGAAGAAACGTTCAAAGTTCATGAAATTTTCTGGATTGACTGAACTTCAAGTAATGGACTGTCATTTCGCTTGGCTTATTTGAGATGTTCTTGCCATAATATGGGCTTGGTCTTTTACCAAATCGGGCTATCTTCTGTATACCACCCCTACCTTGTCACAACACAACTGATTAGCTAAAAATGTATTAATTTAAGTAATTTCTTAACTTTTTAAGGAGGCACACCTGTTAATTGAAATGCATTCCAGGTGACTACCTCATGAAGCTGGTTGAGAATGCCAAGAGTGTGCAAAGCTGTCATCAAGGGGAAGGGTGGCTACTTTGAAGAATCTCAAATGTAAAATATACTTTGATTTGTTTATAATGTTTTTAGTTACTAAATGATTCCGTATGTGTTATTTCGTAGTTTTGATGTCTTCACTATTATTCTACAATGCAGAAAATAGTACAAATAAAGTAGGTGTGTCAAGTTGACTGTATATGTATATTTATTACAGAATTAAAGTGTACAATCATTACAATTCATACTTTAGTTTCATCTCTGGGAACAGTCCCAACCCAGAACCCTAATCCAACCCCCCTTTCCATCCCAGGAAAATAATCATAGAAGGCTTTAGGTGAAAGGTGCATACATCATGGCATAAAAACCCCCAGTAATTCTCATTTTAACAGAAAGAAATTAAATGATAGCAGTACAAGTTCTTTCTTAGTCATTATCTGTTTCAACATTTATTTACTGAACAATGTGATGTACTGTATGGGACCGACGCAAACAATTCCTTCACGGTACTTCATTTCCATTAGTCATTTCCATTCATCTCATTGAGCTTTTGGTCAGAACTTGGATGTATTTGCAGCAATTGCTCCCTCTTTAGGCACTGACTGCCTTGTTCTTCCAGAAGAGGGCCAGATCTTGCTTCCATCAGAGAGAATGTGGGTGCTTGAGCTCTGTCCAGTTGTCATGGAACTCTGCTCTGCCCACCGCAGTCTCTTAACACAAATCCACAGGAAGAACCCTGTGGAAAACAGGAAGCAGTGTCATAAACTAGCAGAGCAGAGGTGTATCCGGAGAGAGCAACATTGCTGAATGTTTAGAAAGAAATATACTGTGTAGAACAGCCATACTTGTCTGTATGGCCATGCAGCCATACAAGGCTGGACCGTAGCACTGAAGTGGTATTGTTGTAGGGCCTGGCTGCTTAACTGTCAAACCACCAAGACTGTGAAATTAACTTTTTATTTTGCAGTTTTTACCTTTTTTATGAGGTCATTTTTAGATATTAGAATTATATACACAGTCAATATGTGAAGATGATGGCTTAAACTATTTTTGGTTTAAAATACGTTTTATTGAAGCTGTGTTCTATTAATGTCAAGTGTACTGTAACTGGTTGTTTCAGTCGCAGTACATTATTGCTATCTGCAGTGTTAGAAATGTAAAATTGCGATGTTTTTGAATAAGCATTATTTAGATTGTACGGGATATCTTTCACCCCTATGTTACTTGCTTGTTTTCGCACTCTTATAGAAAGGAAAAATAGAAAATAAAGTATGCTGTTGGCTCCCTCCGATAAGGATGAGAGTTCACCCTTAAGTGAGTTGAGGATGGCAAAGATGTAGAGAATGACGTAGTTGGTGTAGCCAATGGAGAAGAAGCTGTGCCCTGGTGAGGCGCAGGTCAGTTCCAGAACACTTCAGGTGATGTTGCGGCTCCCCACCTCTTCTCCTGTGGCGACATGAGAGAGCGCAGCTTGAGCATCCTTGTGATGACGAAGATGGTGCTGTTGAAGAGCAGGACCACTAACAGGTAAGGCACATCAGTCTTTGATCCAGCACCTGCGTATCAGAGGGGAAAAGTCCTCCTTAGGGCTATGAAGCAATGCACCAATATGATGTGTTTTGTTAATAAACTCAATTTCTGCTATTCAGCCAATAGAAATCTGTACTGACAGCGGCAACTATGGATACAACCAAAGCAGGAACACCTGAGAGGAGACAGATTGAGGCTTTGGATTTTCTGTTGGTCTGTACATGTTAATTGTTGACTGTTTAACTGTGGTATCTGTTCTGAAACTGCTGTTCTTACCCCAGCCCAGTAGGCTTGGCTTCAGCACGTAGTGTCTCATGTAGGTATTGTAGACCAGGATCAGCGGCCTATACGGATGCAGGCCCATCCAGGTGAAGCAGTGTAGTAGTGCAGCAGGGCGGCCATGGCAGGACACAGGCCAGGGGCCATAGGTACAGGGCCCACAAAGGCCAAACCCACAGTGCTCAACAGCAGCAGGTTGAGTAACAGCAGAGATGCTACCAACTGGCGATGTACCAGCATGGCATGGTCAGTAGATTTGCTTCTGAAAGAGAGAAAGATTTTGTGTGTGGTTGTTTGCCATTCATACAAAGACTTATACATAGCTAGACATGACCGCCTCATTAACCTGATAGCTATTGAGGTGAGACAGACAGTACCACCATCAGTGCTTATTCACAAACATTCTCTTGTCAGAGGAGGCTGGTTTGATGTTTTCTTGTATACATTTGCTCTTGACTTGTAGTGCTGATATTTGGGAGCCTCGGCCATGTACATAGGCTGACGGTACGTGGCCTTCAGATTGCAGACCTGCGTAGGACAAAGGCAAAGCAGCTAGCGAGGTACTCCTCTGTGTCAGCAGTCATGGGCAGCTTAGCTGTATGGAGAAGGATGTGTTTTCTGTATTCATAAGTGTCCATATATCCATGACCTATGAAATGTTGGAGTCCTTCTTGACTGTAATGTGATTGGTGGGTTCAATTTAAGTATTTAAAATGTGCGTGTTTGCTTGACGGGTGTCACTCACGAATTCTGGAGGCAGTGTGTCAGTAAGGTGGCAGTGCAGAAGAACACGAGGATGATCTGGGATCTGATCACATCAGGGATCTGTGGGAGCAGTGACATCATGCTGCACATAACATTCACAAAGATCTGAGTACCCTAAGACTATCTGCATACCATTTGTATATTACTTTGGCTGTGCGTAGTAAACAAGAAGCGAGTATGGATATTGGAACACAATCTCAATGCATTGACTATTCCTCTCAGGGCAGCATGGCACTATGGTAACTGGAGCTGACTTTTTGACTCTGGAGATATGCAAATGTTGCCCATGAATAGATGTCAGGAAAGGAAATGGCAAACAGTAAGATACAATCTGGAAAGTAATATGAAAAGTAGGATCATCTCACCATGAGGGCAAAAAAGGAGAAGTGGTCACAGCTACAGATGGTCTGGTTAGTGAGCCTCAGGGTGTGGCAGCCATCAGTGACCCATTCACCTCCAATAGTAAGAAACAGACGTTCATATTCAACAGATCAACCTAGCCATTCTTGATTAAAAGTCATTCTGCTTTATATCATGCCCTATCGAAGCGTTAGCCCATATATATTGATTTGATACAAAATTGCCCATTAGTTGAAAGATATGCAGTCCATATTTACGACTCTGGTTGAGGTAGACACACGTTTTATTCTTCTTTTACTGAAGAAAATGACAATGTAAGCAGCTTGTTTAAATCTTACTACTGGTAAGTTGATTTTGACGGTAGCTACCTGTAGTTCAGATTTGGCCAAGTTGACAGGTGAGATGTGGTTATGTTCTCAACTTCAATACCAAAGAGAATCTTACCAAGTTGTCACTACAGTCTACACACAGACATTATTCCTGACAAAAGTTTGAGATGTTTTAGCTATGTGATGTGCAACTTGTGAGTGCATGGTAACTCACCCAATTTGTTGGTGGGGTTTTAGACACAGAAGATTAACTTAACCATGTCAGGGCCATGTCTACGCTTTAGCCCTGAGAGGATGTCAGGAGGCGGGTTCACCTGTAGTTCAGGGTTCAAAAATCTCTGCGATACTGAATGAGATCTAGGGAGAGATGCATCGACACCCTCCTACTGATACTTACATGTACACTAATTTACTTACTTTACCAGTGACAACTCCATCTCCTATTCAGATACATAGGTCTATATTACTTACACACAAATATTTGAGATTCTTAATGAACAGTGAGTAATTGTAAATGTGCTTTGTTTGAGATGTACAGATGAATGCTGTGTTGAGATATGTTCTTGATATAGTATATAATTGAGAGGAAGTTTATATTGATATCCTTGGGTAGTTGGAGTTGACAGTTGTTTGGTGCTGATATGAATTGGAAGGTTGCGTACAGTATGTATGTCTGATATACTGTATGTACACTCAAAAGGGTTCTTTGCTGTCCCCATAGAATAACCCTTTATTATTTCCATGTAGAACCCTCTGTAGAAAGTATTCTACATGGAACCCAAAAGAGTTCTACCTGGAACCTAAAATTATTTTTCAAAGGTTTCTCCGATGGGCAGGGCCGGATAATGCAGGGGCTTACCAGGGCTAAAGCCCTAGGGCCCAGAGGCAGCAATTTTTTAAAAATATATATATATTTTAATTATATGAATGAATGGCAAGAAAAAGTAGTTGTGAGGCCGGTTGGACGTACTTCCAAATTCTTTAAAACGACGTTGAGGCAGTAGAGAAAGGAACATTACATTCTCTGGCAACAGCTCTGGTGGACATTCTTGCAGTCAGCATGCCAATTACACACTCCATCAACTTGAGACTGCTGTGCTAACTTAAATGCAAAAGGGTTTTCTAATGATAAATTGGCCTGTTAAAATGACCAACTTGGATTAGCTTACACAACATTCCATTGGAACACAGGAGTGATGGTTGCTGATAATGGGTCTCTGTACGCCTCTGTAGATATTCCATAAAAAAATCTGCTGTTTCCAGCTACAATAGTCATTTACAACATTAACAATGTCTATGCTGTATTTCTGATCAATGTGATATTTTAATGGCCAAAAAATGAGCTTTTCTTTAAAAAACAAGGACATTTCTAAGTGACCCCAAACTTTTGCGCACACACACAAACACAATAAAAAATATAAATGCAACATGTAGTGTTGGTCCCATGTTTCATGAGTTGAAATAAAAGATCCCAGACATTTTCCATATGCACAACAAGCTTATTTCTTTAAAATGTTGTGCACATTTGTTTATGTCCCTGTTAGTGAGCATTTCTTCTTTGCCAAGATAAACCACCTGAGGTGGGTCATATGAAGAAGCTGATTTAAACAGCATGTTCATTACACAGATGCACCTTGTGCTGGGGACGATATAAGGCCACTCTGAGATGTTTTGAGGTGAGTGTCTAATTGGCATGCTGACTGCAAGAATTCCCACCAGAGCTGTTGCCAGAGAATTTTATGTTCCTTTCTCTACAGCCTCAGTCATTTTAGCGAATATGTACAAGCCTCACAACCGCAGACCACGTGTAACCATGCCAGCCCAGGACCTGCACATCCAGCTTCTTCACATGCGTGATCTTCTAAGACCAGCCACGGGACAGCTGATATCTGTGGGTTTGCACAACCGAACAATTTCTGCACAAACTGTCAGAAACCGTCCCAGGGAAGCTCATCTGTGTGCTCGTCGTCCTCACCAGGGTCTTGACCTTACTGCAGTTCGTCATTGTGTGGAAGCAGGATTAAAAGATTGTTATATTATGAAATAAAGTAAGGTTCTTCGGACTCTCTCTCTCCCTTTCTGTGGCTTCATGAGAGTCTTTTGAAGCTTGGGCTGGCAACTGATTAAGTGATGGTTAGGCAAAAAAGCTGCTGCTAACAAAAAAAAATCCTAAAATGCCCCTACTCAACTGAAGCCTATGCTACATGTTATTATGGCTTTATTATAAAGGGGCTTGTGAGGCGTCTGTTTCAACAGTAAATTTACCATGCATTGAATTGCATCTTGGTGCACGGTTTGTTTACAGAAAATGGTGTGCCGGGAAGTGTAGTGGCTCTATTAAATAAATAATAAAGCGCCGGGGTCTATGATTTCTTAATCCAGCCCTGCCTATGGGGACAGCCGAAGAACGCTTTTACGTTGTAGATCGCACTTCTTTCCCCCAAAGAATGTCGGGCAAGACCTGATTATACTCCCCTTGGTTGCAGATACATAGACTTTTATCCCAGTGTAGTCTGTCAGATGAATCTCCACAGCAAGACTGACTCCCTGATCAGGAGAGGGAGTTGTAAAGGTGTTGGTAGAAGGGATTGGAGAAGGTGTAGTAGAGCTGGGTGAGGTCAAGGGTACAGGTGTTTCAATAGTTTAAGAAAGAGTAGGAGCAGTAGTTTTAGGGGGTAGTTGCTATGGAGGTAGGGGAATTAGTAGTGGCTTTTGTCGTGGTAGTGCAATAACCGCTTTTCTCAAAAGAAAATTGAAAAATAGTATAGATGCTATGATATGTAACGGACCTAGGCTTCTAAACAGCATGGTTGCTTCATAAAGTTCCCCTAGTGTGTGTTGGGATAGGATCAGATATGAACATTTAACAGTATCAACTGCATTTACCTTCGCAAAACTTTATACATGCCTGTAATCGTCCTACATTTTATACCATTAAATCTACACACCAAAGCAAAGTGTGTGTGAATGCTAGACCCACCTACCTGAAAAGTCGCAGTTGTATGTGTGTATATATATATATTTGTGTGTGTGTGTGTATATATGTGTATATGCATGTGTGTGTATATGTATGTGTATATATATATGTGTGTGGTCTGTATGTATTTATGTATATATTTGTATGTGTATATGTATATGCATGTGTGTGTGTGTGTGTGTGTATATCTATATATGTGTGTGTGTGTACAGTGGGGCAAAAAAGTATTTAGTCAGCCACCAATTGTGCAAGTTCTCCCACTTAAAAAGATGAGAGAGGCCTGTAATTTTCATTATAGGTACACTTCAACTATGACAGACAAAATGAGGAGAAAAAATCCAGAAAATCACATTGTAGGATTTTTTATGAATTTATTTGCAAATTATGGTGGAAAATAACTATTTGGTCACCTACAAACAAGCAAGATTTCTGGCTCTCACAGACCTGTAAGTTCTTCTTTAAGAGGCTCCTCTGTCCTCCACTCGTTACCTGTATTAATGGCACCTGTTTGAACTTGTTATCAGTATAAAAGACACTTGTCCACAACCTCACAGTCACACTCCAAACTCCACTATGGCCAAGACCAAAGAGCTGTCAAAGGACACCAGAAACAAAATTGTAGACCTGCACCAGGCTGGGAAGACTGAATCTGCAATAGGTAAGCAGCTTGGTTTGAAGAAATCAACTGTGGGAGCAATTATTAGGAAATGGAAGACATACAAGACCACTGATAATCTCCCTCGATCTGGGGCTCCACGCAAGATCTCACCCCGTGGGGTCAAAATGATCACAAGAATGGTGAGCAAAAATCCCAGAACCACACGGGGGGACCTAGTGAATGACCTGCAGAGAGCTGGGACCAAAGTAACAAAGCCTACCATCAGTAACACACTATGCCGCCAGGGACTCAAATCCTGCAGTGCCAGACGTGTCCCCCTGCTTAAGCCAGTACATGTCCAGGCCCGTCTGAAGTTTGCTAGAGAGCATTTGGATGATCCAGAAGAAGATTGGGAGAATGTCATATGGTCAGATGAAACAAAAATATAACTTTTTGGTAAACACTCAACTCGTCTTTTTGTTTGGAGGACAAAGAATGCTGAGTTGCATCCAAAGAACACCATACCTACTGTGAAGCATGGGGGTGGAAACATCGTGCTTTGGGGCTGTTTTTCTGCAAAGGGACCAGGACGACTGATCCGTGTAAAGGAAAGAATGAATGGGGCCATGTATCGTGAGATTTTGAGTGAAAACCTCCTTCCATCAGCAAGGGCATTGAAGATGAAACGTGGCTGGGTCTTTCAGCATGACAATGATCCCAAACACACCGCCCGGGCAACGAAGGAGTGGCTTCGTAAGAAGCATTTCAAGGTCCTGGAGTGGCCTAGCCAGTCTCCACATCTCAACCCCATAGAAAATCTTTGGAGGGAGTTGAAAGTCCGTGTTGCCCAGTAACAACCCCAAAACATCACTGCTCTAGAGGAGATCTGCATGGAGGAATGGGCCAAAATACCAGCAACAGTGTGTGAAAACCTTGTGAAGACTTACAGAAAATGTTTGATCTCTGTCATTGCCAACAAAGGGTATATAACAAAGTATTGAGAAACTTTTGTTATTGACCAAATACTTATTTTCCACCATAATTTGTAAATAAATGTATTAAAAATCCTACAATGTGATTTTCTGGATTTTTTTTTCTCATTTTGTCTGTCAATAGTTGAAGTGTACCTATGATGAAAATTACAGGCCTCTCATCTTTTTAAGTGGGAGAACTTGCACAATTGGTGTCTGACTAAATACTTTTCCCCCCCACTGTATATACGTGTATGTATATGTGTGTGCGTGTATGTATATATATGTGAGTGTGTGTGTGTATATATGTGTGTGTGTATATGTATGTGTGTGCGCGTGTGTATTTATGTATAAGTGTGTGTGTGTATGTATATACAGTATATCACAAAAGTGAGTACACCCCTCACATTTTTGTAAATATGAGTATATCTTTTCATGTGACAACACTGAAGAAATGACACTTTGCTACAATGTAAAGTAGTGAGTGTACAGCTTGTATAACAGTGTAAATTTGCTGTCCCCTCAAAATAAATCAACACACAGCCATTAATGTCTAAACCGCTGGCAACAAAAGTGAGTACACCCCTAAGTGAAAATGTCCAAATTTGGCCCAAAGTGTCAATATTTTGTGTGGCCACCATAATTTTCCAGTACTGCCTTAACCCTCTTGGGCATGGAGTTCACCAGAGCTTCACAGGTTGCCACTGGAGTCCTCTTCCACTCCTCCATGATGACATCACGGAGCTGGTGGATGTTAGAGACCTTGCACTCCTCCACCTTCCGTTTGAGGATGCCCCACAGATGCTCAAAAGGGTTTAGGTCTGGAGACATGCTTGGCCAGTCCATCACCTTTACCCTCAGCTTCTTTAGCAAGGCAGTGATCGTCTTGGAGGTGTGTTTGGGGTCGTTATCATGTTGGAATACTGCCCTGAGGCCCAGTCTCCGAAGGGAGGGGATCATGCTCTGCTTCAGTATGTCACAGTACATGTTGGCATTCATGGTTCCCTCAATGAACTGTAACTGTAGCACTCATGCAGCCCCAGACCATGACACTCCCACCACCATGCTTGACTGTAGGCAAGACACACTTGTCTTTGTACTCCTCACCTGGTTGCCGCCACACACGCTTGACACCATCTGAACCAAATAAGTTTATCTTGGTCTCATCAGACCACAGGACATGGTTCCAGTAATCCATGTCCTTAGTCTGCTTGTCTTCAGCAAACTGTTTGCGGGCTTTCTTGTGCATCATCTTTAGAAGAGGCTTCCTTCTGGGACGACAGCCATGCAGACCAATTTGATGCAGTGTACGGCGTATGGTCTGAGCACTGACAGGCTGACCCCCCCACCCCTTCAACCTCTGCAGCAATGCTGGCAGCAATCATACGTCTTTTTCCCAAAGATTACCTCTGGAAATGACGCTGAGCACGTGCACTCAACTTCTTTGGTCGACCATGGCGAGGCCTGTTCTGAGTGGAACCTGTCCAGTTAAACCGCTGTATGGTCTTGGCCACCGTGCTGCAGCTCAGTTTCAGGGTCTTGGCAATCTTCTTATAGCCCAGGCCATCTTTATGTAGAGCAACAATTCTTTTTTTCAGATCCGCAGAGAGTTCTTTGCCATGAGGTGCCATGTTGAACTACCAGTGACCAGTCAGTATGAGGGAGTGTGAGAGTGATGACACCAAATTTAACACACCTGCGACCTTGTAACACTAACGAGTAACATGACACCGGGGAGGGAAAATGGCTAATTGGGCCCAATTTGGACATTTTCACTTAGGGCTGTAGTCACTTTTGTTGCCAGCGGTTCAGACAAAAGTGTACTTACTTTTGTGATATACTGTATATGTGTGTGTGTGTATGTATTTATGTATATGTGTGTTTATGTGTGTGTGTGTATATATATTTGTGTGTATATATATGTATGTGTTTATGTATTTGATACACTGCCGATTTTATCCCTGATGTCCTTACACAGCTCTCTGGTCTTGGCCATTGTGGAGAGGTTGGAGTCTGTTTGATTGAGTGTGTGGACAGGTGTCTTTAATACAGGTAACGGGTTCAAACAGGTGCAGTTAATACAGGTAATGAGTGGAGAACAGGAGGGCTTCTTAAAGAAAAACTAACAGGTCTGTGAGAAACGGAATTCTTACTGGTTGGTAGGTGATCAAATACTTATGTCATGCAATAAAATGCAAATTAATTACTTAAAAATCATACAATGTTATTTTCTGGATTAAATTTTTTTTTTTTTTGATTCCGTCTCTCACAGTTGAAGTGTACCTATGATTAAAAAAAATCCAGACCTCTACATGCTTTGTAAGTAGGAAACACTGCCGATTTTGCAGGTTATCAAATACTTGTTTTCCGCACTGTATGTGTACGTATATAATATATATACTGTTCAAAAAAATAAAGGGAACACTTAAACAACACAATGTAACTCCAAGTCAATCACACTTCTGTGAAATCAAACTGTCCACTTAGGAAGCAACACCGATTGACAATAAATTTCACATGCTGTTGTGCAAATGGAATAGACAACAGGTGGAAATTATAGGCAATTAGTAAGACACCCCCAATAAAGGAGTGGTTCTGCAGGTGGTGACCACAGACCACTTCTCAGTTCCTATGCTTCCTGGCTGATGTTTTGGTTACTTTTGAATGCTGGCGGTGCTTTCACTCTAGTGGTAGCATGAGACGGAGTCTACAACCCACACAAGTGGCTCAGGTTGTGCAGCTCATCCAGGATGGAACATCAATGCGAGCTGTGGCAAGAAGGTTTGCTGTGTCTGTCAGCGTAGTGTCCAGAGCATGGAGGCGCTACCAGGAGACAGGCCAGTACATCAGGAGACGTGGAGGAGGCCGTAGGAGGGCAACAACCCAGCAGCAAGACCACTACCTCCGCCTTTGTGCAAGGAGGAGCAGGAGGAGCACTGCCAGAGACCTGCCAAATGACCTCCAGCAGGCCACAAATGTGCATGTGTCTGCTCAAACGGTCAGAAACAGACTCCATGAGGGTGGTATGAGGGCCTGACGTCCACAGGTGGGGGTTGTGCTTACAGCCCAACACCGTGCAGGACGTTTGGCATTTGCCAGAGAACACAAAGATTGGCAAATTCGCCACTGGCGCCCTGTGCTCTTCACAGATGAAAGCAGGTTCACACTGAGCACATGTGACAGACGCCGTGGAGAACGTTCTGCTGCCTGCAACATCCTCCAGCATGACCGGTTTGGCAGTGGGTCAAGTCATGGTGTGGGGTGGCATTTCTTTGGGGGGCCGCACAGCCCTCCATGTGCTCGCCAGAGGTAGCCTGACTGCCATTAGGTACCGAGATGAGATCCTCAGACCCCTTGTGAGACCATATGCTGGTGCGGTTAGCCCTGGGTTCCTCCTAATGCAAGACAATGCTTGACCTCATGTGGCTGGAGTGTGTCAGCAGTTCCTGCAAGAGGAAGGCATTGATGCTATGGACTGGCCCGCCCGTTCCCCAGACCTGAATCCAATTGAGCACATTACATTTACATTTACATTTAAGTCATTTAGCAGACGCTCTTATCCAGAATTGGTGCATTCACCTTATGATATCCAGTGGAACAACCACTTTACAATAGTGCATCTAACTCTTTTAAGGGGGGGGGGGGGGTTAGAAGGATTACTTTATCCTATCCTAGGTATTCCTTAAAGAGGTGGGGTTTCAGGTGTCTCCGGAAGGTGGTGATTGACTCCGCTGACCTGGCGTCGTGAGGGAGTTTGTTCCACCATTGGGGTGCCAGAGCAGCGAACAGTTTTGACTGGGCTGAGCGGGAACTGTACTTCCTCAGAGGTAAGGAGGCGAGCAGGCCAGAGGTGGATGAACGCAGTGCCCTTGTTTGGGTGTAGGGCCTGATCAGAGCCTGAAGGTACGGAGGTGCCGTTCCCCTCATAGCTCCGTAGGCAAGCACCATGGTCTTGTAGCGGATGCGAGCTTCAACTGGAAGCCAGTGGAGAGAGCGGAGGAGCGGGGTGACGTGAGAGAACTTGGGAAAGTTGAACACCAGACGGGCACATCTGGGACATCATGTCTCGCTCCATCCCCCAACGCCACGTTGCACCACAGACTGTTCAAGAGTTGGCGGGTGCTTTAGTCCAGGTCTGGGAGGAGATGCCGCAGGAGACCATCCGCCACCTCATGAGGAGCATGCCCAGGCGTTGTAGGGAGGTCATACAGGCACGTGGAGGCCACACACACTACTGAGCCTCATTTTGACTTGTTTTAAGGACATTACATCAAAGTTGGATCAGCCTGTAGTGTGGTTTTCCACTTTCATTTTGATAGTGACTCCAAATCCAGACCTCCATGGGTTGATACATTTGATTTCCATTGATAATTTGTGTGATTTTGTTGTCAGCACATTCAACTATGTAAAGAAAAAAGTATTTAATAAGAATATTTCATTCAGATCTAGGATGTGTTATTTTAGTGTTCCCTTTATTTTTTGGAGCAGTGTATATACGTTTTTTTTTTACACCGACATGGCACCGCCCATAGCCAACACATTTGTCAATAATTGTGTTTCTCCAGGTAGCCTGCAGATTAACTTGTACACTAAGAAAAGAGGGTTCCTCAAGGGTTATTTGGGAAGGGTGATAGTTCTATGTTGAACCATAACTCAAAGAACCGTTTCAGCCTTTCAATGGTTCTTTCAGTTCACAAAAGGGTGTTTTGGTCTTTTAGTGATAATTAGAATGTAGGGACGGCGGCTCATTCAAATATTTTGAGGCGTGGTTTCCTCACAGCTCTTTTTGTGCAAACATGAGTGAGGGTCATTCCAGTTTATCTAATCTGTTGTGTTATGCCACTTTACAGTATATGACTATGACCAGTGACCGTGTCTTGAGACTCACTTATGGCCTTCTGTCTATTAAGAACAGTTGACTTAAGTCAGTGGTTCTCAAGTCTCTCCTCAGCGAAAACCTGGAGTTCTTTCTCTCACTAGATAGAGTCCTTGCTTTAACAATATCTTTGATGTCGAAATCTTTGTCTTCAGCCTTCTTCCCATTAGTAGTTATGCAAGTGCATAACTACTCCATCCTCCATCCAGGGGTGTGTTGCTGTCTCATGCTTTTTTCCAACAGGTTCTTCAGTCTGAACTGCTCTCAGCTTGGCCGTTTGACTGTGGAAATCTAGGGCTGAACGTGACATGTTTAAACTCCCAACTGGTAAAGAACTCTGACATTTGTGGACTCACCAACTGTCTTCCATTGTCGGAGCACAAAACATTGGCCAACCCATGTCTTGCGAAGATCGATTTTAGTGCTGTAATTATGTTAACTTGTTGTCCCACTGAGCTTGGAGATTTCAGGGTATTTGGAGTAGTAATCCACACATTGTAGATATTCTGTGTCGTAATGGAAGAGGTCCACTCTAACAAGTTCTCTCTGTGATTGGATGACAGGGCTCCCGAGTGGCGCAGCGGTCTAAGACACTGCATCTCTGTGCAAGAGGCATCACTACAGTCCCTGGTTCGCATCTAAGCTGTGTCACACCCGGACGTGATTGGGAGGCCCATAGGGCGGCGCACAGTTGGCCCAGCGTCGTCCGGGTTTGGCCAGGGTAGGCCGTCAATGTTAATAAGAATTTGTTCTTAACTGACTTGCCTAGTTAAATAAAGGTTAAATGTAAAAAATAAATGTAATTAAAACTCTTGTTTTTGTGTGTGTTGCAAACTGCACATTCTGAGAGATTTGGGATAAACTTTGCAAGATACTGCATCATTCCCATGAACCTCTGACTCTGGCATTTCTTGTATTGCTCTGACCTTTTTCGGAGTCTGGTTTCAGGCCTTCTTTGCTTAACACGTGTAATGTAGTGAATTTCTGTCATTCTGATTTTTCACTTGTCCTTATTCAGTTTCAAGTTGATGCTTCTCAGTCTGTCTAGTAGCTGTCTCAGTCTCCGGTCCTGCTGCTCTGTGTCATCACCCCAGACAAGAATGTCATCCATGATGTTTACGACACCTTCCAGACCTTCCAAATGCTGTACCCTCATAGCCTGGTTCCTCTCTAGGTTTCTTTCTAGGGAGTTTTTCCTAGCCACTGTGCTTCTACACCTGCATTGCTTGCTGTTTGGGGTTTTAGGCTGCCTTTCTGTACAGCACTTTGTGACATCAGCTGATGTAAGAAGGGCTTTATAAATACATTTGATTGATTGATTGTACGAGGCACCTCTGGAACACCTCTGGGGCAGACACGATTACAAACGGCAGTCTCTTGAATGAATGCATACGTCCCAAACAGCTTATTGAACGTGCGGAGTCGGGAGCTCTCTTCATCCAGTTGGATTTGCCAGAATCCTTGGTTTGCATTAACTACTGAAAATACCTTGGCGTTAGTCATTTAAGCAACTACCTCTTCAATCGTACGTAAAGGATGATGTTCTCTCTTGATGGCTTTGTTTAGATCCTGTGGGTCCATGCATACCCATATTTTGTTTGGTATCACGATTGTCACCAAGCTATTTACCCATTCAGTAGGCTCAGTTTGACTGATGACGACATCCATGTTTTCCAAGTAGGTTCAGTTCCTTTTAAAGTTTTTATCTTTGCTACTTTTCTGGGTGAGTGAACCACTGGTGTTACTTTTGGGTCTATTTGTATGTGATGAACTCCTGCAACATATCCAAGTCCTGTGAATAAATCTTCATATTAACTCAAAATGTCAGTCTCTGTCCTTTGTTCAAGCTTGAATATTCTCTTTATTAAGGCCATTTGCAGACAAGCTGATCTTCCAATTATTGCAGGTGCATGTTATGTCACTTGAAATTCCAGTTCAAACACCGTTTTTGTATTGACATTGGGAGTTTCTTGTCTTTTGGCTCCATCTGGTGGCCAGAATACGTCACTACATTGCAGTTGGACTTTATTGCATGGAATCGCCACTCACTTTCAGGGTTTAAGTCTCTCACGGACAATATGCCTCAGGTACGTCCGATTTGGCTCACAGTACGTTCGGAAAAAAGCTACTTTAACACATCCAAGTTATCGTCAAATGACATTGTCAGATTCAAAAGTATTCCGGCTACATGCAGGAATGTGGCACATTAGACTTTTTCAGATTTCTCTGAGATGCCACTAGCTATGATAAAGGTTACATTTTCGGCTAGATTTTCCTCTAGGTTCAGAGGAGTTGGTGGTGTCATTTGTTCCTTGTTTCGTAATGTTGAGCTTTCCTTTGTATTAAATTCTGAGAACATGTAATATATTAGCACACTGAGGCGTATAAAAGAACAACGTTTATCTGATATCATGGGTCAACTGCAAGTACAGATAATCACATGTAGTATTTACTAACAGCGTCACCCTCAGGCACTCCAGGTAAATACATGTACATGCATGACCGTTTCTGGACGCAAACAAAACGGGGAGGGACTTTCATGAATTTGTCTAATAAACTCTCGGTTTCGTTGCAAAACGCAACTGTTTTGCTATTGATTACACCCCTGCTTCCGGTCGCCACCACTTTGACATGTTATTTTGTCTACTGGCTCACACATTAACTTCGTTTTTTTTGTATATATATATATCTTCTCCGTGGATCTCCCTATCGGCAGATCAAAGCCACAAATCTGTTTTGTCTCCACGGAAACGACGTGCTGTCACCTCAAAAGTGGAACAAATAACAGAGGAACAGTCTGTGGAGCTTGCCTCCTCAACTGGCTTTTCACCTCTCCCCAGGTCCCCCTCCACAGGTGAGTCTAAACTACAGCCACTTACAACTAACAGTTTACATACACTTAGGTTGGAGTCATTAAAACTAGTTTTTCAAACAAATGTCTTAACAAACTATAGTTTTGGTAAGTCGGTTAGGACATCTACTTTGTGCATGACACAAGTAATTTTTCCAACAACTGTTTACAGACAGATTATTTCACTTATAATTCACTGTATCACAATTCCAGTGGGTCAGAAGTTTACATACACTAAGTTGACTGTGCCTTTAAACAGCTTGGAAAATTCCAGAAAATGATGTCATGGCTTTAGAAGCTTCTGATTGACATCATTTGAGTCAATTGGAGGTGTACCTGTGGTTGTATTCTAAGGCTTGCCAGGAGGGACAGGGACTGAGGAATGGCTTTCAAGGCTGGAGATAGTTTCTTTAGACAATCTTGCAAACACTATGGCCACAACTATGAAAAAGGTAAGCTTGTTCTTACATAGTTGAAATGTTTGTATGGATTGCTTCAGAGATCCTGTCTCAGCGAGAGGGGCGCCACGTAAGTCTCTCTTTCAAATTTCCTAAAATGAAACCAGCAAATACTAAAGAACTTTTGAATTCAATGAATTTGCATGTATGTGTAATTTGGGGAATAGTATTAAATATAAATGTATGTGCATGTATAGAGACTGGGTGAATAGGCGATGTGAACTTTGCTTGTGTTAGGTCACAGGTGTCAAACTCATTCCATGGAGGGCCGAGTGTCTGCGGGTTTTCGCTCCACCCTTGTACTTGATTGATGAATTAACATCACTAATTAGTTAGGAACTCCCCACACCTGGTTGTCTAGGGCTTTATTGAAAGGAAAGACCAAAAACCTGCAGACACAAGGCCCTCCGTGGAATGAGTTTGACACCCCTGTGTTAGGTGTTAAGCGGAGTGGGCATGCATGCGCTCATTCTGATCAGACCGTTCGAATGTGTAGCTTAAATGATGCGGTTGTTTGCGCATCTGGCTGAGATGGCTGGCTATAATAAGGGACAGATAATGTAGGTAGAAAATCCTGTGATACTTCTTCAATAAAATTAGTAGAAGGAATGCTTGGACAGGTTACTTATGAATAATGGCTCTAAAAATAATAGAGAACTGCATAAATAAGTAGTTAGGAAGCCACGATACCGCTCTTTAAAAAAGGAACATTTTTGAAGAGGTCTGCTTGGGTGGGATATTCACGGCAGAATAGTCTGTGGGTGAAATATTTAGGTTGCAGGAAAAACGTTGGCCCGATTGTGCGGCGTTCAACTGCAAAAGCAGCTTATATGGTTAAAACATAAATCAGTAGTTAAATAAATATTCATGGTTACCGCCCCGAAAGGGGGACTGTACAGGTGAAATATTTAGGACGTTTGCCCGATTGTGCGGCGTTCAAATGCAAAAGAAATCCTGCGAATAAAAAATGCTCTGTCTAGCTAACGGGGTTTTGTAATTCAGTAGGTCACGCCACAATACTACTCTAAAATAGAAGAAAAGATCAGTATTGGGGGGTTGAATAGAATATGAAGACAAGCTGATCCGATTAGACAGTAGTCTCGTCATATTGTAGAAATCTTAGTAGTCTAGGCTTATGTAGGAGGAAGTGAATTAAGTCAATAAAGACAGACTGTAAGTTGTTTTGAGGTAAAAACAAAGGGATTGAATGAACGAATGGAAAAATAAATGAATGTATGAAAATATTGTAAGAGAATGAGTGGATCTGTGTAAAGATAGAACATTAGGAAGAAAGATAGGACAGGTTGTGTGTGTGTAGGCAGAACGGCCAGAAGAGGGAGCGCGCAGCCCTCCTGTGAATAGAGTATAGAGTTGTAGAAGGGTGCAGTTAACTGCTATTAGGCAGATGGAACGAAGTTAAGAAACATCGAAGTAAAATAAGTTATAAGCAAGGATAAAAACAATTATGTGATAAAGTGGTAAGAGACCGCGGTAAAAATAACAAAAAGGTGTCAAAACAAATATTAAATAAAAATACTTAAAAAGGCGTTAACCGATTAGTATAAATACGGATAGAGCAGTGGGTAACAAAAGAGAAAACAGAATCGCCGATAAATTGAAATTATACTATAAAGTTAAAAACGAATCTAGGTTAGTTAAGATAAATAGTGGAATCCATGACACATTAAGAATTCATTACAGTGAAACAAAGGAAGAGGAAAAAAAACAGGCCGTCAGTCACTCTGTGCCTACAGAAGCTACGGTCTAAAAATAGCCTGAAGAACAGGGGAGGCTTGACTCACTAGTAAATTGACCATAGGATCAAACAATAAGAATATAGAGAAGAGGTAAGAAAGTATAGACAAAATAAATAAATAAAGGTAAAAGTAAGACGTTAGATAGAGATCTTAACGGAGCGGGCAGTGGACCTGTGTGGCTCAGTTGGTAGAGCATGGTGCTTGCAACGCCAGGGTTGAGGGTTCAATTCCCATGGGGGACCAGGATGAATATGTATGAACTTTCCAATTTGTAAGTCGCTCTGGATAAGAGAGTCTGCTAAATGACTTAAATGTAATGTAAATGTAATCTTAAAAATTGATTAGAACTGTAATAACAAACCAAACGAATAAAATGAATAAATAATGATATCTGTAAAGGAAAAAACACAGTGATATTTGAAGTACTGTCCTAGAATAAGACATTAAGTCATCTGTAGTACTGTCCTAGAATAAGACATTAAGTCATCTGTAGTATTCAGAAATAATGTCTGTACTATATAGAGTAGGCTTCGATAAAAGAAATTAAGTGATGTGACAAATGAATTATTAATTGGAAAGGAGATTAGCTCTACCTCGGAAAAATAGTAAATAAAAGGTGTATAATACATGGGAGTATTTAGGAAAAATAAATAAATAATTAGTGGCATGACAATAAAATGACTGTTTCCATAAGATAGAGAGAGAAGGACACTATTACCTGATAAACAGGATGAATAGAATAAGGGAGGCACAGTCGCATGGGACCAAAATGTGAAGCTCGATTTGCAGGCGTTCTGATGTCAACATTCTATCATCAGAAAATACATTGCGATGAGGTACAAATGTGGTTCCTCTAGTCCTCGCAGATGTGCGGGTGATTAGCAGAACTATTGACAATATCTAAGAACGAATAAGAAAATAGCTCTCTGTTTTGAATATGGGTATATCGGGTATGGGGAAAATTAGTGTAATGTGACACTAGAACTTAGTGCGGTAGCAGGAAATTCCGCTATACAAGAGTTTATATCCTTGTCAAAATAACAAACAACTAATCGGTTTGAGGTTAGTGAGAATGGAATTTTTTACTTGTCGGTGTGTAGTCTCTGAGCGAACAATGAGTGTTTCATAGAGATTACAGTTTATATGTGATCAAGAAGAAGTATTAGATCACGTTTGACTTGACATCTAGTAGAGTACAGATGGAATTTTAATTGTTAGGCATTCTATACCGTCATTCTCTGAAAACTGTTAAAACGTTTATGAAATAAAAACTATTTGCTGATTAAAAGGTAACATTGTGAATATTAACGATATGTATACTTTCTTTTCCAGGAAAAAAAGGGTTTATTTCCAATTCAGTTTCAAATTGGGTATGCAGAAGGATGGAAATGTTTTTTGAGAAATGTATTTAAGTTGTTCCTAAAGAAAGGGGAGTGGAAACATATTAATGGTGTCAAAATGCCCTGAATCCTAAGAATTTCCTGTGAAAGACTGATCACCTTTTACTAGAAATTGTTGAAACAGGTGGGATTTAATTATAAAATGATTAAAAGACACCAGACTCTATTCAAAATGTATAATTACTTTGAAAATCTATTATGTCCCTGGGAAAATTATAAAGATTTGTACCCTTAAATTGAATTACTTATTCAAATAGGTTGAATTTTTATTTGAATTTTGATATAACATGAGTTCATAGGTAAAATTATCAGTTCCTTGGGGTTATGGTCTTTGGGTAAATACACAAATGTGCTTTGTTCATTCTGCATATAAAAAGTGTTGAAAGTTATTCCAAAGGGTTTATTGGAGTGTGGGTTTCTGTGAGGGGTTTTGTTGATAAATACATCATCTGTAATTCATCTGAGAGATCACCAGTAGAATAAGGGAGTTATCATAAAAGGTGACGACAGAATGCTTTAAGGCATGGGAGAGAATATCACCACAAGTGGGTGTGGAGCTCAAACCCACCCTGACCGACTGAATGGTGAGGGACAACTGTGTCTGATGACCTGTGAACTGTGTTTAAAAATAGACATGCTGAAATATATTTGTTGGGTGAATAATGACTTAAAGGAATTGAGGTACTGACCTTTTATTATCAGGCCACTCATGAGAGAAAAACTGAGACTAAAGGGATATTGTACAATAGATAATACTGGTATTTAAAGTGTTTAGTATAAATGTTAATTATTAAAGGGATGATGTGTATTGAATAGATAAGGTCAAATTTGAGTTAAAGTAAACACTAAGGACTGTTATCCTGAATATTGGGTTGGAAATGTATTTAAAAAATAACTGTTTAGTTATTTAGATATAGAACTGTTTAAATTTAATAGGCCTAGGGAAGCTCTGGAAACTAATCCTGAGACAAGGAGGTTGACAAAACTTACAGAATATTAGATTACAGGTTTTTTTGTTTCTTTTGTTTTATAAAGTCATTGTAATTGTAATGATAAAATGTAATGTTTAATTGAATAAAAAGGTAGTCTGTTGTGCGATGATACCCATGAATGAAGAAGAAAGAGACCAATAATAACATGGGCATAGAATGAAACAGATGGACGTTTTCTCCAGGTTTAATTACATTACAAATAGTGGTAATTTATTGCAAATGGGTAATTATTATAATTTTTTTTCTCTTTTTCTCGTTTGGTCAATTTATTTTTGGTTTGAGGAACATAAGGTTGTGTATATGTTCCTGAGGAGGGACTGATACTGATATAAATGATATATAAATTGACTTAAGGATGTTTTAAGTATGTATCAAACAATGGCTGTTATGGGTTAGGGATCTCATAAAGGAAGGTAATGGTAGTGAAGGGGTGTTATTTCTAGAAACTATGTATAGTAATAGAGATAATTCACAGAAAAGGAAAGACAGCTGGCTGTGTAAAATATAGGGACAATTCTAAAGTGAATAGAACAATTCACATATGGTAAAATGGTAAAAAGGTAAAAATAATAAGTGGTGGCATTTTGAACATTAGAGCAAAAGTTTAAGAAACTTATGACTTAGTTTTGTTAGGATTGGATATTAATCCAACTGGAAGACACTTGACTGATTATATGTTATTTTACAGCAGTTGCTGTAGGGACCATCATTTGACTATCATTATGAATATTTCTGTGGCAGGAGGCCAGGTATTTGAGGCAGAATGGATACATAGGGCTGTTATTAAAAATTAAGATTTAGTGATCTTGCTAATGTTGTCAGGAAATAACCCATGTGTTAGTGTGTATGTCCTCAGGAAAAAACAGCCAGAAATGGAAGGGCTTGGGCTGCATTCTGGAGACTGAGTGTACATCAAGATACACCAGGCTGGTGGTATACTTCTTACAACACTGCAGTGGTAAAGTTCTTCATGTCTCTCTTTGGTGGGTACATAAGTCTCACGAGAATTGAGGTCCAGCTGAATAAGGGGTGAGCTTGAAAACACCATGACAGAGGACGTGGAATCAGAGAGAGAGAGAGAGAGACTAGATTCCACTATAGACATACTGGGTTGAGTTTGGGGGCTACTATAGACATACTGGGTTGAGTTTGGGGCTACTTGTTTCCTTTTTTTTAATGCATCATGTGAAAAAGAATAGATGATAGGATATTATACTCTAAACAAACATGTTAAAGGAATTGATGTGAAAGCATATATAGTGTTGAATTACGTCAAGAAGAGATAATGTTGATTAAGGTTATGCACATGATTATCAGTTAAAATGGAGCCGATGGGAAACTAAGTAAAAAATGACATGATTTGGGAACACCTCTCAGAACCTGGGGCCGAAAGGGGAAGACTGGGTGGAAGCATGAGGAAGCTTTTTAGGGCTTTTATTTTTGTGGAGTCCAGCAGAAAAGTATCCTGGAGGCATAGAGTCAGGTAAAGAGAGAGTGGGAATTGTCATGGTCTCAGATTTCAGTTTTCATGAATATGTTTATGCATAACACATAACATTGTCAATGCTGTTATGTTTTGTTTGTCGTTTTCCAAGTCTTATGTTTAGGAAACCAGAAGGAGAGGGGTTCCCCAGCTTCAGCTGGAATGTCAGTTTGTTGTGTGATGAGTGATGGAAGTAAGAGGATGTATGGTGCAATCATAGAACAGAGGCCATAAGTCTCTAAGTATGAATGCCTCACAGAAAGAAGGCAGAAACCTGAACCAGGACGAGAGGTTCTGCGTCTGATGATCCAAGGGGACCAGAAGGACCTCTCCAGTGATACCAGGAGATCTAGTCCACATTCGAGGGATCCGGAGGAAGTGGGATCAACAGAGGAGAGATGGACCCTATGAGGTGGCCAAAGCAACAAGAACGGCCGTCCAAGTGAAAAGAAGCCAGACGTGGTACCATCTGAACCACTGCAGCTGAGTCCCAACGGAGAGAAGAATACAACCACATAGAGATGAGGACACAGAGGATGCTGATTCACCAGGAGGGAGCCCGGAGGGAGCAAGAGCAGCGGAAACGATTGAGACGCCAGGGAGGAGCCAAGAAAACAGCAAATCAACTGAAAGCCAAAATACGACACGTGCACCGACTAATGCACCCAGAAGAGGAGGAGAGGCCTCACAATGAACAGAATGAGAACATCTTTTCCCTAAAAATTGAAACCCTTCCAGATGGAAGCTAAGTCCGGCCTGAGGAGGGAGCCTCAGGTGAAGAAAGAGGAGGAAAAGTCCCGCAAGCTGAAGAAAATGGGGATTACCCCACAATTGACTTTTAAACTTTTGAATGGCCTCCTTTACAGACAATTGATGTTAGAACAACAAAAGAATAATGACATTGACATAACAGAAGTAACAGTGAATGCTAGTATAGAAACAACAGACTAATGCACAATCAAGATGTATGGTGGGAGCAGGAAGAGAAGAATGTAATCAGCCGAACAATCCAAAAAGACTGACAAGGTTAGAATCTCTGTTCCACCTCAACTTATAACAGGAGCAGGAGAACTGAAGTCTATCTCAATCATAAGGATCAAACCCTTACCGGAGATGGCACTCTGTGGATGGACACATCACCAAACAAAGGGACAAGTCGTTTGAGGATCTGAAAGGATGTGACCTGACATTAATCAAAGAAAAAGACGAGAGGGTGCTCATCATGAATCAGATTGAACCAGTTGAAGGTGAAGAATTAATAGTTGAAATAACAAGAACAACAGTGACCGAAGGGAGTAGCACCACGGTCATTAAGATTGATCCCACCCCTGCACATGAACAGGAAGAACCTGTGACAACAACAAGGGTGGCGGCTGCTGTGACGACCACAGTAGCTATCACTAGATGACATCGACTGTCCTTACCAAGCAGACCACCGTACCCACAAAGCAACCTGAGACATCAGTCAGGAGAGTTTTTTTTACTGACATTTGGAACTTTCTGATAAACTCTAATGATCTACCTCAAGATAAGAACATTGAAAAAGCAACAGAATTAGATATATCAGAATCAGAACCACTCAAGGACACCACACGAGAAGAAGTAGTGAAGAAGGAGTGATACGAATGGGCTAAGTATATGGCAAACAGACACAGAATGGACAATTGTATTTTATGAAGAAAATCACCTTTGTCTGATCTTTTAATAGTCTCTGAACCAGCATCATGTAAAAACTGTGTAAGTTGGAAAAATGACTATTGTACCAATAGAAAGTATTCTATTCCCTTGTGTGACATAAAATGTAGGATTGCTCTGGGTAAGCACTAGGGGTAAAACTATGTTGAATGAGACCATGCTGGGAGACAATGATTGTGTTGCCTATAACATTAGAACTGAATTAAATGTACCTCAATTAGACAGAGGTACCATGGTTAAAGGAAAATATGAATGTTTTTACAGACACCACACCGAAGGAATTGATGTAGGAAACACCACTGTAGAAATGATACTATTTGGGTGTTAGAGAATGTGGGAGTTCGTAAAAGTAATGATAAAGGGTTGATTATGAATAGAAAAGGGTTGTGTGGTCACATAACTCAGGTTGCGCCATCTCTTACTATGTTGAAAAATCAAGACAGAGGTATTGCTGATTGTTCTTTCCACACATCCAGAAACTAACTGTTGAATGTATTGTCTGATGGATGGATTGGTCTTTGTGCCTTAGTTAGAGCAATTAAATAGGTTACTATTATTACATCACCCCATGATGACTATGTTAAACCTAGAGTTAAAAGGGCTTATGAGAAGGATCCTGAGGTATACCTTAATGCAATTGGACTGCTTAGAGGTGTACCTAGGGAGTTCAAGACAAGAGATGAAGTTAAATCAAGATTTGAATCTATATTTTTGTGGAAAACACCTAATAAAAAATTAGAGTGGATTAATTATATATACTATAACCAACAGAGATTCATTAACTATACTGACTCGGCTCTAACGGCGTTGGGGGAACAGGTACAGGCTACCAGTAAAATGACTTGGCAAAATAGACAGGCTCTCAATTGGCTCTTAGCGGAGAAGGGTGGAGTTTGTGTCATGTTGGGGATGGCTGTTGCACCTTTATTCCCAATATTGCTATGGCCAAACTCAAAGGATTACGAGCAGAAGTAAAGGCTAATGCTGGTTTAGACTCTCATGTATGGGATTGGTTGGACCTAGCGTTAGGAAAGTGGGGAGCCATGTTTGTTAGGATGGCCATCATGTTGGGAGGAGGGTTATTGGCTCTGGGTATTGTATTTTGTTGTGTTATACCCCTGGTAAAGTCAATTGTGGTTCAGACAACAGTTAAACAGATGTCTGTAAGGAGAGATGACCCTCCTGTGGTGATTGATCCTGTACCGAGAAGCCCAGGCAATTATACCAATAAGTATGGAAAGCCTTGCAATGCGGTTGGAGGACCTCTTGACTGCCCCTTTAGTAACCCTAACTGTCTCTATGAAGTGATTGGGGGGGTGGTCATGCGTGTCACGATTTTCGTAAGGATGGTTTCCATGTATATGTTCAATTACCCAGTTCAGATGTATGTTTACTTATACATGTCCGCAAAAAGTGTAATTTGCGTCACAATTGCAAGTGGTGTACAAAAATTGATGAGGATGGTCATAACCATCACCCGGAACCTTTTTCCTGTGCCAAGTGTTAAAGAGGAGATTGTCTTATTTGTCAGGATGAGGACTGTGCTCCTAGATAATGGGGTTTTAGCATTTTTATTTGGCCTGATGCTTTGTGTTCTTTGTATGTTTCTTTGAATTTTTAGATATATATCGATGAACATATATATTTTCTTTTCCTTTAAGTTAGTTTTGCCTTCTAAAAATAGGATCATTTTACGAACACATGTTAGGTAAGAGGGTATTCCGGTTACAAGTGTCTATGGACCATGTCCTTAATCTTCTTAACAAAGGTTGGTATCATTGATATCACTTTATTAGAGAGGTGTCTGCGAGGGAGGATTATGTTGACATGCTTAAATTTAGAATGATGTGTCAATTTTCTTTTGTAACTGCATGTAGGTCTTTGATTTTCTCATATTCAATTTAGTATTATACTCATTGTATTTTATTTTCATTTTTAAATTTTCACATAACTGAGAACTTCAGGCAAGGCTAGGTACCTACATGCTCATGTTTTTTCAAAAATGTAATATATTAATCTTTTTAATTTTATACTAAATTAGATCTTTTACTCTTATGAAAACTGGAGATGTTTGGTCTAGTTAGGTTTTCATTAATGTTTCTAATTGGATCTTTTACTCCTATTTTAGTTTTAATCATTTGGAGATGTTTGGTCCAGTTGGTTTATGTGTTTTATTCTGTTTTTGTATTTTCTTGTTTATCATAGGTATTCTCGTTTACTGTCCCAAAGTCATATTTGTATATTTTATGTGGCTATTTAGCCCCAGAGGTGGGATTGTAGGAGAAAAAATAGACACATGGATAACATATAAAGACATAAGATAGCTGAACAGTAAAATAACATACATGTCAGACAGATAGGCGCCTAAAGCAATTGGACACTAGACATATAGTCTGACCATTCCATTAAGTACATACATGTCAGACACATAGGCGCCTAAGGAAATTGGACACACTAAGGATAGGGGAGAACAGAACAAAGAGTGCATTGATTTATGGGTGAAGGGAAGGGACACGGGGTCTGCTGACACACTGGGATAGAGGGTCCGGCCACCATGATAAACTAATTGAAAGCAGATGGTGGTGAATGACTTCATAAGGGATGGGCATAAGACTATGTGGATATAAAATGTTGGAGCCGGGGCTGGGAAGGTGTGTGTTCCGCGGGACATTCCAGCTGGCTATACAATTGTAATAAAAGCATGTTTTGATTTCACAAGTTCTGATAAAGCGTTATATTTGAACCGATTTTCCACGACAGAGGAAAAAGGGGGAAGCTTGCAAGCTGAAGAACACCATCCCAACCGTGAAGCACGGGGGTGGCAGCATCATGTTGTGGGGGTGCTTTGCTGCAGAAGGGCTACGTCACAAAACATACGTCACAAAACAGATGGCATCATGAGGTAGGAAAATTATGTGGATATAATTGAAGCAACATCTCAAGACATCAGTCAGGAAGTTAAAGCTTGGTCCAAATGGGTCTTCCAAATGGACAATGACCCCAAGAATACTTCCGAAGTTGTGGCAAAATGGCTTAAGGACAACAAAGTCAAGGTATTGGAGTGATCATCACAAAGCCCTGACCTCAGTCCCATAAAAAAATTGTGGGCAGAACTGAAAAAGTGTGTGCGAGCAAGGAGGCCTCCAAACCTGACTCAGTTACACCAGCTCTGTCAGGAGGAATGGGCCAAAATTCACCCAAATTATTGTGTGGAAGCTTGTGGAAGGCTACCTGAAATGTTTGACCCAAGTTAAACAGTTTAAAGGCAACGCTACCAAATACTAATTGAGTGTATGTAAACTTCTGACCCTCTGGGAATGTGATGAAAGAAATAAAAGCTGAAATAAATCATTCTCTCTACTATTATTCTGACATTTCACATTCTTAAAATAAAGTGGTGATCCTAACTGACCTGAGTTTAAATGTATTTGGTTGGCTAAGGTGTATGTAAACTTCCGACTTCAACTGTATGTGTGCGTGTATATATGCATGTTCCTGTGTGTGTGTGTGTGTGTGTGTAGTCAAGGGGAAGGCAAAGAAGGCCAAGCGAGCGTGTGCTGTGGAGCCACTGCTGGAAGGGGATGAGCTTTGTGACACAACTGGCAGGAAATGGAGGCTGGTGAAACTGTTGAGTCAGAGCGATGCAGAGATGTTCTATGGAGGTGAGCGGTCACGCTGCACTCTTCTTCAATTCTGGTCCAGGGTACCCTCAAGGTGTACAGGCTCTTGTTCCATGCTAGCACTAACACGTATTGATCATTAGTTGACTATTCACTAATTCGGGTGTGTTAGTACTGGGCTGGAACAAAAATCTGCAACACCCTGTGGGACCCCTAGGATCGGGATTGAAGAATACTTTCACACAGGATGGTGTCTAACATGGACTAGGGTGATTTAATCAGACACTTATTGTTTTTTCTTGTCTTCAATCTCTCCCCAGTCCAGCAGAATGGGCAAGGTGCCAATTCCAGTGACTACAAGCACATCCTCAAACTAGTGAGTGTAACTGCAGACTGTGTTCTCTAATATAGAATGATTATGTTGGCTACAGTGCTGCTTTGTGTGTTATGTGGTGAATAGTGATGTATGTTCTTCTCAGGGGGCTAAGGACGGGAAGATGTTTAATGAGCAAAATTTCCTGCAGAGAGCTGCCAAGCCCTCATCTGGTGAGTGTCAAGATCTGCCTTCGTATACCTGGCCAGCCCTCAGCTTAACAACAGCTCTAAACGGACCCCTGACTACCCGTCCTCTTACCTTAGCTATTTATGCATTTAAGTAGGTCTGGCCGTACAGTTACACATTTGACAGACGCTCTAAAGATTGTTACAAAATCCTTTCATAAGCAGGTCACAGAGAGGGCTTACAGATCACTGATGTTTACCCCATAGGCATTGGTGGAAAAAGTACCCAATTGTCATACTTGAGTAAAAATAAAAATACCTTAATTGAAAATGGCTCAAGTGAAAGTCACCCAGTAGAAGTCTAAAAGTATTTGGTTTTAAGTATACTGAAGTATCAAAAGTATAAAAAATATACTTAACTGTCAAAAGTTAAAGTATGAACCATTTCTAATTCCTTTCATTAAGCAAACCAGATGGGATTATTTATTATTTACGGATAACCAGGGGCACGCTCCAACACTCAGACATCATTTACAAACGAAGCATGTGTTTAGTGAGTCCGCCAGGTCAGAGCCAGTAGGGATGACCAGGGATGTTCTGTTGTAAGTGTGTGAATTAGACAATTTTCCTGTCCTGCTAAGCATTCAAAAAGTAATGAGTACTATTGGGTGTCAAAGAAAATGTATGGAGTAAAAAGTATTTGGTTTTCTTTAGGATTGTAGTAAAGTAAAAGTAGTCAAAAATATAAATAGTAAAGTACAGATACCCCAAAAAACTACTTAAGTGGTACTTTCAAGTATTTTTTACTTTAAGTACTTCATACCACTGCCTGTTAGGCTCTACTTGGCTGGAACATCCTTATATTAATGCAAAGCTGCAAACTGGTGTGTGAATGGGCAACTCAGATGAGTACCTATAGGTGGCTATGTAAAGTGTGTAAGCTGAGGTATAGAGTAGGAGGAATTGTTTGGTTTGTGTATGACTGACTAGACTACTGGTGGTGGAAGCACATTGTGGAGGCTCTGTTAGTTACTAATGAGCCTTTCTAACTGCTTTGATGCTGTCTCCCCCTAGTGGACAAGTGGATAAAGCATGCCAAGATGGACTTCCTTGGGATTCCTTCCTGTGTCGGATTTGGTCTCCATGCAGACTCCTACAGGTGTGTGTACACTGATATGTGTGTTTGCTGCCTGCTTGTACATATGGGGGATTTGTGTGTTTTTGCTTTTGTATGTGTGTTTTGAATGTGTAGTCAGACTGTTTTCTCTGCTACCGCACAGCAAGCGCTACCGGAGCGCCAAGTCGAGGTCCAAAAGGCTTCTTAACAGCTTCTACCCCCAAGCCATAAGACTCCTGAATAGCTAATCAAAGAGCTACCCAGACCCCTCTTTTACGCTACTGCTGCTCTCTGTTTATAATCTATGCATAGTCACTTTAACTCTACCTACATGTACATATTACCTCGACTAACCGGTGCTCCCGCACATTGACTCTGTACCTGTACACACTGTATATAGCCTCGCTTGTTATTTTACTGCTGCCGTTTAATTATTTGTTACTTTTCTAGTTATCTATTTTTTACTTACCACTCATTTTATTTTTTTCTTAACTGGGCTGTTGTATTCCGCGCATGTGACCATAAGATTTGATTTGTGTTTTTGTTTCAGGTTTTTGATTTTCTCCAGCATGGGCCAAACTCTTCAGTCTTTCATGGATGAGGGGGAGGGGCTCCTGTCTGAGGAAGTGGTCCTTCAGCTGGCCTGCAGAGTAGTGAGTGCTCTCTCAGGCTCATATAGAGGCCCTGATAGGACTTCAAAATAGGATTCCCTATCTGATGTGCTTCCTCTTTCTCCCTCCTCTCCCAGTTGGATGTGTTGGAGTTCATCCATGAAAATGAGTATGTTCACGCAGACATTCATGCTGAAAACATCTACATCAGCCCAGCACAACAAACAAAGGTTAGAGTGTGTTTGTATAGTTGTGTGTTTGTACTTTTGTGTAGCTGCCAGACCCCTCTACTATGCTCATAGTCCTGTATGCATGTGTGTAGGTATACCTTGCAGGGTACTGCCATGCTTTCCGGTACTGTCCTGGTGGCCGGCATGTGGAGTACCGCGATGGCAGCCGAACACCACATGAAGGAGCCATAGATTTTATAAGCCTGGAGTCTCACAAGGGAGCAGGTGAGTCATCTTACAGCCTGTCAATCATCTGCAGTCCTTCAGATACTGTGGAGGAGGTACAAGTTGCCTCTAACCAACCATAAGTACTTGTGTGTGATCGTACCTCTAGGTCCGTCTCGGCGTAGTGACCTGCAGGCTCTGCCCTGGACCTCCCTCACACACACTCCAGCCCGCGTTGCCACTGAGAAGGAGAGGTGAGAGCCAGGTCCTCACTATGGCAACAAAGCCATTATGATAATGTTATTCTGTATTTATAAAATGGTAAAGCCTTGAGTGAGTGGCCAAACCTGACCCTTCACTGTAATGATCCAGGTACATGGAGGACGTTCCAGGTCTCCTGAGTCACTGCTTCGGACAGAAGAAAGTCTCGAGTAAGTCCAGTTTTCTTGTGATTCGATTTTGTATGCAGCGTAATATGTTTTGTGTGTGCGTGGGATATAAGGCATCTGTGTGTACTATGTATCAGGTGCGCTGCAGGTGTACCTGTCTCAGGTGATGGCTCTGCAGTACTCTGACCAGCCAGACTACAGGACTCTGAGGACAGGCCTTAGTGCAGCTCTGCAGAAGCTGGGAGGGTCACTGGAGCAACCCCTTGACCTACAGGTCAGAACACACACACACACAACCTCCACACTATCCCCAAGCTCCAGTTGAGAAAACAGTCAGATGACCACAGAAACCTGGAACCCCCCCAGCAGGTTTGACCAGAAACCTGTCCTTTCCAACTGGTTAGACCACTCATCCTTACACCGCTACCTGTTCAGGTTATCTACTGAACTAATTTACACCTCTACACCAGTCTGAATGTTTATTTATCTGTATCTCTCTTCAGATGAAAGCGATCTGAGGAAGATGATACTTTGGGATGAAAATTCATTAATGGGATTTTAAGTCAACTGATTTTAAAATGCTGACTTCATGACTATGTGGTGTGGGTCCTGCTGTGGTTTTATTATGTTGGACTGCACTCAAGGAGGAGTGTGTAAAGGTGCATTTCATTAAGTTCACTGGAGGTGCAGTGCACACAAACTCATGGTTATGCCAGGTTAGTGAGCACTGCTGTACTGTGTTATTGGGTCCCGTGTGGCTCAGTTGGTAGAGCATGGCGCTTGCAACGCCAGGGTTGTGGGTTCATTCCCACGGGGGGCCAGTACAAAAAAAGTAGGAATGTATGTACTTGTAAGTCGCTCTGGATAAGAGCGTCTGCTAAATGACTTAAATGTAAATGTAAAATGTTATTGTCAGCAGTGGTTGGCGCTGTGGCAGTGAGTGGGTAGTTAATGTTTAACCTATGAAATAATACAGTTTATAACAAAGAACCTTTGTTCAGGGTGGTAATGATTGTAAGTACAAAAATGTACACTGTTCCAGTTATAGATGTACATGATATGCATTTTACTTTTTGTATTTTCATCACTGGATAATACTTTGTTATTAAAGAGCTTTTATTAATTCAACTGTTTATCTGTATGTGCTAATTTCTTTGGGGTTTCTGGTGTTGATTGTGAAACTCTGTTCTTGTGTACCCCTGAGTGCTCAGGGTCAGTACACTGATCTGGAAGAGTAGATATCATGGCCCAATTCCAAACCAGTTCGCTGCTCATATCCCTAGATTCTTGTTGACCCCCTTCTCAGATCTGTCAGGACTTGATGTTTGTGATGTGAGCAACATGGTGGAAGACTGTGTATGGAGGCTAGATTGAGCTATACAACACAGACTAGTCAACATGCTCTTGTCACCTCTAGACTTGTGCGTCTCTTACGACCCCTCTGTATAACAGAGGGTCCCTCCCTGAGGGAACCGTTTCTAGGTCAGGACACTTCCACGGTGGGGACTCCCTGTGAGGCTGCTGGCTATGAAAGTTAGGCAACAGATTCATTATAAGAGGGAGAGAACCTTTAAGTCCCATGAAAGGGGGGAGGAGAGAAATCCTGTTCATTTTCAAAGTTCTGTGGTTATCTTACTCCTTTTATAGCCCTCTGCATATATTCCATCCTCCTCCCATAACAGTTCTTCTGAGAAAATAAACATTTAGGGATGACATCTAAAATGTTAGGTGTTCCATAAAGATGTTAGGCTACCTCTTCAGTCGCTGTGCTGATGTAGGTTAATTGTGTACATGCCTTTTATTTTCCTGCATAAGTAAATTCCTGATTATACCTCTACTGCCATTCATTCCAATTAGACTGGTTTGGATGTCGCTATGACCAATATAGCTGTGATGTTCACACCTTTCTGGAAATTTGAGGGTTTATGACATAGCCCTTCTAGTAATTTAATAGGATCTCTATGTGAACCACCGTGTTGGTGTAAGACAAAATCTGAGAAACATTTCTATATTTAGCACCACGTAAGAGGCCACATACTGTGTTGTCATGGAAACAGAACACACTTCGGCGTTCTAGTTTATGCTGTGGAAGAGTATATTAATCAGACCTGTTGAATAATTCAGTATAGGAAGAACTATACCCACGCTCAGAGAGACTGGCTGAACTCTCAACTCCTCCATGCACAAAACGCTTACACAACTCAGATGTTCGCTGGCACTTGAAGAAAAAGAGGTAGTGCCTTAATGCGCAGACACACATTAAGGCTATAGCATATTCACACATGGCCCATACAACCTTCTATTAAACATTGTGTTTCTGTGTGTGTGAGAAAGAAGGAAATAAATATGTCCTAGAAGCTGTTTCTATTGGCCCTAAGTGCAGATGGGTATGTGCGACGCTTGATGGCTCCAGAACGAACACTGCAAGCAAATCCTGAAACGTCGATGTTTATGGAGAACTTATTTTTACCTCCCCTTCCTATTCCCGAGATATAACGGGAAATTTATAGTAACAAACAGACGCGCTTTTTCCGTTTACCCCGACCGCCACACCCCTTACAAGGGGAGGGGTTTAAACCCCGAGGCGTCGCTAGGAGAGGGGGAGGGGGACGAGGAGATGGGAGAGAGTGACAGTGACAAAGTGAAAAATTTGTTGGGAGTCCGAGAGAATAGCAGGACAGCGCCCATGCTGAAATAGGATAGGCCTAACTTTTTATCCTCACATCGAAACATCGGACTCTCGTGCTCCAGTCGGAATAGCGGCGATTGAAACGTCGGGTCCTATGGACATGTACGTAACAACAGCAACTTGTAAGAATAATTTCCCTTTCATTTTCTAATGGGGTGGGGGTTGCATCCATAGCGTAATTTACAGTTTACAGTGTTATTTTCGGCTTTCTCACACTCTTCCGCTATGTGGCAAAGTGACAGTGTGAGCCAGTGCTCATAAGTAGATGTTCTGGTAGGCTACTAAACGTTTTTAACTAGGCTTGGTTTTGTTCAAATTGAAAGAGTCATGTCATTTTCAAAACAAAAAAAAACATTCTACCGAGGGTTGGAAAATTTTGCCGGGATGGACGGAGATGTCATGCTGTGGTTATCACCCATATCGTGACCGACAATACATCCTACTTTTATTTTTTGGTGACACAGAGTTGAAAACATCCACAAACACTGGCTCATCCACAAACACTGAGTCCAGGATCTCGAGTTTACTGGGTGGCAAACTTTGAGGCCATGTTCCAACTCAGTGGAGCATCCTAAACGCTGCGTAAATGCGCTGTTTTGGAGTTGTTCGCCATGGCCTATGTCGTCCATGTATGTCTGTGTTTTTGACGATAATCCCGTAATCTCTAATCCAAAGTACTCCAAATGCTTTTTTTCACACCGCTGGTGTCTGTCAATCTGTCTATGGGTTTCTCTACATCTCTCCACATGGTGCTTCCTTTATAATCTGTGTTAAAGAGTTTATTCATGCAGGGGACCAGTCCCCATCACCACTACCCAGAATGTAACTTTTGCCACCATTGTCAAAACAGACAGCATGGCCCTGCTTGTGCAGTGGAGAATGGATTTGACAGAGCTCCACATACACAACAGTGCAAGGCCACTGTCTCACAGTGATGACCTTATGGTATCATTTAATTAATCTCTTCACTGACTACATTATTACTATAATCTATAATTCGAACCCTTTTAGGGAGATCGTTCACAAGAAGGCTAACAGTGTCTTGTAAATATTACAAAGTTACAGGGGAGTAAGACTTGCAGTAGGTTACAGCAGGATGGTCAAGAAATATTGGATGGTTTGCATAAAGTCCATGGAGTATGGCTTCGTGTGTTTGTGTGTGAGAGTGGCCTGCTGCTCATGCGCTGGCCTGCTGAGTGTGTGGGAACAGCTCTATGGAAACTCAGCCTCGTGGGGTAATTCTTACAGTCTGTCCTTTGTGTGCGAGTCGCCTGTGTAGAGGATTAATAATAGCTAATGATCCAATCAGCTGCTCACTAACACTGGTGAAGAAAGGGGTACACACACAGAAAAACATAAACATCACAAATATAGATCTACTGCAGTCTACACCTGGATCAAGAGGTGGCACTGGCAGGGATTGAGTTTCGTGATGTGTGTGTTTGGAAGAAAATGTCTGAGATTAGGTGTATGTGGGGGGGTGCTGTGTTTTGTGTATGTCTATGTTAGTGAATGTGTTGGCTGGTAAAAAAAAGAATCCATAAAATGTAATAAAGACTGCCTTCATTTATTAGATTTGTTACCCAAACCACACCTCTATCCAAAACTAAACCTGACCTTGACTAACCCAAGCTAATCCTCTCAGCGTCCGGCTTGGATTAAGGATTAAACTGGACGCTTGGAATTCATCATGGTCTAAGGATTTCACAATCTTAGACCAGAAATCACTTGGACAGTTCCATGTGTAACAGGGTTTTATTGGTGATTCCCCTTGCTACTTTATTGTTAAGCCAATGGGTTTTTGGTTTTAGTTTTGTCTTGCCGTCACCTACTCAACATGGCATCTTATTGGCTGGTTTGCGTAGCTTGCTTACGAGGGAGGATGTTTCATTAGAATCGTCCCAGTGAACAAGCACCAAACCAGCGGTAAGTTGTTGGTTGCAAAGCACTGTACATCAAAAGTGATTTTTATACTCCCAAGTGATGATTTAAGTGTACAATTTATATACATTTGTTTGTAAATGTTATTCGAACATCACACATAAGATGCAATGTTTTTTGGAGAATATTGGTTGTGCATTTTGGTTGTAAAGAATTCCCGCCAGTACTAGCTAGCAACTTACTGTGTCTGGTGGGGGGGGTTCATATATTTTGTACAGTGCGTGAGTGCAGAGTTGGATGGTGAGCCGTGCATTGCATGACGTGCAATTTTGTGCTGTTCCTACCAGGTACATTGTTAAAGATATTATATTGTATATTGTAATTGTATTATTATGGTAACTACATGGCCCAGTGAACAAGCACCAAACCAGCGTGCGTGAGTGCAGAGTTGGATGGTGAGCCGTGCATTGCATGACGTGCAATTTTGTGCTGTTCCTACCAGGTACATTGTTAAAGAATAAATCTCCATGACTGGTGCTACATGTTGGAATTCGTGTCGAGGATTGATTGTACACAACGCAAGAAGAGTACTGTTACAGTGGTGCCGTGACCGTTCTTCTGGATCGGATCATCCTTCGCTGGATTTCCATCTCAGAACTTCGCCGTGGTTGCCGTTGAAGAACCAGATAAAACGTTGCTGGTGCAGTATAGTGCGATATCGCATTTCGCCACAAGAGGGCGCCATCAACGTTTTATTATCGAAATTGATGATTTCTCTGGCTGAGACACTTCACAGATAAACGATATAACTTTTGTTACTTGTTTATTTGCAATTCTAATGTATATCTGATATAAGTAGGGTGAGTTTTACCTGTGTACTAGATATAGGTTCGATTTTGACGTGAGGTTAAAGAAAGAAATATATATATGCATTTTTTTTTGCTAGTTACATTTTTATTAGTGTGTTGATTTCCCATTGTTAAAATGGAAGGTGTTGGGAGAGGTAGGGGTTTCCTGTCATTTAATCTGTCACCATCTGTTGGTAGGGGTTCAGGCAAAATTCCAGTTGCTTCTACACCTATGCCTAAACTGGAGGGTTTTGGGAGTTTTGATGATAGTGTACCCATGGAAACGCCCAAGGATGTGTATGACAGAGTTTTGCCAAATACAGGGAGTGGGGAGGTCTCCATGGATTTCATAGCAGACATAGTACAGCAGATTGGTCATTCCATTGGGGAGAACATTGCCTCCTGTTTGGAGTCAAAGGCAATTGTTGGACATGTTGGGGACAATGTTATGGGGAATGCATGCAGCTCTAGGGGTTTGGATGTGTCCGGCCTGAACCTGGTATTGCAGTCTGATATCAGGGAACCGGTGTACTTTCGGGGGGATGGCTCTGAAAAGTGCACAGTGCATGAGTGGGAGGATATGGTCATGGTCTACATGCGTAAGAGGGATGTATCTGTGATGGACCAAGCTGTTGAGGTTATGGGTAGGCTTATGGGAAGGGCCCGCGATGTTGTTAAAGTGGGCATACGCAGCAATCCCTCCGTTGATTTATCTAAAGGCCCGAGTCCCATCTTTGACATACTGAAACAACATTTTAGTGACACTGCTTGTTCAAGCATGCCCCTCGCTGACTTTTATGCCACATTACCTCTGACTGATGAACAACCATTTGAATATTGGCTCAGACTGAACAGGGCTATGGAGGTTGCTGAAGATTGTCTAAAGAGACAGAAAAAACGTGTTGAAGACCCATCTCGTGAGCTCACAGTCATGTTCATCAGACACTGCCCTAACGCTGAACTGTCCCTTATCTTTAAGTGCAAGCCATTACAGCAGTGGACTGCTGCAGATGTTCATGAGAGGCTGGATGAATACAGGAGGGAGCAGAGGTACTCTCACGTATCTAAGGTGACCCCAGCCATCACAACAATGAAGCAGGAAGTTGGTGCTGTCATGCCGATCACCATGCCTGCTGTGAGGCCCAACATGGAAGTACCCAATACGTTGCCTTACCCAGCCCAAACTATTCAGGGCTCAGCTGAGCCGATGGAACGTATCCTTGCAATGCTAGAGCGTGTGCTGGAGCAGAGGCCACAACAGTCTGACCATAGGTTTCAGAAAGGGAATAGGAGCAAAGTGAAGTCTAATGGGCCATGTAACGTGTGCGGGGATGCTGGACATGATACTTACTTTCACTGCAGGGCCAATCACCTCTGCTTTCTTTGTCATGTAGCTGGCCACGCACGCTCTCAGTGCCCCAAGGCCGCAGCTCTGAGCACAGCTGGTGGAGTCCCTACAGTAACCACTGGTCAGCTCCCGGAAAACTAGTAGGCCTGCATGTAGAAGGGGAGAGTGTTGGGCCTTTTGTAGAGTCCCCATCGGTGAGAGCTGTTGATTTGGAGTCTGTATATAAAAGTGTTTGTGACGAAATGGAGACTGAGAAGAGTATCATAATGCAGAACACACAGAGGCTTTCCGCACATGATGATTTATTTTATGCCAAGGTGTTAATAGGAGGAGAAGTGGAAGTGAGAGCTATGCTTGACAGTGGATCCATGGCTTGTACCTTGAGCTCTAGGGTCTTACCTGAACTGTTGCGTGCAGGAGTGTTGAAAAGTCCATCATTGAGTCCTACAGAGGTAGTCTTGGTTGGTTGTGGTGGGTTGAAGACGAGGCCTTTGGGAGTATGTGAGCTGGAGATGGAGGTGTACGGATGTAGAGTTGCCGTGCCTACACTGGTGGTTGAAGGCCAGAGTGATGACCTCATCTTGGGCAGCAATCTCCTAAAGCACTTGATTTGCCACCTGAAGACGGATGGAGATCTCTGGAAGAGGGTTTATACTCCTGTGTGTGACGGGGGTGAGGAGAGCAAGCTAATCAATATGATGGCTAATGTGGAGCGATGGAGAGACAGTGAAGTACCTGACAAAGTTGGAACTGTGAGACTAAAAGGGGCGGTGACTCTAGAGCCTATGCAGGAGCACTTAGTCTGGGGCAGACTACGAAACACTCAGAATCTATCAGCGGGCAGTGCTGTTCTCATTGAGCCCAGCAGTTCAAGGTCAACACCAAGGTCAATACTGGTAGGGAGGACAGTAGCTCTATTGCGGGGGGATGGGTGGCTCCCTGTTAGAGTGATAAACCCTTCTCAGAAGACAGTGACTTTGAGACGAAACGCCACTCTAGCCGATGTCTTTCCTTGCATGGCTCTAGAGGACTTTGACTGTTCGTGTGTGAATGATGATTCATCAGCAGCTTTGCAGCAGCAAGTGCAGAGAACGGCTGATATACTCACTGACTGCCAAGATGACTTGACACTGACTGATGACGGTTCCAGCCAACTTCACGATACTGACGGACCTGACAGTTCAAGCGAACCTGAGGTCTTACGTGACTTAGGTTTGACTGATATTGATGTCAACTCCTGTCAAGCGTCTCCTGCTGGTAAGAAGAAACTCATCCAGCTCATAGCTGAGTACCAGTCTATTTTTTCCAGGCACAAGTTGGATTGTGGAAAAGCTTCCGGATGTCTTCACCGCATTCAACTGAGTGATGAGAAACCCTTTCGGATGCCCTACCGACGCCTTTCACCAAATCATTATGAGAAACTCAAACAAGCATTGAATGAGATGGAAGAACGTGAAATCATAAGGAAGTCTAGTAGTGAGTTCGCCTCTCCCCTTGTCCTTGTATGGAAGAAGTCTGGAGACCTGAGACTCTGTACTGATTTTCGTTTGCTCAATGCTCGCACCATCAAAGACGCCCACCCACTCCCTCACCAGGCTGACGCACTGGCTGCTTTAGGTGGAAATGCCTTTTTCTCGACAATGGACCTTACCTCTGGCTACTACAATGTGGAAGTGCATGAGGATGACCGGAGATTCACAGCTTTTACGTCGCCATTTGGATTGTACGAATACAATCGTATGCCACAGGGGTTATGTAATAGTCCTGCAACCTTTATGAGGATGATGCTAAACATCTTTGGAGATCAGAACTTTCTTAGCCTGCTGTGTTACCTTGACGATGTCTTGGTCTATGCGCCCACTGAAGATCTGGCTATACAGCGCCTGGAAATGGTTTTTGAGCGTCTCAAGGCTCACAACCTGAAGTTGGCGCCAAAAAAGTGTAACTTTCTGCAGAGGTCTGTGAAGTTTCTGGGGCATATCATTAGTGCGGATGGTGTAGCTACAGACCCTGAGAAGGTGAGGGCCATTACAGGAGTAACAGAAGCTGATCTAATGGAAGATGGCACTGACATTCCATCTCAGAAGAAATTGAGGTCATTCCTTGGGATGGTGGTGTATTATCAACAGTTCATTGAAGGTTGCTCGACCATTGCAAAGCCTCTCTTTGGATTGACTACTGGACACAAGGCTCCGCGCTGGAAAAAGAAGCGACGCTCACCTGTCAGGAAGTTGACGGCTGCCGACTGGACAACAGAATGCAGACAGGCCTTATTCCAGCTAAAGCAAGCCTTACTGGACCAGGTTTTGTTGGCCCACCCCAACTTCGAAAAACCCTTTCTACTCTCGGTGGATGCGTCCAGCAATGGCTTAGGTGCTGTGCTGTCCCAGGTGCAGGAACAGGGAGCTACAGCGAGACCTATAGCCTTCGCGAGCAAGTCCCTCAGTTATGCGCAGTCGAGGTATCCTGCACACAGGCTCGAGTTCTTTGCCATGAAATGGGCTATCTGTGACAAGTTCCACCACTGGCTACGGGGACAGCAGTTCACGGTATGGACAGATAATAATCCCTTGACATACATTCTGACCAAAGCAAAGCTTGATGCTTGTGAACAGAGATGGGTCGCCAAGCTGGCACCGTACGAGTTTGACATCAAGTACATCCCTGGAAAAATAAATGTTGTTGCAGATGCTTTGAGCAGAGAGCCCTTCGTACGACCCAGTGCACTCCATCGCCTGACAAGGGTCCCGTACGAGACCTTACTAGCTGAAGCCGACGCTGTGCGCACAGACAGAGTGCAAGATGTGTTTCGCTGGTCCAGCCACCCCTTTGACAAAGCCTCTGACTCCAACGAAGTGGTCATTAGCTGTCAGGCTACTGTTGACCCATCTGGTGCTTTATCAAGACATGAAGTTGCAGCTGTTCTTCATTCACACAGGTGCTGGGGGGATGAAGTGGGCTCACATGCACTGCTGTTGCCACAGCTTCCACAGGCTGTTATGCCATCAGAGCAGACCGATGTCGATGTTCTGCCACACGACCGACTGATGAGTAAGCAGCGTGATGACAACGTGATCAGCAGAGTGATCTTCTTTGTGGAGAGGGGGAGAAGACCATCCCGGAGAGAGCGTTCCCATGAGACTGTTGAGGTTTTGTGTCTTCTCAGAAGTTGGGACAAGTTGACCATGAAGATGGGTGTACTGTATCGTGTTTCAAGGAATGTGGTTACAAAGAGGAAAACGTATCTGTATGTGGTTCCAGCCTCCATGAAAGCAATGGTGTTGAAGGGTGTCCATGATGAAGCTGGTCACCAGGGCCAACAGAGAACAGTCTACCTGACAAGACAGAGGTTCTTCTGGCATGGCCTGGAGAGGGAGGTAAAAGCATATGTGAAGTGCTGCAGGAGATGCGTCGTGAGCAAGACTCCTGAACCGGAAGCGAGAGCTCCTCTTGAGAGCATAATAACAACTGAGCCTCTTGAACTAGTGTGCATAGACTTCTGGTCTGCAGAAGATTCTTCAAACAAGTCCTTGGATGTGCTCGTTGTTACTGACCACTTTACCAAATTGGCTCATGCCTTCTTGTGTCCGAACCAGTCTGCTAAGTCAGTAGCTCATCAGTTGTGGAACAACTATTTCTGTGTCTACGGGATGCCTCGCCGTATACATTCAGACCAGGGAGCCAACTTCGAGAGCGCTTTAATAGCCGAACTGTTGAGTGTTGCAGGTGTTCAGAAGTCTCACACCACGCCGTACCATCCGATGGGGAACGGGTCCTGCGAAAGGATGAATAGGACGTTGGGAAACATGATCCGGGCCCTGCCAACGAGAGCAAAGCACAGATGGCCTCAGGCGCTGAAGTCCCTCACGTTTGCGTACAATTGTACAATCCACGAGACCACAGGCTTTGCCCCTTTCCTGCTAATGTTTGGGAGGACGCCAAGACTGCCTGTTGACATAGTCTTTGGCTCTGTCATAGAGAACCCAGAAGTTGTCGACTATGACCAGTTTGTTCAGTCTTTGAGGAGAGATCTGAAAGAAGCCATGAATACAGCACAGGCATCTGCAGCGAAGCAGTTGAAGAGGCATGCTGACCTTTATGACAGAAGAGTCAGAGGAGCACCAGTGGAGATTGGTGATCGAGTGTTGCTGGCTAACAAGGTGGAGCGGGGAAAGCGGAAGCTCGCTGACCGTTGGGAGGATACTGTCTACCTTGTCACTGGGTTGAATGCTGACAGCCACACTTTTAAGATTCAGAACAGCTCCACTGGACGGGAGAAGACGGTACATCGCAACCTGATAATGCCAGTCAACTTCCTTCCTCTTCCCCATGCTGCCGTTGATGAGGGAACAGACATGTCTGGTTTAACAGAGTCTGAGGGCATGAATGACAGCCTTATGGTCTCAGCTGCCATGGACACTGCAGTGGATGATGATGCTGAGTACAGAACGAGAGTGTGGGTGTCAGAATTGCCTTCTGAAGGAACAGGTGACACAAGCCTGGAGGGTGATGTGCGATCCTTGGATGCTCAGGATATTCCACCTTTGGATTCTGTGGAAGATATACTGCAGCTGGAAGTTCTGCCTCGGTCAGAGAGTCTTCAAGAATCTGACCGAGACCGTAACAGTGTAGTGAGTGAGCTAATTGACCAGTCTATTTACGATATCCGTACTGACCTACCAAACTCGGACCATTCCTTACCTGATCAGTTACAGACGGACTGTGTTGACAGTCCCACTATTGCAACAGTACACAACACTGTTACCTCTTATGCAGTTGAAGGTAGTCAGGGTCGTATTAGGTCAAGGGCAGGAAGACTATTTAAACCAGTGTCAAGACTGATTGAGATTATGAATCAGCAGACAGTTAGCTCTTGAAGGTTTAATATGTGAATAGAGGGTCAATGGTATTGGCATCTTTTATTTGTTTTGCTTTTACATCATTGTGACCATGATTAGAGGTTGCAAGATGGTAATGTGACGGATATGATCAACTCTCTTATGGTAGTTTATTTTATTACTTGGATGTTTTAAAGTCACTGAGTGTACTTAACATGTAACAGGCATGTTTACCTATGAGGGCTAAGGGGATTGATCAACCGCTTTTCACTCTAATTCTCAAGGAGAATAGTCTAATGACTGGAATATTTAGTGACTGATTTAAAGCAGGGTCTGCATCCTTGATATACACAGCTTTACCTTTTAGTTTCTCTATTAGGTAGTATAAAAATATATCAATTTTTTTTTTTTTTCTCTGAGTTATTCTGTACATATGTTGAGTGTCTCTGTATCTGGTATGTTTGCACAGTGCCGTTTTGTATTTTTTTATTATTTTTCTTTGCAAGTGGAATTCAGTAGGGGGGAGTGTAACAGGGTTTTATTGGTGATTCCCCTTGCTACTTTATTGTTAAGCCAATGGGTTTTTGGTTTTAGTTTTGTCTTGCCGTCACCTACTCAACATGGCATCTTATTGGCTGGTTTGCGTAGCTTGCTTACGAGGGAGGATGTTTCATTAGAATCGTCCCAGTGAACAAGCACCAAACCAGCGGTAAGTTGTTGGTTGCAAAGCACTGTACATCAAAAGTGATTTTTATACTCCCAAGTGATGATTTAAGTGTACAATTTATATACATTTGTTTGTAAATGTTATTCGAACATCACACATAAGATGCAATGTTTTTTGGAGAATATTGGTTGTGCATTTTGGTTGTAAAGAATTCCCGCCAGTACTAGCTAGCAACTTACTGTGTCTGGTGGGGGGGGTTCATATATTTTGTACAGTGCGTGAGTGCAGAGTTGGATGGTGAGCCGTGCATTGCATGACGTGCAATTTTGTGCTGTTCCTACCAGGTACATTGTTAAAGATATTATATTGTATATTGTAATTGTATTATTATGGTAACTACATGGCCCAGTGAACAAGCACCAAACCAGCGTGCGTGAGTGCAGAGTTGGATGGTGAGCCGTGCATTGCATGACGTGCAATTTTGTGCTGTTCCTACCAGGTACATTGTTAAAGAATAAATCTCCATGACTGGTGCTACATGTTGGAATTCGTGTCGAGGATTGATTGTACACAACGCAAGAAGAGTACTGTTACACATGGTGATTGTCACGTTCCTGACCTATTTATGTTAGTTTTTGTGTGTTAGTTGGTCAGGACGTGAGGTTGGGTGGGCATTCTATGTTATCTGTTTCTATGTTGGTTTCGGTTTGCCTGGTATGGCTCTTGATTAGAGGCAGGTGGTTTGCGTTTGCCTCTAATTAAGAGTCATATTTAGGTAGGGCATTCTCACTGTTTGTTTGTGGGTGATTGTCTCCTATGTCTGTATGTATGTTCGTACCACATGGGACTGTAGCGTTTGTTTGTTTGTTTCGTTTCGATGTCGTCCGTTTCCTGTACGTAAGTTTATGTTTAGTTATGTAAGTTTATGTTCAGGTTTCGTTCAACGTCGTTTTCTTGTTTTGTAGTTTGAAAGTGTTTTGTTTCGTTTCGTGTTGCCATCATCGTTGTTAAATAAAGATGGCTTATTTCCCAAAGCCTGCGTTTTGGTCTGAGGATCCTTCTCTCCTCACCTCATCCGAGGATGAGGAGAGCGTCACCCGTTACAGTGATGGTTGATGTTGCATGTGTACATTATATTATTGTACATTAAATAGGCTTCAAATTAAGATTATTTTAGTTTATCTGTCCATCCGTCCTTCTCTCTCTTTCTGACAGCCACTTACTCTCTCACAGAAACACCCAACCACAAACATGCAGGGTGGAGTAAGGGTAACTAACACTGTTTGGGATAGCAATTGGTAGTAAGTGGTTTGAGTGTTCTGAGTGTTCTCAGCTCACTTACTGAACCTTTGTGTTAATTTAGGTTTGGCCTTCGCTATTAAGATCAAGTTTAGCCTTTAATCCTTTTGTGTTACTGTCTTATCATAGCTAAGACACTTACCCTGTGGGGTGGCTGTAATGCTTATTACACTCTGTTCTTGGAGAAGCTCTGTTCATGGTGACTACATGTGGCTGGTGTCTTGCTTGTTTAGACTGTTATTGTACTCTCTTTTCCAGAGTACTTCGACCAGAACATTTTGTAGTGTGTGTAATGCATATGGCACAGTGGACACACATGCAATCTAACAAATGCCTTGAATATATTAGCAGGAGGAAGAGTGGCAGTTTTACACTCTTTCACACACGCCTACTCATATGTGTACACTTGCACACACAGATGGTTTTATACTCCTGGCCCAAGCTCCTCTGTAGAATTTCCTGTGTAGTCAGCCATCAGACTTCCTGTATTCAGGATTGGATGCAAAGGGGGATGAGGTGGGGTGGGGTGGGGTGGGGTGGGGTGGTAATGGGGAACAGGAAAGGAAAGGAGAGAGGAAGCACAAGCACAGAGTGTTTGCTGGAGTCAGTGTTGGTTGTTGAGCTATGTACAATGCAGCCACATAGCATTGGACACGACACAGCAGACAAGCTCTTAGGGAAGGAGGGGAAGTAAGTGAGTGGGGGCTAGGCTACGGTCTGTTAAATGGCTCTCCTTCCCGATACGCATTTTGTCTTCTGCAATATCACTTATCTAGTCCTTTCTCATCAACGGTCATAACTTGTTCTCAACTAGCTTACCTGGTTAAATAAAGGTTAAATTAAAAAAATGAAGGAAAGGATGCTTTTGAAAATAAGCCATGGAGTATGGTAGAGAGTAAGGGGAGAAAGAGAGTGTGTGTGTGCAACCTGTAATGTCTTCCCTCCTGTTCCTTTACATACAGGACGTGTCCTAGGATCTGTGGAAGCCACCCCACCGTGCTAAGTCCTCCCAGCATGCAGTAGGGGCAGTCCACCTTAACTCCACAGGTAAGACACGCACACATAGACAGACTCTCCACACCTGAATGCTGTAACACACTGACGGCTGGCACACAGACAAAAGCAAGTCCATCCTGCAGTGTCTGTGAACTGTGACCTTATCTTCCTCATTGAGCCAAATCTACTCATTGGCAGTCGTGTGTCTGGCTGCCTGTGTGTGTACTAGTCACTTATCCTCTTCACCCCCTGTGGAGTACGAAGCCACTACGAGCAAACACCATTGCATGTGTGTGTTATTGTCTCTCTCTTAATCTTCAGTACTCCACTATGTCTATTACAAAGTATCTTTCTCTCTCTGTGTTAAGTTCACAGCATTGCCCTCTAAAGAACCAGGATGTTTACAGGTTCTACCAAGAACCCAACCCCTAAAATACCTCAGCCTGAGCGGCTGGACGAGGTGTACTCTGCACTGAGGAGAGGCCTACAGTGAGTACACACACACGCACGTACGACTGGCCTGGCTGTTGTAGCAGACAGGTCAACAGCGAGACAGGAAATGGTTCAAAGTGAAACAGGAAATGACATCACAATGCTGTGTTCTCAGGTCATTCCTGCAGGTCCACCAGCTGGAGCTGGACAGCCTGGGGCAGCAGATCAGAGAGAGCAAGAGAAATGGCCGTCTGGTGAGAACACACACCACTTATCACACCAGTACTAACCCATCATCACCACACTAGCTAATGCCACTCGCAACATCCGATTTAGGGGACGTTTAATTTCTCAGGACAGTCTGTTAGAGTAATACTGTGTGCAAGGTGATGTTAACTGTTATATGCCTCCCTTCCTCTCTCTGCAGGGGTCTCTGTATGAGTTGGATAAGGTGGGTTTCAATCACACCAGGGGAGATGACTGTATTAATTCACAACTCTATTAATAAACTAATGAATATGTACATTTTGGGGTGATTTAATTACTGAATAACTTGTCTTTGATCTTTGTGCTTTATCAGCAAGTGAAGGCCATAGAGAGATTTATGCGTCGGTTAGAGTTCCACCTCAGCAAGGTATGACTTTAAGTGTGTGTGTGCATCTGCAGTGCAGTAAGATACCGGTTAGCCATACATTTGTCATAGTGTTGTCATAATGTTGTAACTACGAGTAAACTCTGTTTTGTTATAGTGTAACCATCTCTAATACTTTTTGGTAGCAGATTAAGGAGCTTTACAGGTCTGCATCACCATAGTGTTTCTGCACAGCTGTAATGTTGCTGTAACGTTCCAGGTAGAGGAGCTGTACGATGCTTACTGTATGCAGCGGCGGCTGCGGGATGGGGCCAGCAAGATGGTGGCAGCCTTTAACGCTGCCACAGGGAGCAAGGAGGCACGGGAGAGCCTGAATGAGGCCAACAGGGGCTACAGGGAGTACACTGAGGTAGGGGGCAGGGGCTTATGTGTACACTGGGGAGACATGTTAGAGAACAAGGCTATTCACTCTTTCATAGAGCCTTTTAACGTTTAAAACAGCCGTTTACAGAATGGAAAGTAAGGAAAAGTAAGTCTTGAAATAAGTAACTTATCAGAAATAAGAGTTTGACCGCAATGTCATGTTGCTCTGACAACAAAGATCACAGATTATTATTGATATGAATGACTCATTCTCTCTCTCTCGCCTCTCTCTCTTGTGTCTCTCTCTCTCTCTCTGCAGCACATGTGTTCCCTGGAGAGTGAACTGGAGAACCAGATGGGAGAGTTTCACATCAAGATGAAAGGTGAGTCATTTTCTCACCCTCCACTTACCCCCTCTTCTCCCACCAATTTATTCTGGCCCTCAATCCCATCTGTTCTTACCACCTCCTCGCTCTCTTTCTCTCTCTCATTCTAGTGTTCTCCCTGTGTGCATATGTTATGTGCTGTAACTGTGTGTCTCTTGTATTGCAGGTCTGGTTGGCTATGCACGGTTGTGTGCAGGAGACCAATATGAGGTGAGAATAACTGATGGACACACACTCACCTACACTGACACATACACACATACAGTATGCGCGCACACATGAGGCACTGATGGTACCCTTGACCCCCCTAGGTCCTGATGCGTTATGGGCGTCAGCGCTGGCGGATGAAAGGTCGTGTGGAGGTCAGCAGTAAACAGGTGTGGGACAGTGAGGACAACGTCTTCCTGCCTCTCATCACAGAGCTCCTGTCAATCAAGGTGAGAAAGCCCTTTGGATGGAGCATAATAGTGTTTATGATCAAATCAGTATTTACTGTAATTAACTCTGGATAAAGGTGTTTGTGTTTATAATAACATATAGATATTATAAAAATGTTTATAATAACGATATGTTATTACTGTATTGCCATGTTATTATCACATTATTGTACACAAACAGCAAAAATATCCAAAACTTAACAATGGTCCTAAAAAACATCACTTGCCACCACCATTCAACTGACTGTGGTTGTTTGTCCGTTATGGTTGCCAAGGTGACTGAGCTGAAGAGCTTGGCCAATCACGTGGTGGTTGGCAGCGTGTTCTGTGAGACACTCGACCTGTTCTGTCCGCTGCCTCAGACGGTTGCCGTGGATATCAACGACTTGGGGACAGTAAAACTGAACCTAGAGGTCAACTGGAGGTCAGTCTCACCTCAATCATCCCTCTTTACCACTTCATCCCCGTCTCACCTCCCTCCACCTCAACCCTGTTCCACCTTTATCTACCTCCCCATTCTATTGGTGATTGCCAAACCAGGCCATTTGTGAAGAGAATGATTACTGTTTGTGTTACGACTGACTCATACGTTTGTCAGTAGTAATAACACACGATACAGCTGTTTCTATAATATACATCTCTAATGTAATTATATTGCCCTCTCTCACTTTCTCTCTCGCTCTCTCACACACTATCCTTCTCTCTCTCTCAGTCCGTTTGATAAAGATGACCAGACCTCGACCTCCAGTACGGTTTCCAAGCGCTTTTTGTCCAATCAGAGCCCTCCAGACACACCTTCCATGCGCGAGCAGGTGTTTTATGTGAGTCATACCTTGTCCTCCCTGCCTCTCTCCCCAGCTTTAACCTATGCTTAAGTCAGCAGTTCATATTTGGCTGGAAAACCTAAATATTGTATTGTTTTATTGTTGTTATTATAACCATTGATTACTACTTGCTATTATTAGTTTGTTCTGTTTCAGCTGCTCCCTGGCTGCTGTGTTTGTAGGGGTAGAAGTGGTGTGTGTGATTGTAGTAGAGGTGTGTGAGTGTATCAGTGAGCTGTGTAGGAGAGGAGTGTGTGAGCGTACAAGATCGGGTTGTGGACCGTGTGAGTGTATTGGTGAGCAATGTAAATGTAGGAGAGAAGTGTGTGAGGATAGGAGTGAGTTGTGTGAAGAGTGGAGATCTGGTTGTGGAGTGAATGAGGGTACCAGTGATATGTGTGAGACCAGAAATGAGTATGAATGTAGCTGTGGTTCTCTTAGCTGTTTAATAGTGGTTGAGTAGTAGTCCAATTTCTCCCTCCTCTTCCTCGCTGCGCTGAAGAGCATTTCTCCTCAGAGCAGGGCCAGACTGGGCCAACGTTGGTCAACATTGGAAGTGTTCCGTGACACCTTGGCGGACAGGCTCTCTCCACCCAGCCGCGTCCACTCACAGTTGGTGTGTGGCTGCATACAGTTGAAGAAGTGTGGTTGTCTGTAGTTGAAATATGGTGGTCGGGTTAGTGTGTGGTGGTTTGTAGTCAAGTCATGATTTTCAGTGTTCTGTACTTGGTAAATGTGAACTAGCCAGTGAGTGAGCCTTGGTCCATGTAGTCTGATCATTGCAATTTAATGAAATGCAGTGTCATCTACGGAATTTGATTATTTTATTCTTCAGATATATTGAAAATCATGTTTGTATTTAAAGTGTACAGTTCTGGTATAATTGTTCTGTCATTAATGGTGTTTTAGCCAAGTTAAGTGTATGACAGTAACACCAGGTCATCAAAATAGGAATTTCAATTCTCCTTTCCAGATGGAAATAAATATATTTTTGTTTTCCATATTTTGTCAGATGGACTTGGCTATTATTGATGATATCTTTCTCTCTTCCTCTGCCCCCACCCCTTCCCTCTCTCATTTATCATTCTCTGTAGTCTCTATTGAGGAGACCAGGGGAGCTGGAGAATGGAACAGTCTGGTCAAACTCCTCTGAATCATCAGACGACTCTTCCAGCCCAGCCATGGGACACACACACAGGATGATGGCCACTCACAGCCTGCAGACCACACCCACTGTCCAGATCTCCTTCTACCCCCGCCAATCAAGCGTCTCTACCCCATCCCTCTCGTCCAATCATGAGGAAGGGGAGCCAGGCGCCACCAAGGGATTTGGCGAAACAGACTCTGTGAAGTGTACACTGCTGAATGGCCATTTGAAGTGTTCTCGATCCCTCAGCCATATCAGTGAGAGAGCCATAGACTGTGCTTCGACGAACAGGTTGTCTGACCAATCAGTTGAGTCCTCTGAAACGCCAGAGCCACTACCCCGCTTAGACCTTGAAGTCTCCTGTATGGCTTCTCACTGCTCTAACCAAGACATGCATGAAGTCTTGGACTTGCCTGAATCTGGGGGCCCAGAGACATGTGTTTCAACCCCAGTGGATCAGGGTGATGCTCCTCCGGCCTCAACACTACAGGCTGAGAAGCCTAGGGCTGGAGTAGAGCCTCTTCCCACAGACTGTGTACTGGGAGAGGGACTGAGGGAGGAAAAGTCCTCCACGGAACACAATCACAGACTCCAATCTACCCAGCCACAAGAGCTAACACTACCAGAAGAGACAGTGACTGTGAGTGTATGTGACAGGTGTGTGGGTAGACATGTAATTGTGTGATGTGTGTACTAAGTCTCTTTCCTCCATAGGGTCGATCTCACAGTCGGTCCTCCAGCTTCACTCAGGAAGTTGAGACTGCCATGGAGAGCTTTGATTTTCTCAACTGCTCTGACCTTGATGATGAAGAAGAGGAGAAAGAACAAGAGGAAGAAGATGAACAGGAGAGGGATGATAAGGAGAAGGGACAAGAGAAGGAAGACAAGACAAGAGACTCTGCTGATAGGTCAGCATTCTCTTCTCTTATGTATCAGGCTCTAACTGAACTCATCCTGCCATCTAGTGTTTGGAAAGCGGAAACACGTGAATTTAGTTGTCTGGATGGTGGATTTAGTTTGCAACTTCACCCAGTATTATACATAGTGCTGTTTTCTAATGCTGTACTCTCACACTTCTTTGAATGTGCCAAAATCCTTCATATCCATTTCATAAGACAGAACTGTTTGCTCAATATTTTGTATTACACAGAGTGAGTCAGAGTCTGTGTGTATGTCAGATTAAGTGTCAGATTGTGGTCTGTAATATTCTCCTTTTTGCTTTCCTCAGCAGTGATGAGTGTGAGGACAATGTTATAGAAATCATTGTCGAGGCCCCTGAAGGGTTCCGGAATGAGGACTGTCCTCCTCTAGATGCAGACTGCAGCTCTGAGGTAATGATCATGGGTTTATGCATGTATAATTAGTGCCTTAGATTTCAGTGTTCTAAACTGTAGACAAGTTTGCATGTAAAATGTACGTAGGAGGAGGAGAGTAGCGAGCAGCTGCAGGCCTCCAGTGAGACAAGGGACGAGCAGGAGGAAGAAAAGGAGAAGGAGAAAGTGGAAGACAAGAAGGAGGAGGAGCAGGTTACAGAGAAGGACATCCCTGCCAGGCAGGAACATGGTGAGAGGGGAGGGTCAAAACAGGGGAAACTGCTAACTTGAGTGATTTGAAGTGTGAGTGCTGTTGATCGAGATGTGTGTAATTTGTATAGACAGTGCATTTGGAAAGTATTCAGACCCTTTCACTTTTTCCACATATTGTTACGTTACAGCCTTATTCTATTTTTTGGGGGGTACAAATGTATTAAAAATAAACAACTCATATTTACATAAATATTCAGACCCTTTACTCAGTACTTTGTTGAAGCACCTTTGGCAGCGATTAGAGCCTCGAGTCTTCTTGGGAATGACGCTACAAGTTAAATAAAGGTTGCCCGGTTAAATAAAAAGGAAAGTCAGTTTGGCCAGCTCTAGGAAGAGTCTTGGTGGTTCCAAACTTTTTCCATTTAAGAATGATGGAGGCCACTGTGTTCTTAGGGACCTTCAATACTGCGAACAATTCCTTCGACCTCTTGGCTTGGGTTTTGCTCTGACATGTACTGTCAACTGTGGGACCTTATATAGACCGGTGTGTGCCTTTCCAAATCATGTCCAATCAATTGAATTTACCACAGGTGGACTCCAATCAAGTTGTAGAAACATCAAGGATGATCAATGGAAACAGGATGCACCAGAGCTTAATTTCGAGTCTCGTAGCAAAGGGTCTGAACTTAAGTGAATAAGTTATTTCTGTTTTTTTATTTTTGATAAATTAGCAAAAAATTCTAAAAACCTGTTTTTGCTTTGTCATTATGAGGTATGGTGTAGATTGACTGGAAAAAATATTTCATCAATTTTAGAATAAGACTGTAATGTAACAAAATGTGGAAAAAGTCAAGGTGTCTGAAAACTTTCTGAATGCACTGTATTGATTGTGGAGTTGTCATTGGTGGAGAGTAAGTTGTATTTATGCTTCATGCAGGTGATGAGGCATCCTGTGATGAGGAACCCCGCTCCACCCCCAGCAGTATGGCCACCACTGTCCTTTAACATAATGGAGATGCCACTTCCTCAGACCATTATCAGATGCCATCCTAATCCCACCACTCTCCTAAGAGATCCTTACCATTTCACCACTAACAGATCAAAGAGACCCGCTCCTCTTCTAGATCAGACAAGTGATTTCGGCCATGTGGGGGGAGATTGCGCAAATGAACAGAAATATATTTGCTTCCCTCTCTCCACTCGTGAATGAAAACATTAATGACTATTGTTGTCCACTCATCCAAAGGCCACACATACGCACACAGTCACCTTACAGTGAAGATAGACATCTTTAATCTAATGGAGTCTCTTCAATCAGAAAGTGCCTTAAGTTACAGAAAGGGGGATTGTCAGTTAACAAATACATGAAGAAAATGAACTTTTATTACGAACCAGAGAAGAATATCAATGAGTATACAGAGTTTTGATACATTGTTTATTTTTAGGATGACTTACAGATTGTGCACAATAAAAAATACAATTATTTACTGTTTCATATAAATAAATAATGTTCAGCAAATATGTTGCCTGCTCTCAATTTTTTAAACTTTATTATAAAAAATCTGTTGGTAAATCTACTGCATTGGATGGTATTTCTATGAGTGTACTTTCAGTGTGCTTTAAAATCAATGTTTGAGAATGATAACAATGAAACAAAACCCCTCAAATGTTCTGGGCTGGCATCCACTACTCAAAAAGCAGCACTTTTATGTCCATGACTTCCAGACTTCAACATCTTTCTAAACTGTACTGCCCTCTCTTGGGTCATGATGAAGAGGCCATACAATTTTCCACAATATTATTTTCACCTTTAATTAAATTATTGATAATTGGAAGGAGGTATATGGGATATACACAGTGCTTGACTTGGACTAAAATAGGTGTCGGTACAAATGTTTGGTACCGGTACTGGATATTTTTAGGTGCAGAGCTAATATTTTATAAGAGGATTAGGAGCTCAAGCAGTAGAACGTTCGAGGGGCCGGTACAAATCAAGCCGATATACACTATAATAGCCTGCTTCAATCCTTCCCAGCTCCACAATAACATCTTTGTAATAAAAGCTACATCTTGCACAAACTATTCTTACAAGCATGCATTTATGCTGTAGTTGCATGGTAGTCTTTAGTCTTGAAATATTTAGCTTTTCATAGTAAAATAGCCCTCTTAAGGTAATGCAGACTTAAGTCTAGGACAAATACAACTTTTTTTGTAGTGTGGAAACAACTGTTCCCCCAGAACCACGCCCCCGAAACCTTGAATTCAAAACTGGCGCCCAGACGTCACTGCCACCCAACTGCTGCGGTACCACCCTCCCACTTCTCCCGTCGGACCTCTGTCTGCGCATGCACACTCGCCTGCTCCAGGCCACCATTTTGTGTAGAGACAACTCTGTCAACGCGTGAGAGGATTAATCGAGCTGGGACGCAAGGGCAAGCTTCCCTACCGTCGCCAGAGGAAGACCGAACAAGCACTGAGCGCTCAAGCAAATTTACCCGGAAAAGGAAGACCGAGGACCAGGTAAAACGTCACTTTCTCCGATGAAGGGGGGCATTTTTGTAGGAGCTGTCGTCGGCCTCTAGGTGTCACGGTGGGGCTCGCGGTCCAGGCGACTGGCGGGGGGGTGTTTGTCTCCCTCTATCGTTATCGAAAATTTACTAAAAACATTTATAACCCAGAAGTTAGAGCTTCTGTTAAACGTATTAGTGTATTTGGACTGCTATTGGTTCGTGTTAAGGCACGGATGGCTTTATAAATGCTTTAATGTTTAGGGTCTTGTTTAGGCCAGGCGTCCATCTTCTCTTGCCCTTTGTTTCCTCTTTTGAGAAGAGAACCTGCGTCTCCGGGTTCTAGAACGAAAGCTCGACATTTCGAGTTTAAACTTTGTATCAATTTCAATGTAACATCCTTAATGTTTCCTGTCACCCATGGTGCTACGATTTGAAAAAAATTAAATATATCATATCTTCTGTAGTCTCGGGTTTACTACATAGCCCCTGATCTGGGTAGTTGTTTTAGTCTATGTTCTAGAACCATCCGATGGTTCTAATATCAACACTAATTGTATAATACTTTCAATGGATTCGTTATTTTACTGCTTCTCAAAATGGGGCTCTAGTTAAGTTGGCTCGGTAACTAGGTAAGGTTTCCGAGAGTAAACACGGAAGGAGGGAATGTAGAGTAATCTCTTATTATGTAGCCCAAATAAATCTGCGAGCACGGAGAGTAACGTTAGATTTCTTCCAAATCAGAAACTAGATTATGGGTTGGTTTTCTATCATCGGCACCACGTCCCATCGCGCCAGCCTTGTCCGCCTACAGCCGACTTTCGATTTAAAACTTGTCATGAGAGAGGGAGCTCGAGCTCTCTCTAACCAGCACGCTGTTACAAAAACATCCACTATACCAGGGCAAGACACGAGGGTGATTCGGGTTGTTTCCTTTTACCAGTGAGTTTTATACCCCCCCCCCAAAAAAATTATCTGCTTATTTTGTATTTTGGCAGTGTTCTCTCTTTATTGGGACTTTGTCAAATGGTTGGTAGATCAGAGAAGTAGGATTAACATGAAAATAATCGGTTGATGTTCGGTGATTAGGCCTGGCTTGCAGTCAGTGTTCTAAATCATCCCAAAGGTGTTCGATGGGGTTGAGGTCAGAACTATGTCCATGCCAGTCAAATTCTTCCACGCCGATCTCGACAAACCATTTCTGTATCGCTGAAACAGGAAAAGGCCTTCCCCAAACTGTTGCCACAAAGTTGGAAGCACAGAATCATCTACTGGCGAAGCTTGTCTATGGAGATTGCATGGCTGTGTGCTCAATTGTATAGACTTGTCTGCAACGTGTGTGGCTGAAATAGCAGAATCCACTTATTTGGGGGGTCCACATACTTTTGTGTTAATATAGTGTATCATGTGTCAAAGTTATTTTTATGGTCTTATCAGGTCGTTTTCTATGGAGGGTGAAGTCGTTTCCTTTGAGACCGCTCAGGTCGAGGGTCTCCAGGACAGTGGGGAGGGAGCAGAGCTGCTCCAGACTGCAGAGGCTGCCCTGATGGAAGGGGGTGTGGCACCCCAAGTGGTGACAGGAAATGTTGAAATGATGGTGATGGACACCCTGGACTCAACCCTTGACCCTGCCCTGCTACAGATGAAGACTGAGGTCCTCGAAGGGGGCGGCACAGTGACGGTCACCGGGGGAGACGAGGGACAGATCATCACCCTGCAGGTTAGTGTGATTTGTGAGTTTACGCTGAGAAAGGTTTGGAAGATATCCTTTGTAAGCCAAACTTGTAGGCATAAATTATTCAGAAAACTGACTGTGTCTTGACTTTAGGTGGTGAACATGGAGGGCAACATGGAGCAGACGAGTGCAGCGCTGGGGCTTGGACAGCTGCAGCTGGTGCAGGTTCCTGTCACTACAGCCACTGTGGAAGAACTGCAGGCCAGCTTTGTTGACGCCTCAGCAGGCAATACTGAGGCAGAGCCAGTGATCTGCCACACCCTCCCTCTGCCCGAGGGCTTCCAGGTCGGACGCTACTCAACTACAAACACACTTTAAACAAGCATTTTAATATCCTGCTTAATGTTTCTATACACACTTTGGCCTGAAGGCTCCTGTGAGATGCACTGACTATAATACAACTCTAATCCCTTCCTGGCAAATTGTTTTTGTCTGGTGAAGGTGGTGAAGGTTGGGGCGAATGGAGAGGTGGAGACAGTTGAGCAGGAAGAACTGCAGGCAGCCCAGGATGAGCTCCAGGTGACCCATGGAGAGGAGGAGGAGGAGGAAGCTGAGCCCCAAGTAGAGGACCAGACCTGGTCCAAAGACCCAGATTACCAGCCAACTGCTGGCATCCGCAAGGGAAAGAAGGGCAAGAAGAGCCGCTTGCGTTACGGGGAGGGGGAACGAGACATGGACGTGTCTGTATATGACTTTGAGGAGGAACAGCAGGAGGGGATGCTCTCTGAGGTCAACGCTGAGAAGGTTGTGGGCAACATGAAGCCGCCCAAACCCACCAAGATAAAAAAGAAAGGTCAAGTTTTGTGTGTATGTGGGGGTATGGCAACCCCTCTCTTTTGGGGTGTGAGGAAGATACCTGTGTGTGTGTTAAAGGGAGAATTGGCGATGATGCAGGAAGTAGAACGCATAGTGGGTCAATTTCCGCAACAGCTATGAACGTTGAAGCGCAAGGCTCAACTTCATGCTGTTTTGGTCCCGTGGCTACCACACTCTTAACAGTGTGAAGCGACTCTGTGCAGATACTGTGTGACAGTGCGCGCGACGTCTTGCATTTCGCTCATCTCAGTATCTGTGGTGCTGCTCGTGGCAACGTCATTTCACTGAGTCTACCTTTTAATGTCTTTAATAACCTCTTGTCTCTCAGGTGTGAAGAAGACGTTCCAGTGTGAGCTGTGTAGCTACACCTGCCCCCGGCGCTCTAACCTGGACCGCCACATGAAGAGCCACACAGATGAGAGGCCACACAAATGCCATCTGTGTGGGAGGGCCTTCAGAACGGTCACACTGCTGAGGAACCACCTCAACACACACACAGGTATCTACAGACTCTCATGTTCAGTCGCAGGCTGTTAAAAAAAAAATATATATCCTTATTGAATTGATAGGGTGCGTGTTAATTATGTTTACTATTGCCCCGTTCCATTTTAGGTACTCGTCCTCATAAATGCCAAGATTGTGACATGGCATTTGTGACCAGTGGAGAGCTGGTGCGTCATCGTCGCTACAAACATACATTCGAGAAACCCTTCAAGTGCTCCATGTGTGACTACGCTAGTGTTGAGGTAAGTACATTTGCAATGTATAACTGAAATGTTTCTGGAATGTTGTTTAAATGTTTCTTTCTCTTTGCCCCAGGTGAGTAAGCTGAAGAGACACATCCGCTCCCATACAGGCGAGAGGCCCTTCCAGTGCAGTCTGTGCAGCTACGCCAGCCGAGACACTTACAAACTGAAGAGACACATGAGGACACACTCAGGTAACACATACCCCAATCTCTCAGCCTTACACCCAAGCATTCCTGATTTTAGTTTTGTTGATCGATGCTACACTACTTGACCAAAAATATATGGGCACCTGCTCGTCGAACATGTCATTCCAAAATCATGGGCATTAATATGGAGTGGTCCCCCCTTTGCTGCTATATCAGCCTCCACTCTTCTGGGAAGGCTTTCCACAAGCGCATTAGTGAGGTCAGGCACTGATGTTGTGGCTTTGTCATGCTGAAACAGGAAAGGGCCTTCCCCAAACTGTTGACACAGAGTTGTCTAGAATGTCATTGTATGCTGTAGGGTTGGATTTCCCTTCACTGGAACTAAGGGCCTTAGCCTGAAAAATGAAAAACAGCCCCAGACCATTATTCCTCCTCCACCAAACTTTACAATTGGCACTGCATTGGGGCAGGTAGTGTTTTCCTAGCATCCACCAAACCCATATTCATCCATCGGACTGCCAGTTGGTGAAGCGTGATTCATCACTCCAGAGAACGCGTTTCTTCTGCTCCAGAGACAAGTGGCAGCAAGCTTTACACCACTCCAGCCGATGCTTGGAGTTGCACATGGTGATCTTAGGCTTGTGTGCTTTTGCTCGGCCATGGAAACCCATTTCTCGAAGCTCCCGATGAACAGTTCTTGTGCTGACGTTGCCTCCAGAGGCAGTTCGGAATTCGCTCGGGAATGTTGCAAACGGGGACAGGTGTTTAAAAAAAAAAAATTATATATATGCTTCAGCACTCGGCGGTCCCGTTCTGTGAGCTTGTGGCCTACCACTTCGCAGCTGAGCCGTTGTTGCTCCTAGACATTTCCAGTTCACAATAACAGCACTTACAGTTGACTGGGGCAGCTGTAGCAGGACAGACATTTGATGAACTCACTTGTTTGAATGGTGGCTCCCGAGTGGCGCAGCGGTCTAAGGAACTGCATCTCAGTGCAAGTGGCGTCACTGTGGCATTTGTTCTTAACTGACTAGTTAAATAAATAAAATGCCGGTGCCACGTTAAGTCACTGAGCTCTTCAGTAAGGCCATTCTACTGCCAATGTTTGGCTGTGTGCTCAATCTCCATAGACAATCTTATACACGTGTCAGCAATGGGGGTGGCTTAAATAGCCGAATCCACTAATTTGAAGGTGTGTGTGTGAGATAGATAGATATACACCTACAGTCTCGCATACAACCTAATAAAGCGTCCCTCTCTCTGGCAGGTGAGAAGCCATATGAGTGCTACATCTGCCATGCTCGTTTCACGCAGAGTGGCACCATGAAGATGCACATCCTGCAGAAGCACACAGAGAATGTGGCCAAATTCCACTGCCCCCACTGTGACACAGTCATCGCCCGCAAGAGCGACCTGGGTAAGCGACTCGCTTGTGCACAGTCATATCTCCTCTGCTGAAATACGGTCTTGTAACCTTGAGTGGATCTCTCTGTGTTCCTTACATTTGGATTGTCCCTTCCTTCCTTTTTCACTCTCAGGTGTGCACTTGCGGAAGCAGCATTCGTTCATGGAGATGGGCAGGAAGTGTCGTTACTGTGACGCTGTGTTCCACGAGCGTTACGCACTCATCCAGCACCAGAAATCCCACAAGAACGAGAAGCGCTTCAAGTGCGACCAGTGTGACTATTGCTGCAGACAGGTACGTGAAAGAGACCTTCTCTGCTTGTTTCCTCTCAATCTTCGCTGATTTGAAATGGCGGATGTCCACCAGATATTTGCCATCATCAATCTCAGAGATGAGAAGAGGCCACTAGATTATTTAGATGCATCCCATGGATATGTTTGGAATCCGCCGGAGACTGTTCTAGACCTCGGTGTGTTCACTGACTGTCCTATGTTTAACCTCTGACCCCTAGGAGCGTCACATGATCATGCACAGACGCACACACACGGGGGAGAAGCCTTACGCATGCAGCCAATGTGAAAAAACTTTCCGGCAGAAGCAGCTGCTGGACATGCACTTCAAACGATACCATGACCCCAATTTCATCCCCACTGCCTTCGTCTGCAGCAAGTGTGCCAAGACCTTCACTCGCAGGGTAAGGGGACAATACACATCCACACTGCAAACTAAAGGACTCCTTCACATCCAAACCCATATCCTCCCGAGCAGAATACAGGACACACAAAAAAACACACCCTCTCACCAGGTTGGGGAGGATTGAAGCCTAGTTGCTCCACAGTGTGTTGTGGTCTTAGTGCCTTCAGAAAGTATTCATACTGCTCGACTTATTCCACATTTTGTTTTACAGCCCGATTTCAAAATGTTTTTCTCTCGCTCATCTGCACACAATACCCATAATCACAAAGTGAAAACATGTTTTTCAAAATTTTTCAAAATTTATTGTAAATTAAATATCTAATTTCCATAAGTATTTACTCCCCTGAGTCAATACTTTGTAGAAGCACCTTTTTCAGCAATTACAGCTTAGAGTCGTCTTGGGTCTGTCTATCACCTGGATTTGGAATGTTCTCCCATTTCTTCCAGATTTTCTCAAGCTCTGTTAGAGCCACTGAACACGCCAATTGGCAGGTGTTTTTTATGTTGCTCATTAAAAACGAGATTTCAGTCTTTCCTGACCAAAATCCGCATTTGGTTAATGATTGTACCCCATGAGTCACTGAATATATCTAAGAGAACTCAAATCTGTAAATAATTTTTATGTTTTTTCCAAGGATGTTTTAGTTGCACAATTTTGTTTCTAACTAAGGTGTTTGGTGTAGTATTTCTCAAGCAAAAAACATTTTTACACAGTGTTTTATGTGAACATTTGGAGCTGCTGAGCAGGTCTGTCGCACTGTCTATGCTATTGGATAGAGGGCAATCACCGCAGCTCTTCATCCCATGTTAGTGGGCAAATGGACATTGTCAAATCAAAACAATCTTAATTTACCCGTTGTGATGCATGAATGTTTTAGACGACTGAATTTGTCCCAAATATCATGTTTACACTTTTTAAAATAATTTTGACACTAGTTTCTGACTCATCGACGCCACAAGTCATTTTTCAAAGGGATTTGTTGCTTTTTAATGGCAGTCACTCTAAGTCAGATGGGGAACGGCGGTGAACAGCCATCTTCAAGCCTTTCCACCGGTTTTCAATGGGATTTGTGTCTGCGATTTTTCTAGGCCACTCAAGGACTCTTACATTCTGTTCTGAAGCCATTCCAGCGTTCCTTTGGCTGTATGCTTGGTCATTTTTTGGTTGAAACGTAAATCTTCACTCCATTCTAAGGTCATTGGCTATAAAGCAGGTTCTCATCCATGATTTACCTGTATTTGCCTCCATAGTGCTTTGCATTCAGGCCAAAGAGTTCAATTGTTTTCTTCAGACCACAATCTTTTGCCGTATGATCTGTTGTTCACGTGCCTTTTTGCAAACTCCAGGCGTGCTGGTGCCTTTTTTCTCAGTAGTGACTTCCGTCTGCCCACTCTCCCATAAAGCCCAGATTGGGGAAGTGCTGTGGATGTTCTCCCATCTCGGCCATGGAACTCTGTAGTTCTGTCAGTGGTCATTGGGTTCTTGGTCACCCCCCTGACCAAGGTCCTTCTTGCGCGGTTGCTCAATTTGGTCGGACGGACAGCTCTAAGCAGAGTCTGGGTAGTTCCATATTTTTACAATTTCCCGATGATGGAGACCACTGTGCTCTTTGAACACTCCAGAAATATTTTTATACCCTTCCCCAGATGTCTCATCACAATTCTGATTCTTCCTTGGACTTCATGATATAGTTTCTGCTCTGACATGCACTGTTAACTGTGGCACCATATATATAGACAGGTGTTTCTTTCTAAATTACATTTACATTTAAGTCATTTAGCAGACGCTCTTATCTAGAGCGACTTACAAATTGGTGCATTCACCTTATGACATCCAGTGGAACAGCCACTTTACAATAGTGCATCTAAATCTTTTAAGGGGGGGGGGGCAGAAGGATTGCTTTATCCTATCCTAGGTATTCCTTGAAGAGGTGGGGTTTCAGGTGTCTCCGGAAGGTGGTGATTGACTCCGCTGTCCTGGCGTCGTGAGGGAGTTTGTTCCACCATTGGGGTGCCAGAGCAGCGAACAGTTTTGACTGGGCTGAGCGGGAACTGTACTTCCTCAGTGGTAGGGAGGCGAGCAGGCCAGAGGTGGATGAACGCAGTGCCCTTGTTTGGGTGTAGGGCCTGATCAGAGCCTGAAGGTACTGAGGTGCCGTTCCCCTCACAGCTCCGTAGGCAAGCACCATGGTCTTGTAGCGGATGCGAGCTTCAACTGGAAGCCAGTGGAGAGAGCGGAGGAGCGGGGTGACGTGAGAGAACTTGGGAAGGTTGAACACCAGACGGGCTGCGGCGTTCTGGATGAGTTGTAGGGGTTTAATGGCACTGGCAGGGAGCCCAGCCAACAGCGAGTTGCAGTAATCCAGACGGGAGATGACAAGTGCCTGGATTAGGACCTGCGCCGCTTCCTGTGTGAGGCAGGGTCGTACTCTGCGGATGTTGTAGAGCATGAACCTACAGGAACGGGCCACCGCCTTGATGTAAGTTGAGAACGACAGGGTGTTGTCCAGGATCACGCCAAGGTTCTTAGCGCTCTGGGAGGAGGACACAATGGAGTTGTCAACCGTGATGGCGAGATCATGGAACGGGCAGTCCTTCCCTGGGAGGAAGAGCAGCTCCGTCTTGCCGAGGTTCAGCTTGAGGTGGTGATCCGTCATCCACACTGATATGTCTGCCAGACATGCAGAGATGCGATTCGCCACCTGGTCATCAGAAGGGGGAAAGGAGAAGATTAATTGTGTGTCGTCTGCATAGCAATGATAGGAGAGACCATGTGAGGTTATGACAGAGCCAAGTGACTTGGTGTATAGCGAGAATAGGAGAGGGCCTAGAACAGAGCCCTGGGGGACACCAGTGGTGAGAGCGCGTGGTGAGGAGACAGATTCTCGCCACGCCACCTGGTAGGAGCGACCTGTCAGGTAGGACGCAATCCAAGCGTGGGCCGCGCCGGAGATGCCCAACTCGGAGAGGGTGGAGAGGAGGATCTTATGGTTCACAGTATCGAAGGCAGCCGATAGGTCTAGAAGGATGAGAGCAGAGGAGAGAGAGTTAGCTTTAGCAGTGCGGAGCGCCTCCGTGATACAGAGAAGAGCAGTCTCAGTTGAGTGACTAGTCCTGAAACCTGACTGATTTGGATCAAGAAGGTCATTCTGAGAGAGATAGCAGGAGAGCTGGCCAAGGACGGCACGTTCAAGAATCATGCCCAAACAATTTAATTAGTCACAGGTGGACTCCAATCACATTGTAGTGACATCTCAAGTATGATCAAAGGAAATTGGATGTACATGAGCTCCATTTGGAGTGTCATAGCAAAGGGGTGTGAATACTTGTGTAAATTAGATTTCTGTATTTATCTTCAATAAATGTGCAAACATTTCTGAACATGTTTTCACTTTGTCATTATGGGGTATTGTGTGTAGATGGGTGAGCGAGAATATATTTAATCCATTTTGAATTTAGGCTGTAACACAACAAAATGTGAAATAAGTCAAGGGATATGAATACCTGTTTACATGTAATAATTTTTCCCATTATTAAAAAAACAAAAAACTGTTACACATACGACCAACGACTACATCTCATCTGCCCTGACCCACGTGCTCACACCCCATCCCTAGTACCTGCATTATTGTTTGCCACATGGCCTTAAATTGTACCAATTTGTCTTTCTAGGTTGCCCATGCTATTTCAACAAAAGAAAAAATTAAAAAATTCCCATTATGTTAATGGTTGATTTACATGTTTTTAGTATACATTTTTTCAAGGTGGGTGATGAAGAGATTCAATGGGCTGGATGATTATCTCACTATTTTCTGAAGGCACTGTATATGACTGTTTGCTCATCAGAACACCATGCTGCGTCACGCGGAGAACTGTAACGGAGAGAACACCGGCGACGAGAACGGAACCCCGTCCAAGAAAGGCCGCCGCGGCAGAAAGAGGAAAATGCGCTCCAGACGGGATGACGACGATGACGACACCGGTACGACCAAGTCACAGTTAATTTTATTGTTCTTATACATGCAACAATATCATATAATATTATTTAGTGTGCATCTTAAGAGTACAGTGCTAAAATCAGGTCTTTCTTGTTCCTCTCTTCCACAGAGCCTGAGCTGGATGACATTGAGGAAGAGGAGGAGGAGGAGGAGGAGGAGCTGCTAGCTGAGATTGAGGTGGAGCAGGCACCACCGGTTGTCCCTGTCCCTGCCCCTGTTGGCCCGCCAGCCAAGAGGAAACGTGGAAGACCTCCCAAGGCCAAACCTGCCCCAAGTGAGTCACACTCTGGTACCCTGTTGGAATATTACAAAAAGTACAACCCTCCCTACTTAATTTCTTGAAGGAATCACTTTTCATGCAGACATGCAATCGAGTGAATACTTTGGCCTTCACATATTTAATCAGGTGCAGATCACTGATTAGTACCCAAAGGGACTCAAAACAGCTGAACAGATGTGTAGAAGTGGTGTTCTTCTTCCCTCAGCGGCGGCAATCATCCGTGTGGAGGATGAGACGACATGCGAGGTGGATGACATAATCGTGAAGAAAGAGATGAAGGCCGAGCAGGCGAGCCAGGAGGAAGAAGCTGTTGAGGATGAGGTGCCAGCAGTAGAGGTGGAGCATGCTGAAGGAGAGCCTGCCAATCAGGTAGAAGAGTCATTCCAGGGGGAGGAGGTGGTGCAGGAAATGGCACTGTCTGTCACAGAGGCTCCGCCCAACGGTGACCTCACTCCTGAGATGATTCTCAGTATGATGGACCGGTGATGAAGACGAAGCCTCTGACTACATCTAACAATACAAATGGTCCCCTATCTGTACACTCACATGCACCCCATTTGTACCCACTCTCAAACACACATACCTGCCCTCGTATACACCGTACACGTATACCACACATGTACACCCCAGTTATAACCTTAGATCTCTCTCTCTCTGATGTTGATGATAATGCCTGGGACATGTCTAAAGATACCTTTAGCCCATTCTATTTTTTTAAGAGCTTATTTTCCTCTCTTGCGATCTCTATCTACATCCCACTGCGAAACCCCTGACACCCTCGTGTTGAATTATGTTTGTATACAGAATCTAGATAACATTATGCAGAGTGTTGTCACTGGAAAAGATGTAAAGAGGGGGGGGGGGTTTAGATCATGATGATGTATTATGTCATAAATCATGTCCTCATTCTGCTGTCAATTATGTTCTAAAGTTCCTCAGAATGCCTTCTCTGTAGCATATTTTGGCCCACATTTGATCTCTTCATGTTGGCCCTCTTCTCGTGCTCTGTTGTCTGTAAAAAAAAAAAAAAGTATCATGCGCTTTCACCCATGGAATTAGCTGTTAGGGGTTCAATGGTTAGGGGGGTGGGATGACCTGAAATATTCTGCTTTTACAAACTGTTATGCTGTTTTCAAATGAAATGCAATACCTTGCTCTTGTTAAAGCTTTTAGAATGTATTTGTTTTTTGGTTTGATGCTTTCTTTTGTACCATCAAAATTAAATGCTAGGGGACTTGAATGGCAATGATATGATTGGAGGGGTGGGAGAATGCTTGACTGTACAGTCAATAATAATACAAATAAAAAAAGATCAACCTACTGGGGTGTCATGAGTCAATTTGCTTCAGTTTCAGCCTTGATTAGGCTAATTTAGTATGGCATGTAGTGCTGAAATATAGACACTAGGATGTTTGATCATGTTCAGACTAGAGTATAATCTGCCCTATTTATCTGCTACATGGTTCTGACACCTGACAGAAGGCTTATGCCCACAAATCTCTTTTTTATAAACCTGTTTGGAGTAGTAGGTGTAATAGACTATTTTGGTTGTTCCTATTGAATTTCTTTCAGAGGATCTGTCCTCTGATATTAGGTGCTTCATTAAAACACAATTTCTGTCCCCTCCATGGTTTTCCCTTGCTTGATATTTTAATCACTTCGTGGAGATTTACACACACTAGAAACCCATTGCCAGATCACCAGTCATCCCCTGAATTTTTTATATCCTATCCATGTAAAATGTATTATTAATTTGTAATTTTAACACATTGTTCCCTTCCTGCATTTTGGTCAGTTCCATGAAGAACCTTAATTTCTATTATAAATGAATATATACTAGACTGCCTTGTGCACCTGCACTGCTCTCCCTCTAGCACAAGCTCTAAATTTCTCCATTCTCTCTCCGTCTTCTCATTCTTTCGGTCTTTCTGAAGGAGGGGGGGGGGGAGAAAGGCGAGGCCCCTTGTTGTCAAATCTGTCAGTCTAGCTCAGCTTGGCCCCTCCTACCTTGGTGGAGACAGTGAATGCTGCTGCTGGTGCCTTTAGTAACGGTGCCTCGGCAACAGAGCCACGGCAACGGAGTGCTGTGTCTCCCCTTATGGAGCTTCCATTGGGCGGGCCGGCGCTGAGGCACTATACCCGCAGCAGACCTAGACCACACCGACAAAACCAACACCTCCGCCCCAGCAGACCACAGGTACAGGGAGATGGAGAAAAAGGGGTGCTGTGTAGAGGCATAATGGTAAGGAGGGGGAGATGTGATAGGGTGCAGGGGAAAGGAGGGATGGAGGGAACATGCCTGGTGCCTGCTTGATTCAAGGTACTTGGATCGTAACAGCAACCAGCTGCTTGCATATTCAACACCAATAGTGTGTGTTTGTGGGGATTGCATTGGTGTATAGGATTGTGATTGTATGTGGCTAATTTCTAGGGCTATATAATGCTTCGCCTGAAGCTGGCGGGCTTTTTCTTGGTAGGTGTTTGTGAATTTTCTCTACCTTAGCCATCATCACCTTATCCATTGTATGCCTGCCATTGGTACTGTATCAGTCACGATCATAGTTAACACATGTAATGCTGGTTTTGTTGGATGAACTAAACCAAACCTAATCACATGGGCAGCCTTAGTGCCACAGGACATGACATCATAGAGTCTTACTGGTTTTCTGAGTCAGTCATTGGTAATTTCACATACCAATGGTAGTGTAATAATGTAGATCTAGGGGATATATGTATGAGGTTTTGTTGTTCTGTCTGTGTATATTCTGTGAGTCAGGGAAGTCTGAGCCCATGAGGTGACAATGTTATGTAATAATTACTATGTGCAATATGAAGGAAACTGCTCTCAGTAACCTCCTGATATCCAACATAGCACTCTTTCCACCAATTGGAAACCCTTTCGTTTCTATTTTTCTGGTAGTCTAACTGCGCTCACACACATTCTCATACACAAACACCTAATAATCACAGATATCATAACACTTATCCTTTCTTTCTCTGTGCATGCGTGTGACACAGGAATCGGTGGTTGACAATGAAAATGGAGTCCCTGATCACATGGGGCGAGTTGATGAGGGAGTTGAGGAGTTCTTTACTAAGCGAGTCCTTCCTGTCGACACCCTGTGAGTATCTGACCAAACTCATCCTAGATAATCTGACTCTTCACTATCTCATACCCAACACATCTTAACCAGCTCACAGTAAACCTCTTTAAATTTGAGTAATTTATGAGATGCTCATGTTCATAACAACCTACAATAAGTACATTCAAGAAATATAATATACAACATTTCCTGACCAGATTACCTGCATGCAGGCCCTAGCTTGTCCAGGTCAGAACACATGGCCAGGAAAAACTCAGGGCCCTATGATTGACAAACGCACACATGCTGGTCCTGTGCTACTCTGACTCTTCCTCCAGGAAAACACAGAATGAGGCTGGGGAACCTCCCATTACTGAACAGGAAACGGAAGTAGCACCTACTAGCGCCGCTCCTTGCCCCGCCCCTTCCAGAACCCTAAGGAGGAAGCTGGGCGAGTTCTTCACCCTTAAAAAGCGGAGGGCTGTGAAATCAGAGAGAAGCCAAGAGGGGAAGGCCAAGAAGACCTCCATTGCCGACCTAATCCGGCCTCTGAGGGAGGCCGCCAGAGCTGAAAAAGATAAAGTGAAGGAGAATGAAAAAGTGAAAGAAAAGGAGAAGGAGAGTGTGGATGACAACGTTGTGACAGGAGATCCAGTGGAAGCAGAAAACCCTTCTTCTGATGGTCCCACTCCACTGAGGGGTGAGGCTCCACCCCGTCGTGCGCTAAGAGAGGGGAAGTCACAGTCTCTAATTCTGCTCTCTGGATCTGCAGCCAACGCTGGGAACACCAAGAACACTGCACAAGGGAAGGTAGGTATTCGAATGTATTCAAACCGACCCTTCAAAAAATTTGATGGGTTAAAGCAATTTGGTAAAAAATTCTACATAGCCTATAAAAGGATTGTTTTTGCTTTTATTTTGATCATTCTTTAGTTAAAATTGGTTCTTATCGGCACTGACAGCTTCTCCTTGGTTCTGGTTAGTTTCAGAAACACTCGTCTGACGGCCATCATGGCTTTGAGCAGCGCCTCCAGCTCATGCTACAACGTATTGGTGTGTCCAAAGCTCAGCCAGGAGAGACACAGGTGTGTATGTGCATTTATCTGAGTGTGTATGTGGTTGTGTGTCTAAGGAAAACATAAAAATTCTTATTCCATTCTACAGAGTCAGGAGAGAGAGATGAAAAAAGCTGAATCAGAGGGTAAGTCCCTTTACTCATATAACACTTGCTAGACTATATGTGCGAGTCTGTGTATGGTGTTGGATGTGTGTGTTCCTTCATTTTCTGTCTCGGTTTCAGGCACTATCATCGATAATAAACCTGAGCCCCCACCCACATTTATGAAGCCCCGGACCATGTCCACCTCGTCAGGTAACACACACACGCAGACAAACGCACACGCACACACGCACGCACGCACGCACGCACGCACACACTATTAAATACAATTTTGTGTATCTTATGCTCATCTTCTTTCTATTTAGATACGAGACGCCCGGTCCGACAGAATGTGTCCGCACATGAGTCAGCTGGGAAACCTGCTCTGCCTCCTAAACCAATAATTAAGCGAGGCCCAACCCCACCTCCCACTATCTCCAGTCATCTCACACCTGAGAGTGACCTAGCCCAAATACAGGAAGGAGAAGCGTGTTCCCCCACAGACCCCACCCCTAGTATCACTGATACCCCTACCAGTTCTAAACCTATCCCCACTGACACCACTATTCCCATCACTGTTCCAGATCCCACTAACCATTCTCTTCCCACTGACACCATCCTTCCCTCCCCTGTCCCAGATCCCACTAACTCTTCTCTTCCCACTGACACCATCCTTCCCTCCCCTGTCCCAGATCCCACTAACTCTTCTATTCTCACTGACACCAGCATTCCCTCCCCTGTCCCAGATCCCACTAACTCTTCCATCCCCGTTTATACCACCGCTACTTCCTCTAATTTAACCCCCAATGACATCATCCCCTCTATGACGTCTGCACCCGTCCCTATCAATACTACAGCCCCCACTCCCAACACCACCAGCTTCATCCCCAGTACTAACCCTGCCACAACCACTACCATTACCTCCATCACAACTACATCTGGCCCTATGAATATTACAACTTCCACCCCCCCTACTGACATGAACTCTGGCTCTATCCCCACTATTACCCACACCCCAATTCCCCCTACCTCCACTGACTCCACCACCCCAACCCCCTCTGCGTCTTCCATACCTAATTTAGCCACCATCACCATTACAAGCATTACTGCCCCAACACCTGTTAACACTAATACTGATACCCATACATCAACAACCCCCACCACTAATGCTTCTACCCCTACCTTTACTGATACTGCTGCCTCAACTTCTACTGACTTGACAACTCCAACACTAAATACTACCATCTCCATAATTGCTTCTGCTGCCAACAACACTTCTACTCCCACCCCCACTACCTCTCTGTGTTCCACCCCCACTACCCGAATTACTAATTCAGTTACCCCACCTTCATATCCTGCTGCTACTATAACAACCTCTACCCTTAATTCTATGAATGGTGCTTCCACCCTTACCTCCATAAACTCTACTGACTCCAACGCTACCCAAACCAGAACTCACAATAACAGCGCAACTAACTCTGTCAACTTCACTTCTACCTTAAGCCCCACTAACTCTACTAGTCCTATCACTACTTCCTCTACCAGCTCAACTTCCACTAACAGTGCTGCTCACACTGCTACTATCCCTAGCAGTTCGATTCCTATTCTCTCTACTAATCACTCCCCCACTGTCACTTCTATCCTCACTGCCACTCACTCAACTAACTCCACCAATACTTCCTCCCCCACATTCTCTTCTACTTACACCACTACTAACACTACTAGTCCCATCCCAACTAACTCTACTAGCCTGACCACTACCCCCACCCCCATTAACTCTAGCCCCGTCACCACTATCTCTGCAAGCCCTTCTAATATCACCATTATCTCTACAAGCCCTTCTAATATCACCACTATCACTAACTCTTCTGTCCTCATCAGTACCCCCAGCCCCACTAACTCTACTACCAGCACCCCCACTAACCCTTCAAATCCCACCAACACCACTAAACCTACTAACTCTACTACACAAACCACTATCTCAATCCCCACTAATTCTGTTACTCATAGTCCCACTAACTCTTCTACTCATAGCCCCACTAACTCTTCCAGTCCAACCCCCACTAACTCTACTAGCCAAACACCAACTAATACTATTCAACCATCACCTGAGGAGAGAATTAGCCCTAATCCTGCAATGGGACTGCTTTCCATGACTAAGGGTACAAGTAAGTGTGTGTGTTCAATAATAATAATATTGCTTGAAATTTGGAAGTAACCTGTTGAAAATAACATCATCTGTCCTTCCCTTTCCTCTCCTACAGATGACCTGAATGCTGAGAGGGTAGAGAGGAACAAGGAGACAGAGAAGGAGAAACGTAGCAAGGAAGAAGATGTCAGGAGGCCCACAGAGAAAGAAAAAGAACAGAAATCATTGGCGAACTACATAGGCAAAACCATAAAAGAGGAGAAGGAAGAGGGTCTGCAGAAGGTGGATGGGATCATGAGGCAGGGAGTAGAAGGGACCAAATCAAATGAGGGTAGAGAGCTGTGTAAAGGGGATTGGGATAAAAAGAGGGAAGGAGGGACTAATGGGTCAGATGAAAAAGAGTTCAAAACTAAGGAGGTGGTAGAGAGCAAGTCAAACAAGGGACCAACTACTGTGATAGAGGCAGGGGAGGCCACAGTAAAAGAAACGGGGGAGAGTCCATGGGACTGACTACAGGGACCACATCACAGCCACAGCAGCAAACCGCAGAGGGTGGAACATCGGATCAAAGAACTGAGACCCCCTCTGTGTTACACAAATGGACTGACCCAGCAACGTGTCATTTTTTTCTCAACCATGTTTATATTTGCATTGCACGTATTGTATGATTATGTAATACATCAACTGTGGTGAAATATGTTTACAATAGATGGATATGAGACATATAGTTACTTATGATTATTAAAATGAATATTCATAATGTCATGATGTCTTTATCATGCTTCAGTCCATCTGTTAGTTCCTGGCTCCAAATCTCTTTGGAATGTCTATACTATGTCTATAACTAAGCCTAAACCAGAAATGTATGACAAAAGTTGGTGGAAGGAGAGAAGGTCTGAGATATAAGTGTTTTTTCATGGTAGTACTAGAGTGAATCCTTGCCATATTCCCATATGCCCTCGATGACACACCTTGAGGGACAGAAATTATTGGATTGATGAAGGTAGCAGAACCATATCTGTCTATCACCTGTCTTCAAGGACAAATTGTCGAGGGGAGCAATGTTGCTTCCGGTACTCCTATAGGCATAATTCCTTCATCTCCTTTATTTTTTAAGGGTAGATGAAGGGACTGCACAGGTGTTCTCCACAAGTGCTTTAATACAGACCTTTTAGAAAAGGGGTCATGAATGGGCAAGGAAAGGAATATAACGTGTGTGTGCGCGAGCGCACGCGTGTGCAGTGGGACAGGACACATTTCGGTATCGAAATGGCGTGAACAGTGTTTCTCATGATAGGGGACTGCAGTGGGAACCAATTGCTGTCGAAAGGTTCACCAACGGAACGTAAATAAAGTAACACTCAGTGGAACCGCTACATTTAACCAGGCTCAAAAGTTGTTGTCGTTGTGTTACTATCAGGTGAGTTGCAATATCTATTTGCCTCTGATCCCAAATGTAATAGTGTAAATCTGAACGACATGACGACCTAGGGCAGTGGTTCCCAACCGGGGGGTACATAGCCTATCCACAGGGGGTACGTGAGTAGACTCATAAGACCATAGGCCTACTGGTCGAATACTTCAGGGGTACTCCGGGCAGAGCAAAATTCAGTTGGTGGTTCAGTAACTGAAAAGGTATATAAACCACTGACCAAGGGGATCTACAGTAGCTAGTTAACGTTAGGTGTAAGCAGCTAAGTTTGCGGTCGCATGAGTAGGAGGAAGACTTCACCGTACAGTTCAAAACAAAGCTAGCTAGCTAAGTAACGTTATAGCTAGTGTTGATGTTTTCTCGATCTGATCTATTCTATTCGCTAGGCCTAGTTCTAATTTATCTTCGTTTAGTTTGTAAACTAGTTATGTGTGGAAAAGTTAGTACCATGAGAGCCTTTTCACTGCAATGTTTAGCTAACTAATACATCCACAATTGTGTATGGATATTATAGTCACCACACCAGTTAGTGTAATAACAGATAACTAGCTAGTATACTGCAAATAGTATAAGGGACTAGTGCCATCAACTCTCAACTGTCACATTATTCTGTACATGCCTGTCTCCAGTGTTTTAGCGTGTGTGGCCATGACTCGGGGTAGGAGGACTAAGTTGGAGCCCTGGATAGAGCAGGTCATCCTGAGTTATGGCACAGAGCCAAAGGAGGAGAAGAAGAACACTCTGATGAAAGCGCATGTTGTGGGGGTAATGAGGCATCTAGTACATACACTTCATGCAAGGCCTGTGTTCCAAGTTTAGAAGGTGTGTGTGTGTGTGTGTGTGTGTGTGTGTGTGTGTGTGTGTGTGTGTGTGTGTGTGTGTGTGTGTGTGTGTGTGTGTGTGTGTGTGTGTTGTTGTATTTTTCACACCTTTTTTACCATTTCATGGTATCCAATTGGTAGTAGTTACAGTCTTGTCTCATCGCTGCAACTCCCGTACGGACTCGGGAGAGGCGAAGGTCGAGAGCCATGAGTCCTCCGAAACACAACCCAACCAAGCCACACTGCTTCTTGACACAATGCCCATCCAACCCGGAAGCCAGCCGCACCAATGTGTCGGAGGAAACACCGTACACCTGGCGACCGTGTCAGCGTGTACTGCGCCCTGCCCGCCACAGCAGTCGCTAGTGCGAGATGAGACAAGGATATGCCTGCCGGCCAAACCCTCCCTAACCCGGATGACGCTGGGCCAATTGTGCGCCGCCCCATGGGCCTCCCGGTCGCAGCCGGCTGCGATAGAGCCTGGACACGAACCCAAAATCTCTAGTGGCACAGCTAGCACTGCGATGCAGTGCCTTAGACCACTGCGCCACTCGGGAGGCTGCACACACCTTTCTGTCTCTCTGTAGGTTGGCCGGATGTCAGAGTCCCAGGCCCGGCAGACTGAGGGTTTGACAACGTTGCTGTTCCTCTCTGATGGAGTGGTGCACATCCCCGCCATACTGACCCAGGACGCCTGGGAGACTCTTCAGGAGTGAGTTAACATTTAGGACAAGCCAAGGGGCCTATGAGATCGTATTAAATGACATGTATGTCTAAAACCCATCTATAAACCATATCTTGTTAAGCCCAGTACAAATCTAACAGCCAACATAAGGAGAAACAAGATGAGACAAAATCTATTAAGATAATTAAAAACCATACAGCAAATGGTGATGCTTTTCCATCTATCTGTATCCTCTGGCAGGCAGGAGGACCGTGAGTGCTTCTCCAGTCTCATTAATTGCACAGTGTGTGTGTATTCATACACTCTGCAGTTCAACATGGACTCTGCACAGGTGCGTGTGAATGATCCTATGATACTGGTACTAGTAGTCCTTTGGTCTTAGAGAGACAGTTCATGTTCTTTATTCTTTACCACTCATATTTTATTTTACTCTAAATGTGTCCTCATCTCCTCAGACAAAGAGCCAGTTTTACATATCAGTTGGTGAGCTGACCACTACATCAGCTGGGGCTGCTAAAGACAACACCCCTTGCTGGTAAGAGACGCACATCCTGGCCTCTAAATCCAGACACATACACACCACAGGAGGTTGGTAGCACCTTAATTGGGGAGAACAGGCTCATTCTATTGACTGGAGCGGATTGAGTGAAATGGTAACAAATGAATCCAACACATGGTTTCCAGGTCTTTCATGCCATTCCATTTGCTCCGTTTCAGCCATTATTATGAGCCGTTCTCTCCTCACTGCCTCCTGTTCTACACACATTAAATGTAGTGACTCTCCAACTGGCTTTTGTTTCAGCACATCGCTCAACTCAGTCAGACAAAAGATCTGTACAACATGGAGGTGAGCATGGGGTATGTGTATTTATTTAATTTAAATAGGTAAGTCAGTTAAGAACAAATTCTTATTTACAATGACGGCCTACCTAAAGGCAAAAGGCCTCCTGCGGGGATGGGGGCTGGGATTAAAAATAAATGAAATAAAAATATAGGACAAAACACATCACGACGAGAGACAACAAAACACTACATAAAGAGAGACCTAAGACAACAACATAGCATGGCAGCAACACATGACAACACAGCATGGTAGCAACAAAACATGGAAGCAGCACAACATGGTATCAGAACAAAACAGGATACAAACATTATTGGGCACAGACAACAGCACAAATGGCAAGAAGGTAGAGACAAGTGTCTGTGTTTGCGCATTTTTTGTTGTTGCATATAATACTTGTGTACATTAAGTTATATATTGTATTTGTTGATAATGTGTTTTCTTTTATCCCCAGATCCCTGCTTGCACAGGATTCTGTCCATACTCAGAACACCCAGTCTGGTACGGATCTCTATACACTCTGCACTACATTGATGATTTGTATCCTTATTGTTTGCCACACCTGTGTATATGACTGTGTTTCCTGTCTCCTAGAGTTCAGTCTGTCAGAGCTGCTGGGGGAGTGGCAGCATGACTGGCGCCAGTCTCTGTTGGAGGATGTGATGGAACTCCTGAGGACACCCACAAACCCCCCCTCACCACAGGCCTCAACCTCCAACGCCCTCACACACACTGGCACCAGATGGGCTATTGAAAGGTTCAGATATAAGGTGTGTGTGTGACCAACCTATTAAATGTAAGAAAACAGTAGGAAATCTGCAACTTTACAAGAAGGTTGTTGTTTTTTCCTAGAGGGAGGATACTTTCAATGTCCCTGTGTCTCACCTACACATTCCAGACAATCTGAGTCAGAAACTACACGCACCCTCAGGTAACATTTAAGGGTGTCTCACCCTCTCTCACACCTGGAAATCATCTATACCTGTTCAGTCTTTCTGAACTGACCGTTGTGTTTTATTTAGAAGACAACAGTGAAACGCAGAGTGGACTGGTCCCTCCATCTGAAGACAGACCGACAGACCCACCAGAGACAGATCAACCAATCGTTGCTGCTGACAGCAGGCAGACTGACGGGCCAGTGCCTCTGGAGAGAAGACATCCTGCCCATGAGCCCACACTTTCTCGTAAGTTATGTTTGTTAACTGGTCCATGCTGTAGATTAAGTATTTGCTATCAGTTACTGCTAGCTGAAGTATGCTGCTACCACAATAGAGCCCAGTGTGTGTACAAATATCTCTATTTTTCTCTCCCTCTCTCTAGAGGAAAGTATGGATGGCGAGGTGGTGTCAGGGATGACCGGAGGAGCAGTGGCGAGCCCATGGGACATTTTTGCACCAGCAGCTGAGCTGCTCAGGACCTCCTCTGCATCTGACGGTGTGCTCCTTTCCTTTGAACTTTTTAATCATTCAACCTTTACTCACACACACACACACACACACACACACACACACACACACACACACACACACACACCACACCATGCACATTTATCTTTGCGCCGTACTACAGATATTCTGACTTCTGTCTCTCATTGGTTCCCTGACAGAATCCATCACCTCGGAGCCCCTCCACCTCCAGAAGAGCCAGTCTCTGCTTGACTCCACTCCACAACCAGTCACTCTTGCAACATTTCCCCTGGCAACCAGCACCCAGGTGCCATCCCTGACCCCTGGGGCCACCCAAAGGTCAGGCGAGCGCTCCCTTCCTCCTTATCAAAAACCAGGCCCCTCCCACAGCCTACTCACCTCCTGTGGCTCCTCCTCCACTGTGAGTCTATCTACAAAGAACCAACACTCTGGCATGAAGCTCCACCACAGTGGCTCAACCACAGCACATCAACTTCCAGTCACGGAGCAGCAGGATCAGGTGGAGGAAGAGGAGGATGTTGTGAAGAGGTGGTGTAGGAAGGCTAAGAGGAAGAGTTCCGTGCAGACCCCCGAGGATAATGATATCACCTGGGAGGAGGAAGATATGCAGAAGAACCGCAGCCCGCCCTCCTGGATGTTTGAAACTCAGGATATTCCCAAGATTGGGGAGGGAAGCAGCTGCAATCAGAACGCAGTTGCAGCAATAGCCCCCCAGAGGCCCTCCAATGTAAGAGCGACCAGTTTTAAACCAAGAAATAGGATTTATATTGACCATTTAGTGGAATTTTGAACCTGTCCATTTTGTTAGATTGGTGTGAAGTAAATTATCTGTCTTGCTCTCTCAGGTTCACAGTGATGGCACTTTGTTCTCATATTCTTATCAGCTGTGTGGCCGCATTTCGAAGGATCTAAGCCATTTAAAGTGAGTAAACCGTGTGTGCGTGTGTACCGTGTCTTCGGGAAGTATTCAGACCCCTTGGCTTTTTCCACATTTTCTTACTTTACAGCCTTATTCTAAAAGGGATTAAAAAATAATAATAATATCCTCAGCAATCTACACACAATACCCCATAATGACAAAGCGAAAACAGGTTTTTAGAATTTTTTGCAAATGTATTAAAAAAACGAAATACATAAGTATTCAGACCATTTGCTTTGAGACTCGAAATTGAGCTCAGGTGCACCCTGTTTCCATTGATCATTCTTTAGACGTTAAGTCTACATGTGGTAAATTCAATTGATTGGACATCATTTGGAAAGGCATGCACCTGTCTATATAAGGTCCCACAGTTGACAATGCATGTCAGAGGAAAAACCAAGCCATGAAGTCAAAGGAATTGTCAGTAGATTGTCCACATTGACTCGGTACCCCCTGTATATAGCCTTGTTATTGTTATGTAATTTTCTTGTTACTTTTTTATTTTATTTCGTAAATATTTTCTAAACTCCATTTCTTGAACTGCATTGTTGGGCTTGTAAGTAATAATTTCACGGTAAAGTCTACACCTGTTGTATTCGAAGCATGTAACCAAAAAAAAGTGATTTGATTTAGAGCTCAGAGACAGGATTGTGTAGAGGCACAGATCTGGGGAAGGGTACCAAAACATTTCTGCAGCATTGAAAGTCGCCAAGAACACAGTGGCCTCCATCATTCTTAAATGGAAGAAGTTTGGAATCACCAAGACTCTTCCTAGAGCTGGCGGCCTGGCCAAACTGAGCAATCGGGGGATAAGGGCCTTGGTCAGGGAGGTGACCAAGAACCCGATGGTCACTCTGACTGAGCTCTAGAGTTCCTCTGTGGAGATGGGAGAACCTTCCAGAAGGACAACTATCTCTACAACACTCCACCAATCAGGCCTTTATGATAGAGTGGCCAGACGAAAGCTACTTTTCAGTAGAAGGCACATGACAGCCCGCTTGGAGTTTTCCAAGAGGCACCTAATGATTCTTTGGTCTGGTGAAACCAAGATTGACCCCTGGCCTGAATGCCAAGTGTCACTTCTGGAGGAAACCTGGCACCATCCCTACGTTGAAGCATGGTGGTGGCAGCATCATGCTGTGGGAATGTTTTTCAGCTACAGGGACTGGGAGACTAGTCAGGATTGAGGAAAAGATGAACGGAGCAAAGGACAGAGATATCCTTGATGAAAACCTGTCCTTCCAACAGGACAACGACCCTAAGCACACAGCCAAGACAGCAGTGGCTTTGGGACAAGTCTCTGAATGTCCTTGAGTGGCCCAGCCAGAGCCTGGACTTGAACCAGATTGAACATCTCTGGAGAGACCTGAAAATAGCTGTGCAGTAACGCTCCCCATCGAACCTGACAGAGCTTGAGAGGATCTGCAGAGAAGAATGGGAGAAACTCCCCAAATAGAGGTGTGCCAAGTTTGTAGCGCCATACCCAAGAAGACTCGAGGCTGTAATCGCTGCCAAAGGTTCTTTAACAAAGTGCTGAGTAATGGGTCTGAATACTTAAGTAAATGTGTATTTCTAAATTCCTGTTTTTGCTTTGTCATTATGGGATATTGTGTGTAGAATGATGGCTGTAACCTACCAAAATGTGGAGAAAGTCAAGGGGTCTAAATACTTTCTGAAAGCACTGTATGTGTGTACAATGCGTAACTGTGTGTGTCCGTCCGTCCGTATCCTGCAGGATTCCTGATGGCATGTTGCACTGGGCTGTACGGTACCTGGTCCCTTCCATGCAGACGGAGGTTGTCAAGGATACACAGCTGCGACCCCAGACTCACCCCAGTTGACAACCTGAGGTCATCGCCCCCATCTTCCCATTGTGTTGAATCCATAGTGTACAGAGGCAGCTTTGTTTTTTTATGAATCTCTATTGTTATGTTTTTATAACATTCTGAATATTGATAAATATACATTAGTAATTGAATTGTGTCAACTCTTTTGTGAAGCAGGCAAATGTGAACTTATCAACTTTTAATTTGTCAACAGCAAGATAATTTCATTGTTAGTTACACAGATGTTCTTTCCTTAATTTGACATTTGAATAACACACATGCACTTATTTCCTTATGCAAACATTCACTGGCTGCTATAATAAAATACAAATCATATCAGATGTCCTCTCGAATAATTTTTGCTAAATATAAGCACGACAAAAATAGTCACAGGTACATAATGCTTGTACAAAGTGCTTTAAACTATTATATCTACTCAGTGGAAGCCAGTGTCATGTGCTGGTGGGGTGGGGGCTTGCCCTGGGGATTCCTGAAGAGGCGAAGGCATAGAGGAAAGGGTTGAGGCAGCTGTTGATGATGGTGAAACCCAAGAGGACATTCCAAGCTGAGTCACACACATTCTTCACAACCTTGTTCTGCACGGCCAAGTTCACCAGGGCCAGCAGGTTGAACAGGTGCAGCGGAGTCCAGAAGCAGAAGAAGGACACAACGATGCAGGTGACCAGCTTGGTCAGCCTCCGCTGCCTGAACAGGGCCGCCTGGCTCACCCTCTTGTGGAGGTAGAAGTAGGACGTCACCAGGATGCAGCAGGGAACTACAAACCCCAGCAGCGTTTGGACAAGTAGGATGGCCATTTCTTGTCTGAGGTTCTGGTAGTGCGAGCTGCAGTATTGGCGGCCGTTGTATGTCTTGACGTCAAGGACAGACAAGGCGGGAGAGGCAATGAACCCTGCCAGCCCCCACAGGGACAGGAGGAGTGCCTCTTCCCCCATACGGCCCAGCTGCGACCAGCTGTGGGGGTACAGCACCTGGACGTAGCGCTGCACGCTCAGCAGGGTGATGGTCAGCACACTACCATTCAGGCTGCAATAGATCAGGAAGAAGAGCAGCTTGCAGGCAGCGGAGCCCAGATCCCAGGCCCTCAGTAGGTTGTTGATCACTAGAGGCAAGCACAGCAAGACCATCAGGTCACACAGTGCCAGGTTCAGCATCAGACGCATGTTGAAGTTCTGTCTTTCAAATTTCCGCCCCACGACAATCAGAACCACCACATTCCCAGGAATTCCCACCATGCAACAGAACCCCATGATCACGCTGGGCATCACGCGGGTCATGTGCCAGTAAGGATAGGACTCTGGCTGCTGCATGGGGCCGAACTGTCCAGACTATTAAAATCCACAGAGAATGCTGGTTAGAAACTCAACAGGGATGTCTCACTACCTCTGTCTGGCTGGGCTGACTGAGACACACTAAGCTCTGAGTCATTCCCCAGATTGTCTTAATATTAACTTCTGGTGGTAGTGATGATATGCTGTGAACAAAGAGCACCTGTGTGTGACTCTGGGCTGGGCCTGTTTTGAATATACAACGTGTGTACAGCTCTGTGTTATGTGATGGTAACAGCCTACCAACATGACACACTCATGTATAGCCTCCTGACCCGTGAGAGTTACAGAAAAACCTCAACAGAGGCCCATAACACCCTCACAAACTTTAACAGATGCACAATTGAGAGCATCCTGTCAGGCTGTATCACCGCCTGGTATGGCAACTGCACCGCCCGCAACCGCAGGGCTCTTCAGAGAGTGGTGTGGTCTGTCCAACGCATCACCGGGGGCAAACTACGTGCCCTCCAGGACACCTACAGCACTCGATGTCACAGGAAGGCCAAAAAGATCATCAAGGACATCAACCACCCGAGCCACGGCTTGTTCCCGCCACCATCATCCAGAAGGCGAGTCAATACAGGTGCATCAAAGCTAGGACTGAGAGACTGAAGAACAGCTTCTATCTCAAGGCCATCAGACTGTTAAATAGCCATCACTAGCCGACTTTCACCCGGTTACGTAACCCTGCACCTTAGAGGCTGCTGCACTATATACATAGATTTTTTTTTCTTGGAATCACTGGCCACTTTAATAATGTTTACATACTGCTTTACTCATCTCATAATTATATACTGTATTATATTCTACTGTATTTGCCTAGTTAAATAAAGGTTAAATATTATTTTATTTTTTTGTCAATGCCACTCCGACATTGCTCGATGTAATATTCATATATTTCTTAATTTCATTATTTTACTTTTAGATTAGTGTGTATTGTTGTGAACTGTTACATACTACTGCACTGTTGGAGCTAGGAACATAAGCATTTCGCTACACCCGCAATAACATCTGCTAAATATGTGAATTTGATCAATAAAATTAGATTTGATGGAGGAAAGTGCTTTTATTGATGAACCATCATGACCTTATCCGTGCAGGGTTAGAGTTTTTACATTTAACAGAACCTTTGGGTTATGTTGGCAAAGCAATTGGATAGAGTTCGACCACCTCAGAATTTAGTAAGATTTTCATCGATAGGAGCTACTTTATTACTGGTTATTACACTCCAGCACGATAGGTGGTGGTAATGCCGAAGTATACCTACTGCATCAAACACGGAACAGGAAAAGGAGAAAGGGAGGAAGACAATTTGCGCATGGTTACGTCCTTCCATTTTTCTTTGTTATTGTTATAATACATGTTTTGCATTGCATTTCTACCAGAGGATTTTGAAGCTAGATTTTGTTTAGTGGTATTGGAGCAATGTCGAGTGTGCCTGCTCCGAATCGCTCGTCCGCCGGCTGGCCGCGCGGGGTCAGTCAGTTCGGCGGGAACAAATACATGAGCGCGCCTGCAAAACCGCTCAGTTTGGAGAGAACCATTAATTTGTGAGTAACAGGATGAAGGGGGGGCGACGACGACGATTGGTTTCTAACTTCAGATTATGTGTGTATGTATCGTGGTTATGCAAAGACTCCTAAAATACCCGTCTCATTCAATTGTATGGAAAAGTTCATGGACTGCAAGCTTTGCAGTAGCCAGAATCCGACTAAAGTTAGACGTTGGTTACATTAGTTGGAACACGGCAATGACTCGATCAGGACAGCACAGAGTTGGCGAGAGATTTGGCTCGGAAAATTTACCTCAATCCCAGTTATTCCAACAAATCTAGAAGGTTTTTTAATGACTGCTAGTTTTTTCGTCAGTATGCTAGGCTAATGCTATAGCAGCCCATTAGATTCCATGAAAAGTTGAATCCTAGCCGAAGATGGTGGCTAAATAGGAACCTTAACAAACGATATTGTCTAAGTGGGCGTTTCATCTCTCGCGTGAGCATGTTTTTTTTCCCGTGAGTTCATACCTCTATAATATAAGATATATTTTTATAAACTGGGTAGCTCGAGTCCTGAATGCTGACAGGCATGGTATATCAGATCGTATACCACGGGTATGATAACATTTATTTTTACTGCTCTAATTACGTTTTGTAACCAGTTTATAATGGCAATAAGGCACCTCCGGCGATAAATGGTATTGTGATATATGGCCAATATACCACAGCTAAGGGTTGTGTCCAGGCACTCCATGTTGCGTCGTGGGAAGAACAGCCATATACCAAACCCCCCAGGCCTTATTGCTTAAATAACTAACCCAAGATAGTTCATCTGTGTCATTTACAGTGGTAGTAAATTAAGCATCGTGAGCAGAAGAAATAGTGTTTTTTTAATATATATTTATTTGTATTTTTTTAAATCAAAACGCAATTAAAAAGAAGGCTGGACTCCAAAAAACTAGTTGACATACAACAACTTCCATTGAGACTTAAATATGTAAATTATGTTAAGTAGCCTAATAATGAACCCATGTATTGATGTAAAAACAAATTTGTATTCATATGAATTAATCTATTATGTTTGTAAAGTGTGAAACAAGAACGAGCTAGCGAGATCTTTCTTCTTCTTTAGGATTTGATTGTCAGATCGCATCCAACTTTTAAGTGCATGCACCACCACCTATTGCACTGCTGTGAGACCATTCACGGCCTACCTACATAAAATTCTTGATACAGTAGTGAACAATTGCCCCTCCTACTATTAGCCCTCTATAATAATAGAAATTCTACTATTTAACCCTATCTAATCCTACTCCGGACCACTGGTCTGAGGACAGAACACTACCACTCAACACCCGCTAGTGAGATCCTATTGGCGCTTTGTAGCATGTATTTGCATATTTCCGTTAGGGAAAGCCTACTCTGAAGTGCATGTGTGCAATAACTCAATTCACTCGTGCACTCCTAAACAACACCATTTTTAGAAACTTTGGAAAGGGGTTAAATCTACAAAATGCAGTCCACTCTGTTACAGATTATAGTTTTGGAAACAAAATATTATTAAGATCAAGATCAAATGTATTAAGATCAAATGTTTAATCGATGAGAAAATTTGTAGAATGTCTGCCAAAATCCATCGCTCCATCTTCTCCCACTGCCAGTCACTGGGCTTCCTCTCATCACCCTATTTGATAGTAAGTGGAAATGCCAACCAGATGCTTCACATTTACATCAGGTGAAATATCTGGCTTGTTCTTTTGGCTCATTTTTCTGTCTTTGAGCTAGCTTTGGTCTACTTATTGTCCCCTCCCTTTTACTCCACCTGTCCCCGTCCAGAAAAAATTTGCCAGTGAGATGTCTCGCCCTGGTGCGCCCCAATTAGAAAAAATTAGAGAGTGGGGTGTCTTTCTTTCTCTACCGTCTCTGGCGTAGCGTTGGGGTGGGTAACTACTGGAAGTGTTGTCGAATCTAGTGGACTGCTATAGCATTAGCTAGCCTAGCATGCTGATGAAAAAACTAGCAGTATTTAAATCTCGATTTGTCATTTAGGATGATGAGACAATTAGTAGTACGCTGCCATCTCCCATCCCTGGAATGAGGTACGTTTTCCAAGCAGTATCTTGAGCCGGCTCTGCTCTGTCCTGATCGTTGCATAGCCACCTTCCGACTGGAGAGAGAATGTAATGAACGTCTATTTGGATTCTGGCTAGCTTTGCAGCTGGCTCTATGTCCTATTTGACAGCCAAAGTTTGTGACGTAAAAATGATGATGAATCGATAGTGTACCGTCCTGTAGATGCATCCTCATTCAAAAGCTATATAGTGTGCGTTTGTGGGGGGGTGACTGGGTAGCAGTGAAGGCTGCTGAGGGCAGGACGACTCATAATAATGGCTGGAAGGAACGGAGCGATTGGTATGGCATCGAACACATGGAAACTGTGTTTTTGACGTATTTCATTCCATTCCACCGATTCCGCTCCAGCCATTACCACGAGCCCTTCCTCCCCAATTAAGGTGCCACCAACCGCCTGTTCTGGGTAGTGTGTGCATGTTAGTAGAGGCATGCTATGGGATGTGCACATTTAAAAATGGTATTCATGACATTGTGTTTCAGATACCCTCTCACCAACTACACATTTGGGACCAAGGAGCCTCTGTATGAGAAGGACAGTTCAGTGGCAGCACGGTTCCAGAGGATGCGGGAGGAGTTTGACAAGCTGGGCATGCGGAGGGCAGTGGAGGGAGTGCTTATTGTCCATGAACACAGGTTGCCCCATGTACTGCTGTTGCAACTGGGAACCACCTTCTTCAAACTGTAAGCACTACCACCAACTAAGCACAGCCTGCAGGAGTTACACCAACAGTCTGTTTGTTTTTAAAGTGTGTGCATGCGTGTTTGTATGGTTCTCTTATAGGCTTGTCTGTATGTCTCTTGCAGGCCAGGTGGAGAGCTGTGCCCGGGGGAGGATGAGGTGGATGGGCTGAAACGCCTGATGACAGAGGTACGATACACATGCACTCTCAAAGGAGGCCGGCCAGAGTTGGAATCACAACCTCAGATGACATCCATCCTAGCGTTCTCTTAGCTCTCAAACTCTTCTTCTCTGTATGTAGGGTTTTCAGCCATTCCATTCCCCTACGTTTTGGCTCCGTGTAAACTCCAATTCCGATGCTGTGTTTTAACGGTTTAGAAACGTCAATAATCATTGTCTGAGAAAGAATCTTTTAAAAAGTAACTTATTGTAGCAGGTTTGCACACATTGTGTGCTTCCAGTTTATGAACAACACTTCCTCCCCAGTTAGCTTACACACAGGTAGCTAATTAGCGCAGGTGGCAGCCAAAGTCTTCCGTAAACAAGCGCTGTAACATGGAGATATGGCCTTGTGGGAACACAAACCTAACCCTATAAAGGTGTGTAGTAATTTACAGTTTAAAAGAAAATATATATATATATATATATATATATATACACTGCTCAAAAAAATAAAGGGAACACTTAAACAACACAATGTAACTCCAAGTCAATCCCACTTCTGTGAAATCAAACTGTCCACTTAGGAAGCAACACTGATTGACAATACATTTCACATGCTGTTGTGCAAATGGAATAGACAAAAGGTGGAAATTATAGGCAATTAGTAAGACACCCCCAAAAAAGGAATGGTTCTGCAGGTGGTGACCACACACCACTTCTCAGTTCCTATGCTTCCTGGCTGATGTTTTGGTCACTTTTGAATGCTGGCGGTGCTTTCACTCTAGTGGTAGCATGAGACGGAGTCTACAACCCACACAAGTGGCTCAGGTAGTGCAGCTCATCCAGGATGGCACATCAATGCAAGCTGTGGCAAAAAGGTTTGCTGTGTCTGTCAGCGTAGTGTCCAGAGCATGGAGGCGCTACCAGGAGACAGGCCAGTACATCAGGAGACGTGGAGGAGGCCGTAGGAGGGCAACAACCCAGCAGCAGGACCGCTACCTCCGCCTTTGTGCAAGGAGGTGCACTGCCAGAGCCCTGCAAAATGACCTCCAGCAGGCCACAAATGTGCATGTGTCAGCATATGGTCTCACAAGGGGTCTGAGGATCTCATCTCGGTACCTAATGGCAGTCAGGCTACCTCTGGCGAGCACATGGAGGGCTGTGCGGCCCCACAAAGAAATGCCACCCCACACCATGACTGACCCACCGCCCAACCGGTCATGCTGGAGGATGTTGCAGGCAGCAGAACGTTCTCCACGGCGTCTCCAGACTCTGTCACATGTGCTCAGTGTGAACCTGCTTTCATCTGTGAAGAGCACAGGGCGCCAGTGGCGAATTTGCCAATCTTGGTGTTCTCTGGCAAATGCCAAACGTCCTGCACGGTGTTGGGCTGTAAGCACAACCCCCACCTGTGGACGTCGGGCCCTCATACCACCCTCATGGAGTCTGTTTCTGACTGTTTGAGCAGACACATGCACATTTGTGGCCTGCTGGGGGTCATTTTGCATGGCTCTGGCAGTGCTCCTCCTTGCACAATGGCGGAGGTAGCGGTCCTGCTGATGGGTTGTTGCCCTCCTACGGCCTCCTCCACGTCTCATGATGTACTGGCCTGTTTCCTGGTTGCGCCTCCATGCTCTGGAAACTACGCTGACAGACACAGCAAACCTTCTTGCCACAGCTCGCATTGATGTGCCATCATGGATGAGCTACACTACCTGAGCCACTTGTGTGGGTTGTAGACTCTGTCTCATGCTACCACTAGAGTGAAAGTACCGGCAGCATTCAAAAGTAACCAAAACATCAGCCAGGAAGCATAGGAACTGAGAAGTAGTCTGTGGTCACCACCTGCAGAACCACTCCTTTATTGGGGGTGTCTTGCTAATTGCCTATAATTTCCACCTGTTGTCTATTCCATTTGCACAACAGCATGTGAAATGTATTGTCAATCAGTGTTGCTTCCTAAGTGGACAGTTTGATTTATATATATAATATTTTTATTAATTTATTTCTTGCTGATATGAAAGATGCATTCTTTGTTTCCAAAACAGTACTGCAAGTGATGCGTGTTAATATTTAGAGAAAGTGTCAGGGGCTCTTAACAAAACTACCCCAGTCAAAAGACGCTCGTCAATAGGCGCTAAAGTAGTTTTCGTCTACCAGTGGGGTAGCATTCTCTAAGATCCTGCAGGACTCCGTGATGCCATAGTGATTGTCTTTACTGTGTCTTTGTCAGATCCTGGGCCGGCAGGACGGGGTGAAGCAGGATTGGGTGATCGATGATTCCATCGGAAACTGGTGGCGCCCCAACTTTGAACCCCCACAGGTGAGCATAACCCAACACACAGTACAGTTTACACTGAAATGTATCGAGGAGGAGATTTTGAGCCTACAGTAATCTTTGTGTTTGTCTGTTTTGCTGCAGTATCCCTACATTCCAGCCCACATCACTAAACCCAAGGAGCATAAAAAGCTCTTCCTGGTTCAACTGCAGGAAAAAGGTAAGGATCCCTTAGCTAGTCAAAATCTGTTCTACATTCTTTACACACATAATCTTGAGTGATATTTGCTTCTGTGTCTCAGCTCTGTTTGCAGTCCCAAAGAACTACAAACTGGTGGCAGCCCCTCTGTTTGAGCTTTATGACAACGCCCCCGGCTATGGCCCAATCATATCCAGCCTACCGCAACTACTAAGCAGGTAGTGTCTGTGTGTTGTATATTGTGTATAAAGCACTTTTGTGCGTGTACAGTGGGGCAAAAAAGTATTGTCAGCCACCAATTGTGCAAGTTCTCCCACTTAAAAAGATGAGAGGCCTGTAATTTTCATCATAGGTACACTTCAACTATGACAGACAAAATGAGGGGGAAAAATCCAGAAAATCACACATTGTAGGATTTTTTATGGTGGAAAATAAGTATTTTGTCACCTACAAACAAGCAAGATTCTGGCTCTCACAGACCTGTAACTTCTTCGTTAAGAGGCTCCTCTGTCCTCCACTCGTTACCTGTATTAATGGCACCTGTTTGAACTTGTTATCAGTATAAAAGACACCTGTCCACAACCTCAAACAGTCACATTCCAAACTCCACTATGGCCAAGACCAAAGAGCTGTCAAAGGACACCAGAAACAAAATTGTAGACCTGCACCAGGCTGGGAAGACTGAATCTGCAATAGGTAAGCAGCTTGGTTTGAAGAAATCAACTGTGGGATCAATTATTAGGAAATGGAAGACATACAAGACCACTGATAATCTCCCTCGATCTGGGGCTCCACGCAAGATCTCACCCCGTGGGGTCAAAATGATCACAAGAACGGTGAGCAAAAATCCCAGAACCACACGGGGGAATGACCTGCAGAGAGCTGGGACCAAAGTAATAAAGCCTACCATCAGTAACACACTACGCCGCCAGGGACTCAAATCCTGCAGTGCCAGACGTGTCCCCCTGCTTAAGCCAGTACATGTCCAGGCCCGTCTGAAGTTTGCTAGAGAGCATTTGGATGATCCAGAAGAAGATTGGGAGAATGTCATATGGTCAGATGAAACCAAAATAGACCTTTTTGGTAAAAACTCAACTCGTCGTGTTTGGAGGACAAAGAATGCTGAGTTGCATCCAAAGAACACCATACCTACTGTGAAGCATGGGGGTGGAAACATCATGCTTTGGGGCTGTTTTTCTGCAAAGGGACCAGGACGACTGATCCGTGTAAAGCACAGGTGTCAAACTCATTCCACGGGGGGCCGAGTGTCTGCGGGTTTTCGCTCCTCCCTTGTACTTGATTGATGAATTAACATCACTAATTAGTTAGGAACTCCCCACACCTGGTTGTCTAGGGCTTTATTGAAAGGAAAAACCAAAAACCTGCAGACACTAGGCCCTCCGTGGAATGAGTTTGACACCCCTGGTGTAAAGGAAAGAATGAATTGGGCCATGTATCGTGAGATTTTGAGTGAAAACCTCCTTCCATCAGCAAGGGCATTGAAGATGAAACGTGGCTGGGTCTTTCAGCATGACAATGATCCCAAACACACCGCCCGGGCAACGAAGGAGTGGCTTCGTAAGAAACATTTCAAGGTCCTGGAGTGGCCTAGCCAGTCTCCAGATCTCAACCCCATAGAAAATCTTTGGAGGGAGTTGAAAGTCTGTGTTGCTCAGCAACAGCCCCAAAACATCACTGCTCTAGAGGAGATCTGCATGGAGGAATGGGCCAAAATACCAGCAACAGTGTGTGAACCTTGTGAAGACTTACAGAAAACGTTTGACCTCTGTCATTGCCAACCAAGGGTATATAACAAAGTATTGAGAGAAACTTTTGTTATTGACCAAATACTTATTTTCCACCAAAATTTGCAAATAAATTCATTAAAAATCCTACAATGTGATTTTCTGGATTTTTTTTCTCATTTTGTCTGTCATAGTTGAAGTGTACATATGATGAAAATGACAGGCCTCATCTTTTTAAGTGGGAGAACTTGCACAATTGGTGGCTGACTAAATACTTTTTTGCCCCACTGTATGTGTTTGAATGAGTGTATAAAGGGTGTGTGTGTGAGCTCAGGTATGCTGTATATTCATATTTATTTCCTGTAGGTTCAACTTTATCTACAACTAAATGGTGTGAGAATGGGCACAGTGGCTAGCTGTCTCTGTGAGTGCAGCCAATTATGGGTGAAATGAAGACATGAAGGTGAAGTAAAACAATGTGGGGCAATCCAAATAAGGCTACTCACCTCTGGCTTCCCGGTAAGGCTGAACAAAAAACCCACCACAAGAGAAGGGACTGTAAATGTGCTGTTTACAATGATGGAAGAAAATACACTGTCAGACTTTTTGTTTGGAACTGAAAAAATTCAGTCATTTCTTACATGATTAAACTGCAACCCAGTGTCTCAAGAATCTGATTTTATGGTCTTGCAGCAGAATACATTTGTTTGATTAAAGAAACAGCAGCATTGAGTTTCCTGTTGTGTTTTAACCTGTATTACTGTCATGCTATTTCATTTTCTTTAAAATAAATAAATGATTATTTTCATTTAGACATTGTCTCTTATAACAAGTGTGTTGATGACCTCTTTGTTTTGATGTGTTGTTTTCACTATAGCATATATATCTATGCTATCTCTTTGTGATGTCATTTGGAAACAATGTCAACTTTCACTGCTATGTTGAAATAAGGAAGTAGATGGCTGCAAATGCTTTACTTTTTAACTCTGACAAAGGAGATGCTATTTCTAGGTCCCAAGAAACAAAGAGATCTGCTGTCGGATCTGACAATGAATATCAATGGTTGCGCAGTCATCTCAAATAAAACGGAAGGACCTCAGCGTTACTCTGGACCCTGATCTCTTTCTATGAACATGTCAAAATGTGTCCCACCGACCCCCTCGATTTTAAAGCATTGCGAAGAAGAGTCGTTTGTGAGCCAGCTCTTTTAAATGTAATGAGCCAAATGAACCGGCTCACCGAAAAGACTCGGAACCACTAACGTCCTGCTGCGTTATGACGCAATTGAACCGCGACTCATTTATACAAAAATGAATTGTAAACGACAGCGAGATGATGGCGAGAATGCCGAGAAAGGAAAGAAGAGAAAGAAACGCGAAGAGAGAGTAAAACTTTCTCCAATACTCGAGGACGAAGATGTGAAGAAGGGAGTGAAGGAAGCATGGTCGCAGCGAGCGCAGTACTCTCATGGTCAGATACCTGCTAGCTATCTTAGCTACATGTGTTTACACCGAGCACATGCTTTGGCTAGTCTTGTTACATATATGGTTATTTTAATTGATACGCTATTAGTCTCCCTACATATCAATATTGTCAATCATGTGCAAAGCTTTAGTCACAACTTTGCTTTCATGACCACTGATTTGAAAACACTAAAATATGTGGGTCAAACTATCTACCTCAACCATTATCACGTCTTATACATCATCCAACGAAATGCTTACTTGAAGGTTCATTCTCGACAATGCAACAATACAATAAAAATTATATTACGAACATAAAGTAAATGACCGTAGAAAATAACTTTTTTAGCTTAGGTATAATACACGAAGGCACAATTTATAGCTAATATTTTCACGTGTATTGGGGAGGGCGGCAGTGTATAAACTAAGCAGTGTAATAAGAGTCTGGTAGCAGCAGTTGTGATATGTGTGTAGCATTCGCAAAGTATTCTGACCCCTTCACTTTTTCCACATTTGTTACGTTGCAGCCTTATTCTAAAATTGATTGTGTTTTTTCTCGTCAATCTACACACAATACCCCATAATAACAAAGCAAAACCTGCATTTTTTTTTCTTCTAATGTATTAAAAATAAGAAACTGAAATCACATCTAAAGAAGTATTCATACTTGTTACCCAGTACTTTGTTCAAGCACCTTTGGCAGCAATTACAGCCTTGAGTTTTCTTGATTATAACACTACAAGCTTGGCACACGTCTATTTGGGGAGTTTCTCCCATTCTTCTCTGCATATCAAGCTCTGTCAGGTTGGATGGAAAGTGTTGCTGCATAGCTATTTTCAGGTCTCTCCAGAGATGTTCAAGTCCGGACTCTGGCTGGGCCACTCAAGGACATTCAGAGACTTGTCCCAAAGCCACTGCTGTGTGCTTAGGGCCGTTGTCCTGTTGTAAGTCAGGTTCTGAGCGCTCTGGAGCAGGTTTTCATCAAGGATCTCTCTGTACTTAGCTCCATTCATCTTTCCCTCAAGCCTGACTAGTCTCCCAGTCACTGCTGCTGAAAAATATCCCCACAGCATGAAGCTGCCACCATTCAATTCACCGTAGGGATGGTGACAGGTTTCCTCCAGAAGTGACGCTTGGCATTCAGGCCAAGTAGTTAAATCTTGGTTTCATTTAACCAGTTTCTCATAGTCTGAGAGTCCTTTAGGTACAGAGGAACTCTGTCAGAGTAACCATCAGGTTCTTGGTCACCTCCCTGACCAAGGCCCTTCTCCCCCGAATGCTCAGTTTGGCTGGACGGCCAACTTTAGGAAGAGTCTTGGTGGTTCCAAACTTATTCCATTTAAGAATGATGGAGGCCACTGTGTTCTTGGGGACCTTCAATGCTACAGAAATCTTTTGGTACCCTTCCTCAGATCTGTTTTTTATTTAACCTTCATTTGACTAGGCAAGTCAGTTAAGAACAAATTCTTATTTTACAAAAACAGCCTACCGGGGAACAGTGGGTTAACTGCCTTGTTCAGGGGCAGAACAACAAATTTTT